>NW_021853485.1:4333802-4386624 GCF_003651465.1 Formica exsecta
AAAAAAATATATATTGATACGATAGATAAAGTAAATATACAAGATAATTTTGGCTTATCGTCGAACGATTTTTAAAGGACACATGCAATCAAAACAAAATGCGGTTTAACAAACGGGATGTTAAATAGTTTTTGAAAATAATTAAAATTAAAAACATTGACAATTTTTATTTCATAAATGTACATATAAATATATTATACTATGCTACCGCCTGGCTGTCACATTGAACATGATACGTTATCAATGATTGATTTCTATAATGTCTCATTCACAAAAACTATTCTACGAAATATTTTCAATCGCAGTTTTTTTCCTTATATCATTATATTATCATATTTTCCTTATAATATGTTATAGACACGTAATATCTATCGTTATGCGAATACATAATTGTGTGACTGGTGACATGCTATCGTAATTGAAAAAAAAATCTAATTAGCTGATATATCACTGATAACATATGTGATAACCGATGAGATATTAACACCTGTTAAATTGCATGCATGCAAACAAATGACATGCTCAAAGATTTTATCCATTAAATTCCGATGGTTCCTTTCGCAAGATTACATTCTTGACAAAACGTTCTGGGTGACTTTATTTTTACAATTAATTTAACACTTGCTCAATTCTGCGAAATACTTGCATTTCCGACAATAATCAAGAATGTTAATAGCACAACAATTGCAAGGGTATGCAGAAGCGACAATTATTAAAACTGACAATATGGGCTTTATTGGCCTAATTTTTACTTTACCGGATATGATACATACGTGAAAGTATGAAGCAAAAGATTCCTCGTCCTTTGTCACAAATATTTATTAATAAAACTATTCACGATTTCGATACACTTCTTTCACATACCTAGAAAGAAGTTTCTCAATTTTTTTTAAATAATCAAATCTCAGTGACTTTATCTCAAACTTAGTAAAAAAGAAAAAAAAAAGAAGTGAATTATTTCCGTGCTAAATAAATCAATCCAATGAATATTTCCGCAAACTTGTAAATTTTATTGTGTTTCCGTAGCATACGCCTGTTGCAGTTTCCACGTCAAAAGTGATATCATGTTAATGATAACACATGATCTTTGTATACCGATATTTCTCAACTTCCTTTTTATGCGCATTCTCCGCGTCATATATAATTATCTCAACACGAATTTATCTCTAAACGTAATATTTTTTTATAGGCGTAATTTTCTCTTATAATATTATCTATTATTATATAATTTTGTTTTTTCCGTGATTGTAAATTGCTTGAAATATATATTTCACATTTTAATTAACTCTCGTTAATATCAATGTGAAAAAAATCGATAGACATGTTGATCCAAAGTTTATAGGCAGTGTAATTATATCTCGATTTTGCGATATGTGATGGGCCCTCCATCATTTTTTGCTTTCATCGTCCGTTCATGTGGAATCCTGGTGAATCTCATTTATGCTCGCATTATGTAAATAGCATCGCTGGAAATTTGTTGCCATATAAATGTTCCGTAAAATCACACATCGGGCTTTTCCCGGCACGCGTCAATAACCAGCGTAAATTACGCTGCTAAATCATGAGCTTTGGAAACGCGGAAACTTTGTCGATTCATTATCAACAAATTTTGCGATAGTAAAGGAAAAAAAAAGAATAAAGACATGGCACATCCTGCTCCGCGTCGCTCAACTACAATACAACTACGACGATTAACGAAAGTTTACGATGTATGGATCGTCCTTGACGATCCTCTGTGAACGGGTGTTTACGTCACAGAACAGGGCCCGATTCACTCAATGCTCCTAAGCCAGTAAAAATGTTGCGGATAATTTTTCAAGATCTTTGTGTTTTGATTTTATATATGTATTATATATTAGTAAAAATGAACTTGCTTTATCATGCTACACGCAAACGATATAGTTTGCATTATCTTTTTTTTGCATTTTAGAATTCGTAGCTATCAATACACGAGACAAGGCAGGGAAAACACATTCCGCGTATATGTAAATTCGCGAGAAATTTAAAAGATATATAAAGAAAAAAAAAAAATAAATAAAATAAATGATACGATGTAGCAAGTTCAGAAAACACAATAAATATACGACCGCCTGTTGAAACACGGATTTACTGATTCATAGATTTACAGAATCTATATGGCCAGCCAAAATTACGATGAATTTATTAACAAAATATTTTTTTATTTTTCGAACGCTACCGCTACTAAATAGATATTTTTAAACTAAATCCGATCCTGTGCACGATACGATCATCCGCGAGGCGGTGCCTGAACCGGTTCGTGGAAATGACGTCTATACGCCGTTTACTTACCGATTTGCAATATGGTAGTTGATGCGTTACTGGACGATCATTTGCGGGTCTCGCTTTGTTCACCTTGATCCCTCTTTTATCGGAAGACAACGGTGATTAATTATTAATAACGATATCACACATACACGCACTTCTGATATCACAACACGTGATTTTTCGTACAACGTTTGTAATTAATAGACACTTTGTTTATTTTAATTGCACTTTGTTCTCTTCTTTAGATGTGGTTCGTCTTAAGGCGTAAAAGAAAACGTAAGCTAACGACGAATGTAATTTGAACGTACAAACTCATAGATCTGTCAAGCTGATCGTACGACCGCGCAGTCCGACATAGCCTGACTGACTGATTATGAGCGATCGACCGATTGTGAGATCGTGACCTCCCCTCTTTCCATCTTCCCACTTCCCACTCTTTCTCCTTTCCGCTCTATCTTCCCCTCTGTCTGCCTTTCTCTTTCTCTCTCTCTCTCTCTCTCTTTCTCTGTCTTTCTCCAGAGAGAGAGAGAGAGAGAGAGTCTCTCATTCATTCACTCACCCGCGCATTTCTTTTCCTTCTGTTAATCAACATTCTGCTTATCATTAGAAATAGAGGGAAAAATTGTGTATATATATACATATATATAGAATAAAATCACGCGAGCCATATATCAAAATTTAAATAAATATTATAAAATTATATTTGTATATAACAAGGATCTTTTCCTTTTTTAAATATTTCATATCGCTTGTCACGTTTTATGCTTTTCTGTTTTAAATAAACTTGATTTGGTATACGCTTATATCCGATTACCATTTATCTGTTGGACAAGAAGGCGAAATATTCGATTGTATCTTGATGATATTAATATGCACGTTTGGTAAAAATAGTGATGATGGAAGAGGAAAAGTATTTTAGAATATTTTTAACATTGCTCCTATCATGGAAATCTTTTATATATAATATGTGATATCAATGAAAAAGAGAGGGGCATTTCTTTATAAAATATTCAGGTTTCAGATATTGAAATCTTATTACTTTTTTCTGTTTTTCGTAAAATGTAAAAAATCACCAAGATCACCAAAATCACCTTTTTATATTTCTTGAAGACTGATAATGGATATCATTTATTAAAAATTTTTAAAAATACCCTAGATTTTTATGCTTTCTGTCAAAATGATATATTTTTATTTCTTATTTATTACGGTTGACATCAAAATGAGATTAATTATATGTTTTATAATATCAACTTGATCTTCAATTCAAAAATTTAAAATTAAACAAGAAGAAAGATCTTCAAAATGTGAAGTTATTTTACCGAATTTACATTAGATATTAAAGTATTATTAGTTAAAAATGCTATATTGCGTGTGTATACATAAAATGTGAAACACATATAATGTTAATCCTTTACAGTTCTTCACATCTTTAAATTCAAGAAATATTTTAGTATTCTGCTTTTTATTAATTTGCCTTGCATACAACTTTCACAGTTGAAATATCGATCATTGCGTAAAATATACATTTGTTCACGACAGAGATGGATTGAAAAAATATTGTCAAAGCTTATAATTTGTCACGGGGGATTAAGCGATAATCTGCGGACGGTTGTCAGATATACAGCCAAATAAAATTTACGCATGTAGATATTGTTAATCCGTATTTTTTTCTTTCGATGTCATTTTTATTTTTATTTTTTTGTAACTTATAGGAATCGCAGTGTAGCGCGGAATTTGAATGGCACACCGAAGTGATCTGCGCGAAACATGCCAATTCTCGAGATGTGGATCGAGAAGAAGTACCTTCCTCCGGAATTCTCTTGGTCTCTTCTAGTCACGGTAAACACGGTAATACATTTTGATGGCATCAGATTACAGATGCGACGTTGATGCCGAATTTGGCAAGACAGATTGAGGAAAATGATAAGATTCTGGATAATTGAAAGCCAGACGCTAAATAAAGTGACAGATACATAAAGGGAAAGCAAAGTCAATTATTCTTTCTACTTTATTTTAAGAGGACATTTGGCGAGCTTGTTTTTATGAAACTAGTAGAAATATATTTTTGTCAAATGAAATTATTTTACTTTACTCAGTTTTTCTTATTTGTCTCAGTCTATCTTGCTGCAACGATTTTACAAGTAATATCCTTGCTTACAGCTGGAGCGATAGCTGGCATAGTGCTAACTGTGATCGCGGTGTTGGTCGCTTTAATTTATTTCCGAAATCCGGAGAAAAGAGCGTGCTTTCGTTCGTGGATAAATCTGCTTAGTTTCAGAAGAGGTGCAAGCCGCATCCAGTATTGTAGAGTACGTTCATTTCCTTCTATCTTTTTATGAGCTTTTTATGAGCTGCCGCGTATATTTTACATTTTTATCATCGCAGGTCGATACGACTGAGGAGGCTAGACTTTTGTTCGACGCTTCCGATCCCACGCAGTGTCAAACGGATAGCGACGATGATCTTCTGCATGCATAGCAAAATAACGTTATAATTTTCGTTCTAAAATTATAGATTTTACCGAATTACCGAATTATAATAATTTATTTTCAATATTTTTCTGTAAATCGTCGAATATAAATCATCTTGAAAATCATATGGGACAAAGTATGAAATTAATACATTACATTAATAATATTTGTGTGCTACAAAATTAATACCATTTCCTTTTCTTTTTTTATATGTTACGATAAAAAGGATATCATGGATAATAATTATTTTTTACAGTAGTAATTAATAGCTATATTCGCTATAATTAATAGCTATATCCGTTCGTAGTATCAAAGTCGGAAATATAAATAAATATTTTATATGAGTAACGACATATTTGGAGGAATTCATGATGTGAAAAATAACTTTCCCTAATAACAAGAAACATTATTAGGTTTTATTATAAACATAATATTATCAAGTAATTAAATCTTACGTTAGTTTGATTTGGATATTCCATAAAAATGGATTATAATTTATATTCTGTATAACAAGTACTTTGGTCGCAACTTATACAGCTCCTTCACGTTAGTTTGTTAGAGATTTAAGGTATATAGTAAAATAATTATTCTCGCGCGATAACAACGTAATTACAAATACTTATGAAGCAAAACTTGTAAGTAAAACGAGAAGAACATGAACTGTAAATATACACAAGTATAAATATGAGACGCAGCGGATACTGTAGCATTATCCTTCTGTTTGCCAGGTGTTGAGACACATATATCTTGACAATCTTCATCCTCGCATAGATCACACAAAGTTGTTTTTCTAGCCTCATAAAATACCCTTGCTCTTCTTGCTACATAGAAAAATAGAAATATATTTTTTATGATCTCTATTTTTTGTGTCTCTTATATATTATTTTTATCTTAGAATATCTTTCAAATATTTTTTAAGTCAAATTAGAGAGCTTAAATGATATACTTACATGAATCATAATAATCATATATAGAAACGGGAACTGGTTTCTGCTTAGCTACTTTATGCGTCCTAAATGCGGATACAGTAGGGCAATACTCTTCCTTGATCATCTATGATAAAATAAATAATTCTCTTTTTAGATTTTTCATATCAAGTGACGCGGTAGCGTCGCGACGTTTTAATATTGTATTTCTCATCATATTCTTATGCAAACTATTAAAATAATTTATGGCAATTAGTTATTGTTGACAAGCTACGATATAGATTTTACCTTGTCGAAATATAAAACCACCATTGTGTCACCATTTTTAGTTTCCACACGTTTTACATGCGATGATATTTCTAGACTCGGTAGAGAATCTCTGTCAACAGTGAAGCCGGAAGGTAGACTTACTTCCATAACGGCCATATTGCTCTCGTTTGCTTCTTTGGTTGGAACAAATCTGACGATGAAGAATTTGATAATAATTTTCGAACGATAGAATCGTGTAAGAAAGAATTAGGAAAATAAATATTCTTAGTATCTATCTTTTTATTTTATGATTAAATTAAATTAAATTATAATTTCCGTATGTGCATATCTTTCACTTGGGAATCAAAAATTTAAAAATAATTATCTTCTTCCGTGCGACGATTAGAATATCAAGTATACTTAAAAACGCTGATACCTTTCTTTCTTTACTGTCGGTAATAAAATTGATAAATTTGTGAGATAATAAGGTAGACATACCCCGAGCATATAGACAGTTGTAAATAATTGGGGTTGGAGTTTTTATCCACTTGAGGATCCAACGTGAATAATGGCCATGCCCCAGTCACGTTTACATTATATTGATAGGAGACTTGCACCAACACGAAACCTTTACCGGATGCCGTTATATTGACGAACCGTGTTTTCGTGGGTAGTATCTGTTTTTGAAGTATCATAGAATTGCCGCTATTTATGTTCATGTATCCTTGACCGTCTCTCCCATATTTAAATGCGATTCGAACCGAGCTCGTATCCTTTGACAATTTCTCAGCGAGCTTCGCTAATGCTTGAAGTCCGATCACGGTGTCCTAGATTATTTCGGACATAATTTCGAACAAATCTTTGTTTAGTTATCCAACATATTAAACATATATTAAAGATAATAACATTTTGCGTTCACGCACTTTGAATAATTGTACTTACTTGCGTCGAGGCAAAACCTCCTTCTGTGTTTCTTTGTTTGACGAGCCATTTCATGACGGGAATTGCGTCAGCGACCAGATTACGTCTGAGATACGAGAGTAAAGCATAAGATGTCATTTCGACGTCGACGGAACGCGGTAAAGAGTAATGCGGATTTTTGTCGTCTTTTGGAATAGCTTTGCTCCACCATTTGATACCCTGTTTTGTCATAGCCATCGATTCCAGGAAATTAAACGCGGACGTCTCGTATGGATGCTTCCCCAAATTCAAGGCGTAGGCGCACAAGCTCAATGCATACGTGTCGTTTAATCCTTCCATGTTACGAACGATGTAGTCGACAGCTTTGTTTATCGTATTACGATATTTTTTAATCATCGCAAAAATGTAATTTTTATTTTAAATACAATAATAATATTAAAGAGAGAAAACGATATTGTATATACATATAATGATCGCACTCACCTCGTTTTCAAGGAAAGCGATAAGCGTGTACGCCGTTAGAGCGAGTCCCTTTGCAGCTCCACCCTGCATATCACGATGGCTGACCTTTCCCACTTCGGGGAAGGAGCCGTTCGATGCTTGATTATTCGACAACCACTCCAAGGCTTCATTTATGATCCTATCCTCGACCGTTATGTATTCCGCCGCTTGCTTGAAAGATTTCACTACGAAGGCTGTAAGCCTGGTGAATGAAATAATTTTATGTATGAAGTGATTTACATTATTAATTCTTAAGATATAAAGATTTAAATATCTCGATGTATACAGATATAAATTGTTAAAGAATATGCAATAATCTCATCGCGCACGTACCATGTACTCCCGCTAGGATCCGACATACCGAACGCGCTGAAAGAGCCATCGGTATGTCTATAAGTTAATTCCTGCTGATAGCCGGTGTCCAGGTATTTTAAAGCTTTGCTTTGCACAGCTTGCGTTAATTGGTTTGTATTCTGTGGAAAAAAGAATTTTTTAAATTACATGTTGGTGTATGTGTCATATAACAGAAAAGATTATCTTAATACCTTCAGATAATTTAAAACGACGATATTCGGTACGAAATTCAGCATATTCTGCTCGCCACAACCAAATGGCATTTTTATTAAGTTTGCCAAGTTCGGGATACTGGGACCCAAGATATCACCTAACGAATAATAAAATTGAACAATTTTTTTCTTAAGATCCTGTATAAAATAAATCTTGTACAAGTATATCATAAATCGTAGATATTGTACGCATCACGTTAACAAGTTTTTATTTTTGGATATAGAAAAACCTAAAAGAAATTAAAGAGAAAGAGAGCGGGGGGACATCGATTTAATTTTTAATTTAAACATATGATTCAAGAAGCGTTATTACCGACTGCAGAAATTTGTATGCTTTCGGAGCCCAAAACTGCATTATTAGGTATATTGATGGTAACGTTTGCATCTGCGTTTTCCACATTTCTCAAATCCAGGAATACCGCTTCGTTCTTGTATTGCGTTTCCCCTTCAGCCTTGAAGCATAACGATTATGTCTTAATGTATCGTCGTAAGCAATCGCGCGAAAATAAAAAATTGGAATAAACGTGATTACATTGACGAGTAACTTATGTTCGACACTATCGCCAGCCAAAACGCTGTTAGCGGTCGCCTTTATAGTGATGTATCCCAATTCCCTTGGAATAATCATGAACGATACACTCGAGCCAGAATTAGCTTTCACATCCACCTTCTTCTTACGATACAATTCCAATTCTGAAAATTAATAAACATAAAAATTCACTCATATAAACTTATCATGATTCAACTATAAAACTGTAATATATATATTGCAGTTAACAATTTATATATAGTATATATAGATTGTTATATTATTATTTCTGTCTTGTGCACTCACTCGGTACATCGTGGACTTCATTAGAAATCTCCGCAAAGTCAAATTGTCCCTCATTAGTTAGCAGAACCTCAGCTGTCAGGTCTTTATTCATATAATTGAACACTACAATCTGTATTCCTACGATTTCTCCCCGAATTACCGAGTACGGCAAATCCATGGATATGAAGAATGGTCTGAAGACTTTCAGCTAATGGACAGACAACGAACGATGTTTTTATAGAAAATATAAAAAATATAAATATTTTTATAGAAAATAATAGCGTTATAATTATGGCAACCATCGACTTTTTCCCTTTTTTTAATAATTTCTTTTTTGCTATAATATGTTATTTAGACTATTTTCCTATGAATGCAGACATGGTGAATTCAATCTTGGAGTTTTTCGAACACAGATTGTATAGATAAGTAAGAACCTTTCTGGGTTCCTCTATAAGGCCTAATCCATGTGCATCGTTCAGGGAGAATGCGGTCAACACCCATGATGTGATGGAATCCGGTACGTTTCGTCGTAGTTCAGCTTTTCCCTGATATCTACAAAAGTATACATATAATTAATTCCTTCATAATCGAGAAGAGATATTTAAATCAATAGTGTATACCCTACAGTTCTCAAATATAATGAATAAACTATAGTAAATAGGATATGTATAAACACGATAATAAGTGAAGTGTGCAAATAATAATATATGTACAATAAATAAACATTGCAAACTGATTCTCATCTCCGATAAATTTTTCAAACAGTGATAAAAGCGAAATTATGTGTCGCATATTTCAAACAAAGCAACAGTTTGTACGATACAAGCAAGTTGATATAAAATGAAAAATAAAAAATCGTGTTATAAATTTTTTAATTTGTATCCTTCACCTTTATGAATGTATAGATACATGTTCTATATGAATAGAAAACATTGTGTTACAAACAAGAATCGATTGCTCGCTTGTGAATGACATGATACAAGACATCGTTCTTTCAAGACCTGATGTATGTAGAGGAAGCTTTGTGTATATAACATTTACAATTTATGTTCTTAAGGAAATATAAAATCACACCTTTACCTTGATCAACTTTCACGTAGCGATAACTATTGTATTAGCGATTTTCTTTTCATTACATCCTGTATATACGCGTATACATAGGCGTGCATAAAACGCTAAAAAAGTATACGAGATAAATACCCTGAAGAGAAGTTTGCAAAAAGCCAGGTGTTTAAGATGTCATGCATTAGGAATACACGGGGCTTATTCCAGACAGGGTTTGGGATGCGAGAGAAGGCGTAAGGACCTGCCAGCGGCGGTCTGGTCGCTAATCTGTGCGTGACAGGTGGACCAAGATCTGGTCGAAGCGTGGACACCCCATGAGGCGAGCCCGTTATTCTACCCTTGAGAATCTCTGGTCCTGCAATCCAATTCTGTGTATTGTATTACAACGGCCTCTGGGAATTGGAGTAAGGTACTCAAATACTCAAATACGATCAAAACAACTATCTAGTCTCATAATCAGTAGCATAATTATCGAGAGAGTTTACCTTCACATACAATGCTTCAGAACTGCTACCACTTTTTTGGCTACAGAAAGATTCGTCACATTTAACTTTTAACAAATCAAAATTCCTTCTTTATTAATTGAATAAAGTAAGTTTGTTTTCTTCTCTTATAATACTTTTTTAACATTCAACTTTTATATTACAAGAATCACAAACATATCTCATTAAAGTAATTAAAGAAATTAAAGTTTCCTTTAAACTTGAATAAAAAAGAAAGTTTTATCATTTATTTTCATATTTGCAAAGTTTATTCCTCGACATTCTGTAGATCTTATTAATCCAAAAACAATCAAACCCTGATATTAACATAAATTGACGTTCCTTTTAGTTTGATTTGTGATTTTAATGAAATAGAGTGGCAATTCTGGAACATTCTTTTCAATGTCATTAAAAGACATTATTAATGGGTTATTCCATGTCATGCGATTCGTCAGAAAAATGTTTTAAATTTGATAAAATCGATTTCTATATTATAAAAGTTGATAGACATAAACTTCTGCGATTTTAGTATTTCAATTATCCTATTTGGATGCAAACATGCGCAAATTTTTCTGAAAATGAAAAAATCCAAAGTTTCACAATATGAATGATAACGGTTCACCTGAAATAACCCTAATGCATGAAAAATTAAATTTTTAACGAATAAAGATCAAATTGTAGGTTTGTACAAGATATAATTCTGTAAGATAAATCATATAGGTGCCCCCCCCCCCACACACACTCTACCAGATCTGTATCTATTATATTTAATATTTGGATTCGTATCCATTTCTGAAAGTATTATTAGTTGTATTATTCATAATTTTAATAAAATTAAGGCTCTTCTATACATTGCCATATCTAAAAATGGCGAGACTAACGTAAATTGTAACAAAACTATTCTGTCATTGAAATATATTATATAAAAAAATTATTAGAGAGAGAATTAAATGTTCATCCAATAAAATCAAACAATTGGCGGATTGATAGACGGAGAATCAAGTATAACTTCGAATTATATTCGCGAAATAGATATATAAATTTAAGATAAAATATATTAAACGATACTTTAATTTAAATATTGTAAATCTTATTTAAATAATATATACATACATGGGCGTCCGCAGAATTTTTTCTAGGGGGGGGGGCATATCACTTTCAGATTAATTTTAAAAAATGTATACTTAAATATTTTTACATCTTTTAGTATTAAAGCTTTCTCACTGCGTCAAGATAGATGTAAATCGAAAAAGATTTTGGTTTTTTTGTGTTTTTTTAAATAATTTAATTTTTTTAATTAAAAATTTTTTTTTCCATTTTCCAGGGGGGGGGCGTGCCCGTTTTGCCCCCCCCCCTCTACGGACGCCTATGTATACATATTTAGAGAGTGTTCCCAAATCCGTGGAAATAAACACCGTGGTTATGACAAAAACCCTGAATAATTAAAATTTTTACCCATCACCATGAGTTATCCAATGCCATTTCCCGCCACAACAAATTCGATATGCAATTTTAATGCGCGAAGCGTTTTAGTTTTTTTAGTTTTTTTATTATTTCGTATTGTATACTTTTCAATAGATATTAATATTTTTTGAAAAGTACATATATGAGTGCAGACTGAAAGAGAGAAAGGAAGAGATGTCAAGTTTACTATCAAGAAGAGAAAATCGCCACAGATTAAAACATCAGATAATTAGAAACATATTAGACACATAAGACATTAAAGAAATATCTACATTACAAAAAGTTGTAGAACAATGCTTTTTTGTTACTAATCAATGCAACTAAGAGAAAATATCCAAATAAATATAATTAATCGCTTACTAAATTTGTATAGAGACGTATAGAAGTAAAAAAGGGATTTCTTATGCATGATAATTTATTATGTCATTGGCATTACCCAGCGTCAAGCGTTTGCCAAAGCCAAGTTTCAGGGAAATTCTTGCGAACTTTGACCTTCTCGGGCGGTAATGCAGCTGGGCCTGAGAATCCCGCAGCAGATGCATATAACGCTTCATCCAAATTAGCTCTGTAGTATACTACACACATATAAGCTCGGTTAAAAAAAAATATATCTATGTTACATCTGTGCGCGAGACTGAAAAAAACGAATCGATAATAATAAAAGAAAATATAAATCGAAAACAGAGAGAATGTTATTCTCATGCTATATTACAAATAAGAATGATTCCTAGTTACTTAATATATGTGCCATATATATTCTATATGAGATGATTTAAAGATATTTGTATATACTTGAAGAATGTGCGCGTTACATTAGTATTTTACTGGATACAGTGTAAACTCGAAATATATTTTGCGTTTTAATACTTACGCGCAGGGAAGTTCTCGTGGACGTATCCATTTGTGAGGATTACCACACCAGTTTTCTGATAGAGATATTGTTATTTTAATTTGTGTAACATCAGATAATAATGATCAATAAATATTTCAAAAATAATATATATTTTACTTGAAACACGTCATCTGCCGTTCCTGAACCGGGTCTCCAGAGAGGACGATCGAAAAACGAATCTGTATATGGTGATGCTTTCACCCTGTCATATGACTGCAGTTCCTTGTATACTTGCTCCTGCGATGCAATCGGCGAATCAGTTTGTTATATTGTCAAGAGATAAAAGCGCGTAAGAAATACGCGTGAAATTTAATTAATTACTTAAGATATTACAGTATTACATTCTACATACGTAAGAGATATCGTTTCCCGATTTCAACAGGATGGATCTCTGATCGACGCCTAACAATCCGATAAAGGAATTTGGTTTCGCTGATATCATAAGATTAACGCTTTCCCCAGGCATGACTTCGCCTGGTGTTACTTTAAGATCGATCTGTACATCACAAAATTCTACCGTTATTTATATCCACGCATTCTTTAACATAGCCCACCAATACATAAACGTTTTGAGAATAATTACGATGACTTACGAAATTTTGAAGTAATCCAGTGAGTTCAACATCCAATGAATCCGCTATTACTTCTCCGTCCGTTCGCACGTAATATACAATTATATGCGCGGTAGGTGCCATGACGTATGTTGCCAAAAATCTAAAAGATGTTTTTGTGTTACGTAAAATACCGTCGACATTAATTGATTCTGAGTTTAAAAAAATACAGACTAAAGATTCAAATAAATTGCGATCTAGATGTTCAAAATAGAAACTTTCCCTTTCAAAATTATTAATCATAAATTCAAGATAAAATTAGTTTCGAGACGTATCTTCGAATGACTCAAAAGAGATCTAAGATTTAAGCTTTTTCCTATATACTTACTTGAAGGATGTTGTGTACTTGTCTTGCACGTAGATTGATCCCGCATCTAGAATGTCACCGCGACCGAGTATCTCGTAACTTATGTATTTCAACGGAGCGGTAGAATTTACTTCAATCTCGATATAATTGTTCACCTTGCAAATTACAAAATATCGTGAGATGAGAATTATAGCCGAAAGAGAAGTTTTGTGTATGTAATAGACTTAATAAAATATATATACCATTGGCTTTTCCGTTTTTAGGACTGCTTGGATGTATTCGTTGCTCACAGATGTGGCTTGATTAGTCGAGGGAAACCATTCGTGAAGATTTAGATACTGTGCCTACATATATACACATAAACAATCAGATTGTATATTTGTAGATAATGTAAAGATAGAGAAAAAAAAGACTCGAGATTAATAACTTTACCTCTATGTTTAGAGGAAAACTATTATTATCGCTCGCCTTGGGTGGATATAAATCTAAATGTATCATGCCGTTCTGATCCAACATTCTTGTAATATTTAAATATTTCGATCGATCGTACGTATATCCATACGCTATTAGGACATCGTTCTTGGTGTCCTGTACTGGCGATCCGTCGTGATTCGTTAATTTTAGCTGCAAAATAATAGTACGTACGAATAAAAAAAAACGTGCGTTTTAACTTGAACATTCACGATGATTAAATGTGCTATAATAAGACATGCTTACGAAAGCGGTGTATTTTAATCCCGGTTTGAAGTATTCCGACGTTTTTATTAATTCCATCGTATACTTGTGTTTATGTAATGTTATTTGTATCGAGGCATTTTGTCTCCTGGTAGTTAACGCCTCCTCTACCACCACATCAATCATGACGGGTCTTTCGTATTCGTCGGTCAATCTATATAAAATAATATATATAATGTATATATTTAAAAGTGTCAGTCGTGTAATCTGCGTAACGCATCTTGCAATACTACGATAGAAAAGTTTGTGAATAACTAACGTAAGTGATAAAGATCTGATCCGACGTTTTATTCCAAGCAGTAATTTTTAAATGCTATCATATTTTCAGGGTGTGAATGGCATGTTCAATGTTAATGCAATATTTACCTCAATTCAGACAAAATGTCGAAATCAACTGTAACTTTCCCATCGATCGGTACCACTTTTCTCACGGGTTGTTGGAATATCGGTTGAATAACGCCAGAAAAAATGTCTGGGTAAACTGTTATCGTAGCCTCGCCTTTTACCGGTTTTCCATAGGTATACCTAAATTAGGTGCACTTACAAATGAATATCTTTGGTCAAATTTTTCGTACAGATATTAGTATAAGTCTAGAAAGTCTTCGTGTATATGATTTAAGTAGAATCATTTAAGTCAAAAGGGAAAGTCAAACTATTTCAGTTATTGATCTTTGATTAATATCTCGTGAGACAGCACATCTTCAAAGTCTATTTACTGCTGAAAAAATGTAGGGCACGCAAGATCGAATGATTTTGTTATTAATTAACAAGGAACCATTAAAAAGGTAAAATTTGCGGTATATTTTACCGATTTGTCTCTTCTGTAAATCGCTTACTTTGCTAGAAAGCAATAGTTTACCTCGCGTGAATAGTTGCCATTATTTTTGATTCCTTGAATTGCACATGTTTCGGCGAATCAATTGTCACCTCAAAATTGGGCAGGATATACTCCGCGACTTCAAATTCCTTTTCGAACGTCTGATCGCCCACATTGGCAATAATTTTCCAGTTGCCCAATACCGGTGACTGCGACAGCTCCAATTCGCTACTAAAGATCCCGTGAGCCACCGATGGTCGATTCCATTGCTTGATACGATTTCCATCGCCGTCCTGTAGCAATTTTTTCCTTAATGTTTCGAAAATTCGCTGTGTATATCCTCGACAAATCATTTTACTATGTCTTGTGAACATTAAGGTGTTTATATGAGGATACACATGGTTTTTTTTGTACGAGAGCATTAAACTCATTACTTACAATGATATACACATCCGTCGGTCCCACAATACTCGGCCTCAATCTCGAATCCAATATTATACAGCGAAACATAACTTTGTGACCGGGTTTATAAATCGCCCGATCGGTCTGGATGAAAACAGAGTAACTTTTATGCACATATTCAATGTCTATTGACTTATAAAAATCGATACCCGACAAGCCGCGTGCTGTAAGTTTGTATTTTCCCGGCGTGGTCTCGCCGATCTGACAAAACGTAAACAGAATAAACATATGAATAACAAGTTAAGAGACAGGACAAAAAAAAAATAAATTTATATATACAATCTTTTATATAAGTGTGCTCTCGCAATACGTACATCCAATCGTAAGATTTTAGTAGAGTAAGGCTCGACGACTACTGTTCGAGATATGTTGAATATCCTTCCTGCATCGAGGTCTCCAGTTAATTCGACGTATATCGTTGATGGTGTCGATACACTGGTAACACTTGCTGCTACATGATACTCTGAATCAGGACGTACCACTTTCGGAGCAATAATCGTGTAGTATCTTTAAGGAAAACAAGAATCTTCTAATAAAAATCAATCAAAGCGCAAAGCGATATTAAAACGCGTATTAAATTCTGTAATCTGGGACAGAATTCAGGATACAACGTTCTAATGATTGTTCAAACTGAAATGATTATTTAAAACAGTGTATCCATTGATACTATTGTTATTATTATTATTATTATTATTATTATTATCGTTGACATGGTAAACTAGCTGCTGAATGTATGAGAATTTATCTTTAGAAATTGTATATATATATATATATATATATATATATATATATAAATATATATATATATATATATATATATATGATGAAGCAATGATTAATTACTATATTTTCTTTCGTGCAATGACGATCAATAAATAAATAAATATATATATATGCACGAAAGAAAATAAGAAAATATAGTAATTAATCATTGCTTCATCAAACGGAGGAAACAAATTCACATTCACACGGTTGAGACGACGACTCGCGGTCATTAACAGATGTTCAACGTTATTCAATGTTAATTCGAGAATTTAACACGGTGCAGCCTCCGCGCGCACGCACTTCTAAATTCAGCTGATGATCTTGGAGTGTATACGATTTATACACCCGGCTGCGTCACGGCAAATGTACCTCGTCTCGGCTTCTTAAGTATTGCCTAAGTAAATCGACGTCGATTAATCAGAAATGACAGGAGGACTAGCCGGCTGCCCAGCGGGCATAGTTCCTCGCCGGTTTCGTAATTAGAGGCGCTAATTTCGCATACCTGCGCGTAGTCTGAGCGACGTAATTTCTGGATTTATCGCCATTATTTTTCTTGAAGGTGCGTCTCCCGTTTAAGAGAGAGACAGAGAGTGCACGTGAGATTCCGGCTGTCCGATTTAATTCACCAGGACTACCTCGTATATATAAAGATATCTATAAATGTATATTAGACTTACGATTCTCTTTCGGTGGCTACACTTGAGATTATTCCCCATAGCACTAGAATGCCCAGCCACGCATATTCCATGTTCTAAAGAGGAAGATCTATAATGAAAAAATATCATTTGTAATTAAAGTAGTCAATAAAGTATCTGCCTAGAGAGAATAAATGTATAATCATTCGATTAATAAAGAAATTAAAAAAGAAAATTCACAAGAAACTTTTTATACAATATGAATGCGCGAAAAATCTGTTATTTATATATAATTAATTCAAACCTTTCTTGCAGATAAGAAATTAAATTTAAAAAAAATTTCTCTCTTGAAAACAATGTGATATAAAATAGTAGCAGATTGTAAAATAATGTATGATTTTTGTTTTTCATAAAATTGCGACGAAGTTGCGAGATTTCGCAACAATAGTCAATCAATCACAATAATTTTCTTCAAACATGTATTACAGGAATGATAATTTGATGAAAGACAAACGACGATAGACGCAAATAAACATTATAAAGAAAACTCAAGAATGTTACTAAACGTCGCGAGTAATTAGACGTAAGTGACATAATGCACACAGGTGTCAGTAATTATATTGCCGTGCAATTTCCCTCCTTTTACGAAATCACATTTCCTTACCGGGTTTTCCGGGAATTTATCGCGACATCCATCATCATTAATTTTGAACAATCCACAAGAATAATATAATAATTACTTGTTTAGAGAGAAAAAAGATACATAATAACGAATAGAAATAACATTATATTCTCAATATCTCTATGAACAGCTTAGATGACGTGAGATGAGAAGCTGGGTAATTTCGACAAAATATATACACGGAAATTTTTCTTACATCCGTGTATTGCATAATAACTTAATGAAGTCATGTTTTTATTCGGTAAAACAGGTTTACAAAGTATTTTGCTATCCAATATATGTCGCGTAAAAATATAAAACTGCTCACATTATTTAGAAATAAAAAAGATATGTTATAGCATTAATAAATTAAATTTATAAAATTTTTCAATTATAAATTTATAAATTAAATTTATAAATTAAAAAAAAATTTAATGAATTAGTTTTAATTTTATAGCTTTAATTATGTTTTCTTGCGCGTCATAAGTTTGCTGTTATACTTGGTAATACTTTATCTCTTGTCAGTATTACCCTTCCTCGAGATATAAATTGAAAAATATTACTCATTTAAATTAAATACTTTTAATTGGAAAAGAAAAGAGTTTAGAGAGAAAAAAACTTCGTTTATTTTCAATCCGTCTTTTAAATTTGCAAAGAAAAATGTGAATACGCAATGCATTAAATATTGTGAACGAATGAGATCGTATTAATGCTGAGACTCGTAATATTAGAAGGATTCACATATGAAACGCAAAGGGCTTCACTTTTTTTGCGAACAAACAATCGTTATAAATTGTACCATTGCAGCAGTTTTAATCTCATAGCATATATCAAGAAAATATTACATATATGTAAAAAAAATATATGCACGTCATTAAAATAAATTTTATTTTAAAAACATGTATACCAAAATATATCAATTATAGATAA
Organism: Formica exsecta; assembly: GCF_003651465.1. Lineage (NCBI taxonomy): Eukaryota > Metazoa > Arthropoda > Insecta > Hymenoptera > Formicidae > Formica > Formica exsecta. The sequence goes on from NW_021853485.1 coordinate 4,352,363, forward strand.
TCGATCAATATTTTTTTATCAAGTTATACTACATAAAAAATATTCTTAAAACGATATCATAAGAATAAGAGTGCAGCAAAATATTAAAAAAAAAATGCTTTCTACTTTTAATACAAAATAAAATTTGTTTAGATGTATTATTATTTAAGAGAAGATTTTTATATTCAATTGTATGTTTTTATTGGGTATCAACATTTGAAAATTACTATCATTCCTAGAAATTTAAAATTGTGCTAGATAAATAGATATGCCATTGTTTCAATAGAGTATTCTATTTGTCGCAAATTATTTTTAACGATGATTTTTCATTAGCAAAAAGATTGAGGCAATAATAATTTTAAAGTTATACAAGCAATTAAAAGATTTTTCGCGAACGAAATTTAAGGAAAAAGTTAAATGAATATAATATTAGATTTCCCAGCTGAAAATTCATAAAAGCTGTAGAGAGTTTATTATAATTTTAGTTCGAGGCCTAGTTTCAAAGACATATGAATGGTGAATAGGAAAGTTGCAATAATGATGATCTCTCTCGACACTAGGAAGAATCGACCTCATGCATTGATCAATGAATCTGTCGTTGAAACATAATGCGCGGGAAGTGGGACACCCTGTATACGATAATAGAGCGAAATCCTAGGCAAGAAAGTACGCATTCATAGAGAGCTATTTTGTTTTCACACATGATCTTTATAGCTGAATTGGCTGCACTAGTTCAAAGTTTATCTTTTTCTTTTGCTTCCTCATAGAGGAAGTTTTTTAATGTGGAGAGAAAAAGATAAACTTTGAACTAGTGCAGCCAGTTCAGCTATAAAGAACAGGCTCATATTTTACTTTCCATAGTTGGAAACTTAAATAAATTTCAATTGCAACCTGCCGTACAAAGTCTCGTTGATTAAATTCGTCACCTATACATACAGTTGGATCTACAAATTGCTGGCTGCCAAAAGTATCGCGATCGATTCTACGACTTTGGAACGACTTTCACCGTGTGGGATCCAGGGCAGCCGCGAGGAACGACGGCGCAAATCAAATCCCGGCGAATCGTCGAGAACGACCTCGAATCTCGTTTTATTTCTTTATTACATATCTCATAATCAGTAACATCGCTCCGAAAAGATTGCTCTCGCGAAAATGACAGGAAGGTCGCGCGTCATCGCGCGAAATAAATTCGTGACTCTTTCGATGACTCACCCAGGTCAGAGAAAAGACGAAAGGATGAAAATCGTCCGGCGAAGATCGCGAATCGGACGATCACGTTATCCGCAAACACTGTCGTTGTTTGCCCGTTTCCGGGCGATGCGAAAAGAGAACGCGCAGCGAAGAGGACGCGATCTGAAAAAAATCGGATGAACTGAGCGGAGGCACGTTTGCTTAACGGCGCAACGGTTAAGCAAGCACTGACGGCCACTACCAATCATGGCTGCAAGAAACCGGGCAGTGCAGGTTTCCCTTCCGCCCCCACCGTCTCCGCCGCGCGCGCCCCAGTCACATCTTTACCGTTAAGCAAAAATAACGCGATAATACCTCGCTTCATAGACCTGTCTTCTTATCTCTGAAAAAGATCTTCATATCTAGGAATGCAATTTGGAGAATCTAGCAGTCATATTCATGCCAAAAAGAATGTTACGTGTTCGGGTTGGAGTCAAATTTCGGAGTTATCTCGTAGAAAATATCGCATACAACCAGTTTTCGGAGCAAACATGATCTCTTTTCGAGTTTCTTTTTTTAAAAGCACGAGGATCGTGTAACGTCTGTATGAATTAATTCAATCATAAATTTTTTTTTTATGGATAATTCTCCCCCGCAAACGATACGGACATCTATAAAATTATACACGACTAATGAAGGATAATCGAAAAGAGAATGATCTACGATGTACGCTGCATATGATTCAATTCAATAATTTTCGATATATACATACTTTTGCCTCGTTAAGAATAAGGATCCTTGATAGCGTTTAATACGGTTCTATACAGTTTAAAATTCGAATGATGAAAACGGAATTTCCCAGTGGACAAACGGATATGGGCACGATTGATCTTACATATCCTGACGCCTGTGACGACATTTGATGTAATTTTAATATCATCAGGCAGCACCTGCCGCTCGTGGTGACTTTAATGCGTGTCCCGCTTCTAGCGAGAGCAGACGAGGCCACCGTACAAGTAATATAGGCCTGCAGAAATATTCCGTATTTGTCGGCGATCTCTTACATAGCTGTGAAAAATACTTTATTATTTCCGTAGTTACAGCAAGTAGAATATGTGATGTACTTTCGTGTATACATACTTTATTATAATCCAAAGCCGTAGCATCTCTTGAATTTCTCTTGTTATTATAATAATTATATACACGCATAATATCGAATACTGCTACTGGAAAAGATAAAACGTCGTCCCACGTAAAAAATCTGCAAAATATAACACATTTTTGAAAAATATTTTACAATTTACAAGATATTTTGCGATAAACAATTAAATTATTAGAGATTACGAATAAAAAAGAATATAACATATCTATAAATAACAAGTAAAATCTGTCGATGTCAAATCATAATATATTAATAACCGATCATATCATCACCGATATGTCGTAATGTGTTCAAGTTACCGTTAATATACTGTATAACTCTTTCTGATCTTTAAAATAGAATAAAAGCCGCTCAAAAAATGATGCAATTAAATATCCAGCCATCGTAAAAAATTTGGCAGTACTTTTACCGATGCAATGAGTTTCATTTGTAACCAATCCGAATAAATTCTGCGTTCGTTATCTCGAAAGATGTATCTTGTCAAAAAAGAAATAATCTTGTTTTTTTTTTTTGTTATTTGCGTTGAATCATCCGTGACGTACAGACGGTGACAGAAATGACTTAACACACAATTTAAATGTCAGTAGCGAGATTTTCTAACGTCTTAGCGACGATTATCGTTGTCGTTAGCGAGCCGTAGCCTATGAGTATTGCGCTTTTCACCAGGATTGTCCTTGCCATTGGCTGTATCGAATTTTCAGTTAAAAATAATCAACGTATAATTATTTTTAACCGCAGTCAATAATAATTATTTTCCATGATTTTCTCACAATTTGAATTTTAATATTAAAATAGTTAATGCATGTACAAAATTATTTTAAATAATTTATCGAAAAGCGTTAAAAAAGAACTTAAAGATCATACAGTGCTTATTAATCAACATATACATGTCAAAAAATTAATACTGTCTGTGAGTTAGAAAGAATTTTCCATTTTAATAATACTTGACAACGTTTGGTGGTTCATAATTTATTCAAAAAGTAAAAAAAAAAAATTAATATATTGAAGTAAACCAGTGCTGGGATTTACTTGCACATTTCGGCCCGAATCCGTGGCTCGCGCCTATTGCCCCCCACTCACCGCTCATACGTTAACGACGAGTCGCCAGATACGCGTAACCAAAGTATTGTCTTATTATTATATTTGGGCATTCTTATATACGGACGCTCCTGAGACAAAGCGTCGCGCTCCTTAGTTGCGCGTATCTGGCGACTCGTTACTAACGCACGAGCGGTGAGTGGGGGGGGGCAATAGGCGTGAGCCACGGAATCGGGCCGAAATGTGCAAGTAAATCCCAGCACTGGAGTAAACCTTCAAGAGTGTGGAGGAATGATTCAATTCGCTGATTGATCGATATTATTTATTATCACAGTTAAAAACATTGATTTTATATGTGCTTTAGTGCCGGTCTACATTAGATGATTTAAGCCCTAAGCTTTAAGAAATTGACTAATCACAGTCGAGTATTCTCCTCATACTTGATCGTGATTGGTCAATTTCTTAAGGCTTAGAGCTTAAATCACTATTGTAGACCGGCACTTAAGAAATTGACTAATCACAGTCGAGTATTCTCCTCATACTTGATCGTGATTGGTCAATTTCTTAAGGCTTAGAGCTTAAATCACTATTGTAGACCGGCACTTAAGAAATTGACTAATCACAGTCGAGTATTCTCCTCATACTTGATCGTGATTGGTCAATTTCTTAAGGCTTAGAGCTTAAATCACTATTGTAGACCGGCACTTAAGGCTTAGGGCTTAAATCATCTATTGTAGATCGGCACTAAGGCTTAGGGCTTAAATCACCTATTGTAGACCCGCACTTACGAATTGAAAAAAAAACATATATTTCGCAATCATTTCCAATTTTACAGTTTAAATTTATATATAAAAACAAAACATTTCCTAAAAACTGCGTATCGCTATATTATTTTTATTGTTAAATATCTGATGAAAAATGTTTTTAGTTCAGATGTAATTAGTATATGATTGGTTATAAAGAAGGAAATAAAAAATATTCAAAATTCTATCATTGAAGGAAATTAAAGAGCAAAATACCCTATGAAAGAATTCAAATAGCCAATCGGTGCGGCTGACAAACTGTTTCGTCGCAAGAATGCACGAATGAGCCTCGCGCGACGAGATTGTCCAGCGCGCCGATTGGATCTCATGAGAAATTTTTTTTTCGACGACAACCAATCAAATACCTCTATTAGGATTCGTATCGAAATATTCGGTCTGGCCATCTACGTTCCGTGAGCGATTCCGCGGTCGACGAGTCGCTCGCTCGGTTCGCCAGTAGTCGCCAGTCTAGCGAATATGGCTGAGAACAATGGCAATGATCGTTGAGCTAGCTTTGCGTTCTTCTGCTGTGTCAATTTGTCAACAGAGACGGTATCTCTGATCCGGGACAAATCGCGCACGACCGCTTGGCGTAGCGTAAGTACCATTCCCAAGTGCCATTCCCCGGAATACAGAATCTACGGAACGTATTATATATCCACCCCCTCGTCTTTCTCGTAGAACATTCTCGGGAGTGCACATTCTCGCGGCGGTGTCGTTCCTCTTCAGCACCGCTGTCAATATTCGCGCTGCCTTTGAAAACACGACGCCGACTAATCGTCGACGAGGTTACATCGCGTCCTCGGGAGGTTAAAAATCGCGCCCCTTTGCGAATAACCGCCCCCCACGTGCGAATACAATCGAACGTACGTCCAGCGTCTCTCGATCTTTATCCTGATCATACCCCGTCTCTCTTAAAAAGTCCTCGAATATTCGACCACCCGCGTTTATCTTTCATCGCGATCGCCAATTTAAACGAGATACTCGAATCACGCATAATAATTCCGTTGGCTTGCAACAATTACATTTGCATCATCGTATTCCGTACTTACGAGTCGAACTCTCGACTTACGAAGGCGTCGTAAATGGATGTTATTTCTATTTCACGATGATCTTGTCGATTATTAAAATCGAATTCTGTTTTATAATCTGTCATTGTTTTTGTAAGCACGAATCGCAACTTTACATGAATCAGATCATTATCAGATCATCGTTAGCTATATCGTTAACGATTGTCTCGGTCTCGTCTGTGATGAGATTGTGAGTAGTCGGCCCACGTGCGAATACGAGCAAGATTCTGGTTCATTCTTAGTCCGCTTTTTTCCTATGTTTAAATTATATCTCTAGTTTTATATGAAGTATAATTTAAATTATATTTTGCACTTGCAAAATAGAAATCTACATTGCAATGACTATTAAAAGTTATTAAGTATAGTTGACAATAGAGTTGTGTCTTGTGTATGATTATATGTATATAGGACAATCCGTAAAATCTATTTCTTATTTAAATTTATGTTAAATTTAGTGACCTTTTTTTTATAGAGGAATAAAAATAGAAGCGTGAATAGCTTTTGATTGAATTTCACGATGTTGAACATGGAAAACTGTTTATGTGTGAATCAATTTTTAGATATATAAATCGAATTTATTATTTGTTCAATTTTTTACACATCAAGTATGAGGTGTGACTTAAGAATGTTTTAATAAAGTATCAGAAAATTTAAAGTTAACATATTAAAATTAAACCTTATAGAGAGAGAGATCATACATTTTTTCTCTGTTTCTGGTCATATATGGGTCATAATGTCTTGTCGCAGTTTTAGCTATCTTAAATTGCTTGAAAGAATCTACACAAATTTATGTATATTCCTTGACATCTCTGTAGAAGATAATCATTTTTTTTTTTTTTTTTTTTTTTTTTTTCATTTCGCAAACGATTTTTCGTTTTGATAAATATTTGGTACATTTATTCATATTCATGCAATTACAGCAAATGAATGAACCATAAGTAGTACATTAGTAAACGATGATGTTTTTTTTTTTTATCGGTTAAGGCTTTTGGGATATTCTATTGTTAAAATATCGAAGATCAAAATGACCCATATGTAATTCTTTAAAAGTTAATATCAAATGCAGATTAATAGACATTTTTTCGAATTTATAAAACTACATATTAATTATATTATATTAGTTACATTTGACATTGTTATTTATTTTTAGCTTAAGATTGTACAGACTTGTAATAATAGAACAAATTTTTTTAATTTTTTTTTTTCATATATTAAATTTAATTAATATTTTGAGATCTGCATAGCAGATAATACTTTGTTCTCTCTTGGGTTATCAAATTTCGTTCATGTATTAATACAATATAAATACTTGAATTATAACTAATAACTGCAAGATGTGTCCATATGCAAATGTATAGTATTTCAAATATTAAGTTTGATCAAATTTAAATAGATGTAATAATATAAAAGATAGATCTTAAAGATCGATCTCATTATATGTTATAGGTATATTATGGCAACTGCTATTCAAGAGAATGGCATGAAACCATTAACCAATAAATCGTTAAATCATGTAGAGGATGTTAATAACTTGAACAATGCAGAAGAAAAGGACAATAGATTGTTTGACGGACAACTTCAACCATATATGGATCATGCCGAAGCTCATGAAGAACCTCCTGAGCTCGATATCGTTATTAATAATGTAGTTTGTAGTTTTAGTGTAAGGTGTCATCTAAACTTGCGAGAAATAGCACTTAATGGATCCAATGTTGAATACAGAAGAGAAAATGGGGTATGTTATCTGTATATTTATATCTTTTCAATAAATAGTTATTATTGCATTATATAATATTAGAAATTAATATCTTAGAACTTTAAAGTTAGGAAGGGAAACATGGTTGTTAAATAAAAGTTGTAGAGTTTTTAATGAAACATTTATTACTATACAATTGTATAACTGAATAGACTTTTTCTTGTATAGATTTCATTAAACATTCTGTAAACATTGGTTTCTTTGTTTTTGTATAAATAATTTTGTCATTCTTTGAAAATGATTGGAATTACTTTTTACAACTTTTTGTTTCCCCTTGTAACTCTTTTCTTTTTTAAGACTTTTAAATTTGCATATTTTAAAGTTACTGTTTCCTGCAATACTTTAGGTCTTTAAATAATTATATACATCATATTTCTTTTAAAATGATTGTGTATATTTATTCTTTCTTTTTATTATTATTGCTTTTCTCTACTTATAGGCATAATAATATTTACTTGTAGACATAATACACTTAGAATTTATAAAATATGTACATAAATTTTTTTATATGCGATATTTCTAGATGATAACAATGAAATTAAGGAGACCATACACTACAGCATCTATCTGGTCATCCGGCAAAGTAACTTGCACTGGTGCAACCAGTGAAATTCAAGCGAAAATTGCAGCACGTAGATTTGCTCGTTCCCTGCAAAAACTTGGATTCAAAGTAAGATTTAATAACTATAGAGTGGTGAACGTATTAGGTACTTGTTGTATGCCATTTGCAATCAAGATAACATCATTTTCGGTGTATCACAAAGAGAGTGCAGAGTAAGTATGCAGAAGTTTCATTAACTAATAATTATATTATGATTATAAGAGAAAATTGTTTTGTTTAAACCAGTTATTTAATTTATTAATATACATTATAAATGTTTTCCAAAATATAAATATAGAATATAACGTGCGTGTGTAACTTATTATTAATGCATTAATATTAGCAATTGTATACAAGTTTGTAAATATACAACAATAGTGTAAATATTTTTATATACTATAGTTACGAGCCAGAATTACATCCTGGTGTTACATATAAGCTAAAGGAACCAAAAGCTACTTTGAAGATATTTTCTACGGGAAGTGTCACTGTAACAGGTCTGTATTCATTAGAAATGTTTTATTGTGCTATAGAGAAATACGCATTGTGGTTTTTAATATCCCATTTTCTATCTTGCACTTTATTGTAGCATAAAATGATATTAGAAACATAGAAAAAGTTGTACAAACTTTTTGTTGCAATATGTGTTAAAATAAATCGATATAATTTCTTGTTTCTAATGTTGGAATGCTGCATACAAATGGATTAAGAGTTCTTTAATTAAATTAAAAGAATTATAGCATCAAATATATTATGAAAAGCTAAGCATTACATTTATACATGTCTATATCATGAATAAATCAAATATATTTGTACATTGATTGTTTTGAATGATATGCTAACATAATCAACAAAATCAAACTTATTATGTAATAACAAATTATATATTACATACATTACAGCACCTAATGTTGCTGCAGTTCAAGCGGCAATTGAACATATTTATCCACTAGTCTATGAGTTTCGCAAGGAACGATCACCAGAGGACGAACTTGCGTTAACAACGAAAAAACGCAAGTTAAACTCGAATAAAAAGAAATTGGACGAATTCCTAGAAGACGAACCGGATTTTTCATACGAAAGTATGGTTTCCGATGCAGAAGATGCGGTCAACGAGGATAGTGATGGAAGTTGGGACTGATCTGTTTTATTTTATCGCCGTACTGTTAACTGTTATATATATCTCGTTCTTTTGATAATAAATGCATATACACTGCTCTATGTACAAAAGTGTTATTGCTAAAAGTGAAGTGAAGCATAAATTCGTTTTCATAGTGCAAGAACTGCAAGTGTGCGAGTGTCAAGGACAAAATAGATATGCGTATATATACTTGTGTGTACAGATATACAGAGAAACGTAATTATCAAGTACACATCAAATTGATCATTATCCTAAAGACGATGCTCTGAATATTTACTTTTGTTAGCAATATAAAGTATAAATACAGATATAAATATATACGTAATACATATATAAAGTATTACACAAATGTAAATATGAATATGTATTTATGTTTGTATTTGTACACTTATATAAGTCGTATATAGAGATGTATCTTCAATATCTATACATATATGTATAGAGCCTAGAAAACAATTTTTAATTATAAAATTGATTAAATTTTTGGAGTTTATTTATATCATTAGACAAAACTCATATATGCTTCTTTGGACAAATGTGATTGATACAGGTTTTAAGAAAAAAAACAAAAGTGCATATATACACACATATGTATGTACATATAATGTATGTATATATGTGTATGTGTGTCAATTATAGCCTGTACACATTTGTGTTTCCATTTTTATTTTATTATTTCTCACGTGTAATTATAACTAGTTTTGCTTAATTAATATATTGTGCCAAAGATAGATATTCAAAATTTAAAACAAAGTTATTAAGATAGAATCTATATGGTTGACGACTTTATCTGTTATAACAATTAGCTTTCCTAATACTTGTAATTAAATATGTATCCATTTTTACTTTCGTGATCCACATATTTTATAGAATGTATTCTATTGATCAAAGTCATTTTATTTTATGTCATGATTCAAATATTACGGTCTACTCCATAAAATATTGTAACATACGTAGAAAATACATTATTTTCTGGTTATAACATCAGATTTTTACCAAAGTGAGAGTTGTAAAAGACCATGAATCTCTTTCTCGAGCGAGTGAATCTGATGTCGAAAACTAAAATAGCCAACTTCATAAAATATCGCTCTATCTCGCTCATTTTTTCATTCTTGTTTCACGCTGCTGCAGAATAGTCATTGGCAAGATTTATGAGACAATTCCTCGAAATAAACAAGTTTATGTTTGAATTTCAAAACAACGATCTTATAACCAGGAAATACTAATATAATTCTGTGCTACCAACAGCTCGTTTTCGCTCAAATTCTGTTATTCAAGAGAGAAGCTTGTATATTCTATAGCTTATTCTATATACACATATTCATAAATTCTTACATTTATATAATACTTCTTGGTATGTTTTAAGTATACATAAATATTTTTTATGTTTATATCCGCAAATTTTTTTTAGATAGAGAAATTGGGTGGAGAACACATCTATATAATATTTATATATCTATACAATATCTATATACTATCTATATATGTATAATATATTGTATAGATACTGTGGGATTGAGAAGTTAAAGTATTTCTCACATAAGCTACATCATGCAATGTAAATACGCATCGTCCACATTTATTAAAATACTTTATAAATTGTAGGTAAATCTCCCCTTTCTCCTATACAAAATTATATTAATAGCATAAGAATATGGTGATGATAAAAAAGTTTAATCTTAATAAACATGATTTGTTTTTAGGTAAAAGTAATTCCGAAAAAATATTTCCGACAAGTACGAATTAAATTTCTGTTCCATCATTTATTATATGTATTATAATAAATTTTCATGTATTTTTGTATTTTTAGAAAGATAAAACATATCATTATAAACAGTATCAATGCGTTTTATACGAAATAGGCAAGAAAATATCAATGTATTTTTTTGGGCGAATACGGGCTGTGTTTTGTGGATGTAAACACTAATATTAAATTTTGTTTTAAATGCCTATTATTTAAAAAATATCGAGAGAATGAGAAGAAAAACGAGTCTTTTTCTGGTTTGCAGTATTCATAAATTCAAATGCGTATATTATAATATTTCTTTTATTTACGTAAATTTAGTCCTAAGAAAATGAAACTAAACTGACATTAATTTAGAATTGTATAACAAAGAAGCCTTTTCGTAGAAATTATGCAGAAATTTATGTCAGTGTTATATGATATATATTTCCTCCTAAAACTAAATTTTAAACATACGAAATACGAATATACTGTGTTCAATGCGAGAGTTTATTTTCGACTTATACCGACAAGAATTGCACATTCTAGAATTTGCAACAAAGACATAATGCAATAGGATACATTAGACTTAGTTATCGGCTTTTTTTTTATCTACATACGCATTGACATCTTGTAAGAGTATTTATTTATCACTTATAGTATCCTTATGACATAGATAAATGCATTTGAATCACATGTAATTTTTATAATTATTAGAGAGTTTTCCCCAAATATTTGAAATATCTCTTATATGACAAAACATTGAATTAATTTTGTTCATTTATAAAACATTTAAATCGCGAAAAGAAATATTTTTACAACTTTGCAAACCGAATACATTGTATTTCTAGAATTCAGTTTTTATAAATATGTATATTGAATACATTGTGCAAAATATTACATAAATTGAAGATATAGCATAAAGTGTATTATCTTTCTCACATACTTCGCAATATTATACATATATACACACTTGTACAAAATTTAATCTTTTATTTGCAATATGCAATTAATTGAGAAAAAGCAATATACTGATCCATAAAAATATATATAGAAAAAAATTATCAAAGATTTATGTAATTTATTAATAATGTGAAAAGTTTAATATGACTATCATATAAGTATATCCTTATCACACATTAAGTATAACAGAATACGATATGGTATGGCTGATATTTTGCAAACTTATTAGATCATGATTAATAATCTGTTCGTGCCATAACGTCTATACATTCGTTAAAATTAGTTGAAGCAGAGTTTCGTCACAATCTTCGTAATGTACATATTGTTTTTACACTGAACAAATTTTTTACGATTTAAGCTAAAGTCACTGCCCATAGTGTATTCAATCCGAAAATGTAAGACTTGATCCACTAATGAGTACGTGACACAAATTAGTACATTTTGTTTACATTATTGGACACAAAATACTGTTCTTTGCGTTACTAATCATAGAAATTAAAACTTAAGCGAATAAAAACGTTGGACGATAAGACATATTGTCGAAGTGTAATGGCAAAATAAATTTTATCATATATTTGATTTCCGAGATTATCTCATAGAAATGTGTTTTCTTTTGCTACACATTTAACTTTTATATTAAAATATAGCATCGGCGTTTGTGGTTTTATCTACACACTTTCATCTAATACTTATCAATTTATGCTCAAGAAATACCTTGAACTTAAAAAAAAAAGAAAAAAAAGAGTTGTATCAAAAGTAGAAACTCTATGTGTGTGTTGATATAACCCTTATAAAATTTGTTTAAAAATAGATATTTCTTGTACATTTGGTAATATTAATTTATATATATATATATGCATGCGTGTTATAATTAGAGCCTGGAGAGGAGCCTTAGAAATCTTAATAATATCCCTTTTCTTATTTGAATTATTTATAATTTAACAAATTGGATATTTTTCTTTTATAAGAATTATCAGAAACTATTTCGAATAGCTTCTATTCAAATATAAATTTTTAATTATGTTAGATATGATAGAGACTCGAATAATAATACGCATTAGTATCTCTCTTTTACAATACAATGCGTATAATTGATAATTGTATTATTATAGCAAGTAAAACATTTGCAGTATGCCAGCAATTTGACAATAGATTTAATCAATACATTGTAGCAAGTTAACATCTTTTTACAAATTTTTATTATAGCAAGAAAGTTCTCAATTATGTACCTTATCATAATGATGTATACTTCTTTTTCGTTGTTTGCAAATAGTTATTAATCGCCTTCTCGTTGGAAATCATCATTGATTGACGATTCGACGATCTTTTTTAAAGTCCTTATATCATTAAAATATTTTGGATCAGGCCATCTCAATAATATATGCTCTTTAATTATCTTTAGACATTTACTTACTTTGTGATTGCTAATTTGTTCCATTAAAATCTTATGTGTATGTATAAATTATAAAGAATACAATATATTTTTTTCCTTTTTACAAGAATTTATAATATCACTCGTTAAATGCAGCAAGAAATTCATTTACTGCAGGATAATAATATAAAGCCATAGTTACAGCATCCTAAAAAAAAAAAATAAAAAAAAAAAATAGATAAATATTCATCGTCCAGAATAAGTACATGTATGAGAAAAATATTTGATCAAAAAATCTGTTTTAAAAATTAATATATAAATAGAATGCATAACTATGCAATTATCGTTTCTTGTCAAATGCACCAAAACTTCTTTCTTATGTTATATCTGCAGAATATAATGTATCGAAAATACAGTTTTAAACTTTTTTTATGATATTTTATACTAATTTACACGATAAACATGCGCGAGTTAAAATTTAATAGCCAAATATTTAAAAGACATACCTCTTTTGTACTTATATTTAGGCCTGTTTTACTTATTGTATATCTGTAGGATAACACAGCATAATGGTTAACAATATTCAGTAAAATATCTAAATCACAATCTCCCAAATCCTTAATTACTTTGTTTGAGAGATTCTTCAGAAGAATACCATCTTTTCGGGCGCTAAAAGGCTGTTAAAAAAAATGCCATTTATTTATATCTATCTAGATACATTTAGCACATACATACATACCTCATCATACCATAATGCTCTATGAATATCATTTGCATAGGTAGATATAATACGAATCCTTTCCTGATACATGTCTGATGGCATGATTTCGTACAACCGCGTTCTCATTTGGCGATACCTGTAATATAATTCAAATATCAGTAATAAAGAGCATAATTAACTTGAAAATAAAAGAGATTAATACCTTAATAATAATCTACAAACTCTTGACAAAAGAGCGCAACTTTTTGCAATAAATGCTCCATAGATAACTGCTGGTGGTGGCAATGTCCACGTTAATATGTGACTACGGCTTTCCAATATACAGATCTTTGAAGACATAAAAGAAATAGGAATGATTGATAAAACATTTATCGATTAAATATTAGAATTAAATTACTTGTAGTTTAAACTTATGTACCTCTTCATAAAATGCCAATGCTTCTGATAAAAAGATAACATTAAAATTGTGTACATTTAATCCATAAACAATAAGATTTTCCGATACTGTTGTAAGTACGGATATAATTTCTGCTAAATCTTCTAATGGACCTTGTTGTAAAAAGTACGATGCATTCCGATATTGTTCTTCAAGTCCTTGTTTAACAAACTGTAATGAATAATTTTCCTATTGATATTAAAAATATCTATTTAGGTACCTAAATTATTAATCCAAGTTTTTATTCTGCAAAAACAGTTTCCTATTGTATATTTCTGAGAGTCACAATGTATGTTTATGTATAATTCTTATGTATTTGTTTGCATCCTAATATTTCGTGTGTGTGTGCGCGCGGGCGCATAAAATATATAATGGAAATGTTATACAGATTGTAGGGATGTTATAAATTCTTACCAAGTTTGTAATTAGTTTTTGTAGGCATTTAATTATTTCACATTTCATAGATAAACTTGATGCATAAAATATATTCTGTACATGTATCAGAATGTTCTCTCGTAAATCTAAAATTAATAAATGTAATATTTCCAGCAAAACAATAATTAGATAAAACACCTTTATAGTTACCAGCCACTGATATAGAAGTCATCCATTGCAACAAATTAAGTAACTGTGGCAGATACTCTCCTGTATTATAATATAAATATTCATCGAAGAACAGTTTAACTACAAGTATTTCTTCCTGCATATATCGAGAAAATTCGATTGTCATAGAAAGAAATTTATCCATTTCTTCCTTGGAAAATTTTCCATTTTCCAATATAAATGCTAAAATATTAAGATAGCAATTTTTTTTATATTACATTTTATGTTTGATATATAGTTATATGTGACAGATTAAAATAATTAAATAAGAAATAATGTTTTTATTTTTACGATTAAAGAAAATCTAAGATTTGCATATATACCTCTTGTTAGTGTATTATACAGATTGTATGAAAATCTGCTTTGATACTGAAAGTCTGCATATGTAAGAAGATGGTAACCAGCCATATTTGCCAAGAGTGAGACAGCATTACATGGCAATTCAACATTTTGATGATATTTTCCCAATTCATCTATGCTGAAATATGTAATATAATAATGTTTATATATGTATATGTATATGTTATTAATATATATTAAAATGAGCGAGTAATATATGTTATTTCAGATGTATTGTGCTCACCTGCTTATATCAAAAATCGATTTTGCATCCTTATCTTTAAAAATACTTGAACCAATGTGAAAATAACCAACAGAAGGCAACAGTGGCTTTCGTCTTTTTTGAACTTTCACATTCTATGTGCAGAATAAGTTTTATATTTATATAATTTATTTATGATATGAATCAAAGATACTATATTATATTTGCAGTACATAAGTATCTTTTATACCTGCATCACATTCCAATCAAAATGAGTTTGAGTGCTTTGGCGAGATTGTTGTATCTCCACTCGATCTCTAGCATCTTCCAATGGTAATCGTATAAATTCAGGTATAGGTTTCCACACACTTTCTACATTCACTGATTGTATCTTTTCAGGAACTAATTCTGGCTTATACGACTTAAATAGGCTAAGAATACGTTTTAAAACATATTTTATATATATATATTTTATGCTAATAGCAATAAGGTCAACATTTTAAGACTGTGATCTTAAAAATTTATTAAATATAAGATATGTATTTATATATGTAAAAAAAGGCATATATTACCAGTTTTTCTTTCTTGAACATTGTATGAAAGAAGACATCGTAATATATATTAATTATTTTTCTATCTACTAATTCATAATCCCATAAACCTAAAAATCAACATTTTTATAATAAATATTATAATTTTTATAATAAATATACTTTTATATATATATGTATAGTTACAACAAATAATATATGAAATAAAACATTTTTATAATGTAAATAGTTTCAGAATAAGAATTAAATCATTTTCAACTCTTTGTGTAACAATAATACAATTATACATACCTAAAACCCATTGTATAACAATGATACAGACAGTGAGTGGTAGCTCATCCAATGATGATAAGCACCAAGCAATTATAGACTTTGCTATTTCCTCGGGCAATTTATATCTTGGAATTAAACATCTTATTAATAATACCCATTTAACTGCACCTAACATCAAAGAGTTTAATATTTATTTTATATATATATGCAATGCTCGTTTGCATCAAGCCTCTTACATTTATAAAATATACTGTAATGTTAATATATATATATATATATATATATATACTTATTATATATTAATAATATACTAACGTAAATCTGTGTGTATAATAACATTTGCCAGTTTACTGAGAACATCATCATCCAATCCTCTTGTGATAGCTTCTTCTTGTAAAATGTTAAGAAACAAATTAAATTCTGGAAATCGTACACCTTTCGCTAAAGGAAAGAGAAAATAAGAAATAAAAAAAATTATAAATTATACAAACATATATAAAATAACTTTCAAAATCCTGATACAAATATATTCAAGAAAATTATTCCAAATGTTCAAAGTTGTATAATCAAAATATATCTAAATGTAAAAGAGAAAAATACATATATAATATAAATGGGTTTATATGGATGTTTACATTTGAGGCCTCTTATAAATTTTAAACAGGTCTGTCTCGTATCACTTTCCTCCATCCCGAAAAGATCGTGAATAAAACTCCGTAAAAAAATACAGTAAAAAACTGAATCACTTATATTTTTTGGTTGAAAGGCGTTTTAAACTTTACATCATATGGCACATATTAAACTCCTAAACCCCTTGGCGGTATTAGCAGTTAAGGGCATGGAGCAAGAGTCGATAAGAGTGACGGGTAAACTCTGTATCAGACTATACACGAAGATTGAAAATTGACCAATCAGAAGAAAGAAATTTTAGTTCTTTTTGTTCTGATTGGTTAACGCGATGAGTCTAGCTATTACTAAACTCGGAAGCGGCTATCTTCAGGCGAGAATCTGTCGGCAACCTGTGGCTAGCTTCATGTAGATTATGACCGTTGCATTTTCAAATGTCGCTAATTTATTCGGTGAGTTTTTTTAAGTTGCGGAACGAGTAAAACATTTCCTGCGCTGACAATATCTTTCTCTTATTGGAGCAAATATTCAAAATATATGTATTCTTTTCTTTCATGCAAATATCAGCGTGAGTATTCCAATGCATTAAGCGATAGATATATATTATACTTTCAAATTGTACGCATAAATTTGTGATAGATCTTTTCTGTGTGAAAACTAATATATGCGATATAGTTTTTATTTTTTATATAAGAATATTATATAAGAAAAATACTCCAATCAAAAATATACATTTAAAACAAAACATATTTAATAAATATACATTTATTTTATACAACATTCCCTGCCAAACTCATCATCTTTGCCGCGATTTTGAACTTTCGTTTTGTAGAATTACTTTAATACTGTAAATTCTTGATATTTTTCATATATAATTTTTTTTATGAAAGGATATATTAAACTGATATTGCGAAGAAACTAAATTTGGTATAGCTAAGAATGAAAGGAGAATTTGTTTATATCATCTAGCATCTAGCTCAAATAAATTTTATACATGCTTGATTTTTTTGATTTTGATACACCCTGTATAAATCATCGAATGCGTCAGCGTCAAACGCGTTTCAGAGGGCGCGTTCCATTTAACGCCCGCAACACGGTGATCATTTCATCCTTGGTGTTCACCGAAAGTTAAACAAAGACAGATGATGCTCGCGAGCGTACAGTGGAACGCGGCCAGAATCCAGAATAGTAATTGCTCCCCCGATCCAATATCCAATATGTCGTTGTAAAGTTCGATTCTCGAGCGGGACAAATTCGGGTTGGTGTGATTCTTGAAAAGTGCGCATAATTCATATGAACTCGTACGAATGCCGTCGATCGTTATTTAATTGGTGCTGAATCGTGAAAGATAAATAACTGTGAGACGCGAGAGAGAAACGATAAAATCGAGGCAACATGGTAAGTTTCGTTCGCCAAATAAATGTATGAAGGGTGTAGATACAGAATCGTGTGACAATCATTAACGGTGTTGCAGATGCAATTTATGTTACTGTTCAGCCGTCAAGGAAAGCTTCGCTTACAAAAGTGGTATGTCGCTCATCCGGATAAACTGAAAAAGAAGATCACGCGCGAGCTAATAACTACGATACTCGCACGAAAGCCAAAAATGTCAAGTTTCTTAGAATGGAAGGACGTTAAAGTCGTTTACAAGAGGTACGTAATTGTATGCAATTGATAATCGCCGATTCAATCTGAAATCTTGCATTTCGCGATGGATGAACACAGAATTCTTTTTTATAAGAAAAATTTTATTCACTCGCAGATATGCAAGCTTGTACTTTTGTTGCGCAATTGAGCAAAATGATAATGAATTGCTAACTTTGGAAATTATACATCGATATGTTGAATTATTGGATAAGTATTTTGGCAGTGTGAGTACATTTATTAAGATAAATTTAAAATGTATTTTTATATAGAGTGTGTGTTGTAATTTGTTATAAAAATGTAAAATTTTAATGGGACGATAATGATATTATTAGGTATGCGAGCTGGACATAATTTTCAATTTCGAAAAGGCATACTTTATCTTAGACGAATTACTTGTTGGTGGAGAGATTCAAGAAACTAGCAAAAAGAATGTATTGAAAGCCATTGCTGCCCAGGACCTGCTACAGGAGGTTAGTTACGGGGATGTACCCCTTGAATTGTAATACATTCTAATTTATTAATGGCACAAGGTTGTACACATACATGCATACACACATTTACACAGACAATTTTCTTTTATAGCCATATTTGGCTGTAAAAGGGAGATTTTCAGATCGTTTTATCTTGCTATATTACTATTTCCATTTAACATATTTAGAACTCATTTAGCAGAATTATATCCAGGTGGAAAGAGTACAAATGAGAATTTTGCATATTTATAATCAATATTTATTAATTACAAATTAAAGCGATCTCTATGGCTCCCTTTCTTGCTAGTCATGTGTCGTTTTTATTAAACGATTATGATATTGCAAGAATCAAGCATGTATAAAATCTATTTGAGCTAGGTGATATATAATCAAATTCTCCTTTCATTCCTAGCTGTTTCAAATTTAGTTTCTTTGCAATATTAGTTTAATATATCCTTTTATAAAAAAAAAATATATATATATATGAAAAATATCAAGAGAATTTACAGTATTAAAGCAATTCTACTTGATATATAGTCATACTCTCTTAGCCATTATCTATCATATTTTAAAATTTATTTAACACCTAGTAATAATAGATTTGTTAAGATATAGAAATGAACAATTTTACAGGACATGCATGAAGGCATTCGAAGATATTAATAATTGCCTTTAAATAATTCGAATTTTCTACTTGCTTTAATCTTGCCTGTCTTCTTGCATATACAATTATATATAATAATGTATATACTATACTTTTTTATATAACGTTATGTCAGCTTTATGTTTTGTTGACAATTCTCTGTGTTGTTGTATTATTGGATGTTGCACAATGTGATCAAACAATATGTTAGCTCCCACATTGATATAATCTTATATGTATATATATACATATATATATATGAAGAATGTTATTGCCTGTATATATGATACGTATATATTCATTATTCACACTATGTTTACGAGTTATTTCACAGAGTGCTCTTTTATATAACATACAGAATGTGACAGAACCAGATAATTTTCTTTCTCCTTATGTATCATCTCTTGTGTCACTTATTGCAAATGTCACTATGCATTGAGACGGTTTCAAAATTAATAACTTGTCAATCAATCTCTCTGATTTCTTTTTTTTTACTTTATTGCGCGCGAATGCTTCTGTTCCAAAAATAACATTCAAATATTTTATATGTCCTAACTGTCCTATCTTTTAAAGCATGAGCAATATTCGTAATGTAAAATGTTACATATTGGTAGAAAATTGTAAGATATAACAAGCTTAAAATGTTAAATATTAAATATTTTCATAGACAATTTTGGAAATGCTTACGCATTTTTTGTTTAATTTTGATAAAGGAGCATATATATATAGTACTTTCCTCTTAAATTCAATTTTTATTATTGGCAATGATTAAATGTCTGTGCATAATAGCATTTATATAGTGTGGGTACTATTTGATAATATTGTTGCGTAATTTATGTACAACCAAAAAAGAAATAATTTTAAAATAGACATTTTCTCAAAGTCTGCATTTATACTAGTAAATACGTAAGAAAAATGTTGGACCCATCTAAATTTTTTAGTTTTCAGTAATTATAGTTTAAATGAAAAAAAAGTACAAATAAAAGTATCTTTATTACCTGTTGAAGAACATTTTTATCCAATTGAAGACACAATATATATTTTATATAAGATATATGCATTAGGTAGAGCTTACTTATTTGTCTTGTCGAAAGATATATAATTTTAAAGCAATTCTACTTGATATATAGTCATACTCTCTTAGCCATTATCTATCATATTTTAAAATTTATTTAACACCTAGTAATAATAGATTTGTTAAGATATAGAAATGAACAATTTTACAGGACATGCATGAAGGCATTCGAAGATATTAATAATTGCCTTTAAATAATTCGAATTTTCTACTTGCTTTAATCTTGCCTGTCTTCTTGCATATACAATTATATATAATAATGTATATACTATACTTTTTTATATAACGTTATGTCAGCTTTATGTTTTGTTGACAATTCTCTGTGTTGTTGTATTATTGGATGTTGCACAATGTGATCAAACAATATGTTAGCTCCCACATTGATATAATCTTATATGTATATATATACATATATATATATGAAGAATGTTATTGCCTGTATATATGATACGTATATATTCATTATTCACACTATGTTTACGAGTTATTTCACAGAGTGCTCTTTTATATAACATACAGAATGTGACAGAACCAGATAATTTTCTTTCTCCTTATGTATCATCTCTTGTGTCACTTATTGCAAATGTCACTATGCATTGAGACGGTTTCAAAATTAATAACTTGTCAATCAATCTCTCTGATTTCTTTTTTTTTACTTTATTGCGCGCGAATGCTTCTGTTCCAAAAATAACATTCAAATATTTTATATGTCCTAACTGTCCTATCTTTTAAAGCATGAGCAATATTCGTAATGTAAAATGTTACATATTGGTAGAAAATTGTAAGATATAACAAGCTTAAAATGTTAAATATTAAATATTTTCATAGACAATTTTGGAAATGCTTACGCATTTTTTGTTTAATTTTGATAAAGGAGCATATATATATAGTACTTTCCTCTTAAATTCAATTTTTATTATTGGCAATGATTAAATGTCTGTGCATAATAGCATTTATATAGTGTGGGTACTATTTGATAATATTGTTGCGTAATTTATGTACAACCAAAAAAGAAATAATTTTAAAATAGACATTTTCTCAAAGTCTGCATTTATACTAGTAAATACGTAAGAAAAATGTTGGACCCATCTAAATTTTTTAGTTTTCAGTAATTATAGTTTAAATGAAAAAAAAGTACAAATAAAAGTATCTTTATTACCTGTTGAAGAACATTTTTATCCAATTGAAGACACAATATATATTTTATATAAGATATATGCATTAGGTAGAGCTTACTTATTTGTCTTGTCGAAAGATATATAATTTTAAACTTATTTTCAATCTGTATACGACTACACATATGAAATTACTTTTTATATATCGAGGCTTTGTTCAGATACTAATAAATTTGAAATCTTAGCAAAGCAGATTATTACAGAATAAAATTAGTAGATTAAAGATATATTTATTTGCATATCTTGAATTGGTGACGCAAATAAATAAAATTGTAAAATAAAAATAAAAATAATAATTTATATTTTACAGTAACTATAATGAGCATATAATTTGAAATTTCTTAATCGATTATAGCAATAATGAGTAAGAAAAGTTTCTTTATTAATATTTCATTCATTCTGATATTGGAATTTTTAAAACATTGTAATTATTGATTTGTATATTGCATTAATAGCATATATTATTTTTTATGTATAATATGCCATATTTAAAAATGATTTGATAAGAATAATATGAGGTGTCATTATTATTTATTCTAGTCTATTGTTAGATTTTTTTGACAGAAAATTGTTTCTTTATAGAAAAATAGATATGATGCCGCACATAAATTTTTACAGCTCAAAAAATATTTTAAAAATAATATAATTTTTTTACGAGATGAAAATTAAAAAGTTGGATATTTTTTATGCCTTTATATGCAACAATATTTGCTATTTTTTTAATGAATGATATACATTTCTTATGAATGCTACACACACATATATATAATTGTATCACACATATACACGCACATGTATAATATTCTTAAATATTTTTAATATTTCACATAATATTAAACATGTTTAAACATTATTAATATATCAAGAATTTGACAATCTTGGCAGAATTGTTTTATTTTGTATATAAAAATATGTATTATATTTTTATTAACTTAATCGTTTTATCAAATTACAATATAAAGAATTGTTGTTTAAACTTCAAACGTTAAACTAAAATTATCACGAATTATAAGAAATGTTGATTGAATGAAAACATTCATTAATAATAATTCATGTTAATATAAACATGTAAATATTTGTAAAAAAAAAAAAAAAAAAAAAACAAGCAAATTCTTAATAACACATAACACTTTCATGTTATTTTCTCTTTGTAACATATTTTATGTAGGAAAAATGATATAGAAGGGTCCATATAAGATGCTCATAATATATAGTGCATAATATTTTATTATTGTATTGTATAAGTTATTTTTACACAATATTTAAATTGCGTGCCCAAAAATTTGAGTGCCTACTTTATGTCTTTGTATGTATGATCTAAAAGTTTTAAAACATGTGCATGATGTGATATTGGACACAATGACGTTAACTATTTTAAAAGTGAATGAAAAATTGTTACTAATAATCAGATTGCGAATTTGTTTAATTTACTGCTCGAGCATCGGTGACAGTCGTTATGCTAACAGGCGTAGACAGGAAGCGGAAAAAATATCAAATTCAGTAGAGAGAAAGATATTCGCCCTTCGCACAACGGCTCTCATCGAAAACCGAGTGGATAAAAACTCATTCGTGATCTTCTATTAACTGCCACATGATTATATGTTTATTCGGATTCGTACAAAAGCATGGCACCAATGCAATGATTTATGCACTAAGTACCTTTTGTAGTAAGAATAAGAGAGTGATGTTAACGTATTATTGCCATATTAATATCTTAAATTTATTCAGTGTATTCAGATCTAGAATAATCAATTATTCCATAGATATGATTATGTGCGACACACAGCACTAGAAGTAGAATAAATGAGAAGTGTATTACTACGTATATATTGCCGTTTATAGAGTGTTGATATGTATATGTGCGTGTATGCCTTCAAAATCTAATAAATACTTTTCAACAATTGTATTCACTTTGTAACATTTGTCTCGTATATTTTCCAAATGATGTATCATTTAGCTTTATTCTTTTCATAAAAATATTGAATTTCAAGAGTTTCATGTAGTCTCATAAATGACGTCATCAACTTTCTTATGCAAAAAAAAAAAAAAAATATTTGAATATGATTTGCCATTACTAAAGATATATTTAAAATTATTGGAAACAAAAAATTGTACTTTTACTAAAAGAGTTTGCAGTTTATAGCAGCTATATATATATATATATATATTCAGGAAAAGCATTTTATATATAGGCTTCTAAAAACGAAATAAGACATCAAATTTTAAATTGTAAATAAATACGTGTAAATAACAATATAGATTATTATTAACAAAATCTTTTTATTACCACTATAATATCATGTCTCAAGATTTTAACATGTGGCTAATAGAATACTATAAGATTTTTGTGTGTGTAAAGAGAGAGAGCGATGTGATTGTACACGAATATGTGATTGAATATATTTGTAATATCTGTAACCCCTCCTTTAAATATTTGTATATAATATAATATTGTACAGTGTCATATATGTTAAGTCCATGGTAGATAGGGACAAAGTAGAAATTTAGCGAAGACTAGTTAGTTTTTCTTTGTTTGTTGTGGAAGGACGAAGCTGTGGAAGGTGCTCTGCGGGAGATAGGGCTTTTATAGGTACCCTATTGTTTGCATGAGCTTCACGGACAAAGTATCGACCCACATGATCGACCGAAAAACCAGAAAAGGCTTATCCGCTGCATGATGCCATTACGACTCTACTATATAAATATATAAAATTTCAAGTCAACTTTATACTAGTCATATGCAGGACGTTTGAGGCATCGTGCATTTTCTTTCGACTATAAGCTCTTTGACGATAAGTCTATCTTTCTGCATGATAAAAAATTTGATTTGGGGATTGATAAAGAAAAATCGAAAGAAACTTTTTTTTTATTTGAAGCTGTTGATTGTCAATATGAAATATATATAATATCGTGACAATCGAAACTCTGTCTCTGATCAAAATACATACAGGTTTAAATCAAATAAAGTATAAAGTTACTTTAATCTATTTAGAAGCTTGACAATCCATTTAAAGAAAAATATATTTAAAGAAAATGCGAAAAATCGACTATTTACTTATGATTCGCAAATTCATTATTTGGAGCAAATAGTATACTCCTCTTACAATTAGTTAATTTATTAACTTTTAATGCTTATAATCGAGAGAAAATGTGCACGATACTTGGAGCATTCTCTGTATATGTTAATATATTTTTATATCGAGAAAAAAAAGTCGTCTCTTGCGTGTAAAACAAAATGTTATGTTACTAACCAAAGGCTGATCTATAGTTTTTAAACCTTAATCATAACTTTTAAGGTACATCTTGATAAATAAGCGACGACAGTTACCCCAACGTACTTTAATCTTCAACTGTGGCAATAAAATTATTCTGTATTTTCGTAAGTTATTTTTATGAAAGCGTTGTACACACATATGCTATACTGAAGTGCGTCGGTATTTAGGCGATTATTACATATAGAATATATATTTCTTACGTATCTCTATCTATCTACTTAAAAACACTATTTTAATTCTAACAAATAATTCGTAATGTATAATTAATTATACATTAAATGTAAGTCTAGTAATAAATATATCGTACGAAATTTTTACATTGTAATTGAAAACGAGCGCGTATACAATACCTTGTCTGTTATTAGTCTATGTTATCAGTTAAACAAACATAAATCTCAGATGGAGATAATACACTCGACTCGAGCGTCTCAAGAGTTTTCGTTGTCGAAGTTAATTTATTAAGAAACAGATATATTCGCGAAACAATTTTTTGTTAGCTATTTTTTTTGAGCTGGATATTTCTTGTTATATAAGCTGTCTCGCGCGGTATGAGCATATTGAGCCGAATATCGCATCCATCCTTGTCCCATCTTGCGTGGAGGATATTCCGCAATTTGACACGTTGCATGTAAAATAGGCAATTTTTTCTTAGCGCTTAAGATTTCAATCGAGGCAATAAATAAACATGTGCTTTGTGTGCTCACGCGAGTAAAGTCACTTGGTTATATGAAAAGGGTTCAGTTCACCATTTGAAGCTGCATCAAGAAGAGAATTTTATTATGCAGTAGGTACGTGTACGTTTATATATATATATATATAAATATATCCTCATTCTATCTTTTTTCGTAATGTGTTTATAAAGTGCAGCGTCAAAGTAATTGATCCCTGTTCATATTATTTGTTAGAGATTCTCGAGCATGATGTCGATGAACTTATTCCCTTGTATGTGTTACAGGAGGAGACTCCTCAGGGATTCTTCGAGGATCATGGATTGGGATAATATTCTTTAAAAAACAATACTTTGGCGTACTTTGTCGTAAGTTTATACATTCCCACAATTATGTTTTATTCCATTTCATATTTACATTATGCGATTCATATTTGTTGTTTTAAGAAATGCAGAGTTTAGAAAAAGGCTATATATACATATGAATGTTTTGCGTGCAGATACACATATACAGTTATCAAGTTTATTATTTTAACAATTATGTCAGCAATATATAAATCCGAGAGAGGTTTTAATATTTTTTTAGTTAGGAATTTCTTTGATTTTAAGTAGTTACATCTCTCTAAAGCGACACCACATAATTGTTGTACACGGTTTGAAAATCTGTAGGCTCTATTTATTGAATGAAAAAACGGATATTTTGAGATTATCAACGTAACATTTTCAAATTTTCCTTCTTTCTTCACATCCCATTTTTTGTTCCTTTTCTTGCACATAACAGGAGATAATTTTTATGAAAATTCTATATAATGTTATGAGGAGATAAAATTACATATTATTACATAAAATATAGCGTTTTCATATCAAGTGTTTTTGAGACATAATTTATTTATACACAATCACTCTTGTTACGAGATACAAAATGTGTTGTTAATTAAATATCGTATATTCTGTATTACATAATATATCGTTAATGAAATCCCGGATGTGTTTCCTTAAATTTGAAATATAGATATGCTACTATAAGAGTGTCTGCATACATTTTTAACCAATATTAGAAAAAGAAATCGGATATATGTAATCTGTAATAATAAGGATATACTCTAGTTGAAATTAAAAAGTAGACTGTGACGGAGAGAAAGATGGGAATCGGTAGTTAACATATATTCTTTAAGGATGATAAAGACTCATTAGCGAATGTTAAAGTTTGTCAAGCGTCAATAGTCTTGAAAGAGATTAAAAAATTAAAGTCACGAAAATAGTATTAAAATGCAATGACAATGAAAACTATAAATTTAACTAACATAAATTACGTTGGCTGCAATTTGGCTTAAACCGAATAAATTTCTCTCTGTATATGATTTAACTCTGCTAAACTATGTCGCGTTATTATTACGCAGTCATCTGTGTCAGTTTATAGAGTTACATAACATATTTTTCATTGCCATATTTCGATATAATTGTTAAGATTTTTCTAAATGTTTGTCGAATGAACGGAACCGTTCAACGGTGCGATCTTATAGGCTGTCGATCTTAAATCGCTTAAATTTATCAGATCGGATTAAATTTATCGGTTAAAATTTCGCTAAAAAAAGATTGCATGTCTACTACCGACTCTTGTGTTTTTTTTTTTTTTTTTTTTTTTTTTTTTTTTTTTTTTTTTTTTTTTTTTTTTTTTTTTTTTTTTTTTTTTTTTTTTTTTTTTTTTTTTTTTTTTTTTTTTTTTTTTTTTTTTTTTTTTTTTTTTTTTTTTTTTTTTTTTTTTTTTTTTTTTTTTTTTTTTTTTTTTTTTTTTTTTTTTTTTTTTTTTTTTTTTTTTTTTTTTTTTTTTTTTTTTTTTTTTTTTTTATCCTGATGCGCGGATCCAGGATCGTTAAGAAGTATTAATACTTTTTAGAAAAATTATAATAATGTAGCTGTGTATTGTTTTTAACTCTTAACTATGTATAGTGGAATCTTATGTAAGTTTTAACATGCAATCGTTTGCATTTATCAGTTATTCATTTGTAAAGAAAAAACAAGATCGTTTCAATTTACATTTTAGGAGAGATTTCATTCTTCTCGCAAATTCTTTGCTTTTTTTTCTCTTCCTTCTTCTATAACGCTTATGAATTTTTGTCCCGTCAGAGAACGCACGGACAATGCTGTTCTATTTGTGTGCTTCTATTTCAGTTTTCGTAAAAATTCTTGCACAGCCGAATATCTTGAATCTATCACATTATATTGCTCCACATTGCTCATATTCTGCCATTAATAACAAATATATTTTAGACTGTTTTCCATACAATATGCTAAATAAATCTGATTGTTTTAGAAAAAATTCTTAAAATATATATATTTATTATGTTTTGTTATGATGAATGATTTTATGTATAATTTTCTTTATGATTTCACAAGATATGCGACTTTTCGCGGCACACGCACACAATTAAGGGTTAAAGAATATATTTTATTATCTTATGATTAGCATTTATTTTAATATAATTATATTATATCGCATACGGGTGTGATAGCGATACAAGTTTTGAACAAACTTTAGTTAGGTTCAGTTACTTGGAAGTGGTTTATTAGAAAATTTTAATGCAACGTATATGGGTATATATGCCCCACCCCTCCCTCCTGTATTCTTATTAAAAAGTTACATCTTATCATATCGTGTATTTTTATGATGCTTGAAGCATGTATACGTATAGCAAAATGTAAGAGTATAAATGTAATACGATTTTCGTATCCAATACAGTTGTTGAAATTAAACGAGATATTTTGTAACATAAATATTTGCACCGTTGTAAAATGTGTAATTGAGGTATACAAATATGTATAAATTGAAGATCTCGATTTGTGCGTTCAAAGTACTTTTTCATATTAAAAATCAGACAATAAGTTAAGCGTATTTCTAAATATTCGCCTGTGTGTAACATTTATATACGATATATGTTATCATATATACATATAAATACCCTATACATATCGGATAACATGATAAATATTGAACCTATTGAACTTATATTCAAATCCCGCTAAGGTATTCAACAAATAGCTGTGTTTTCTAAATGTTTAAATAAATTTTCATTTAAAATAAGTTATTAATAAACGCAAATATTTCTCTTTAAATATTTCTTTTTACATAAGTGATATATATATATATCTTTTTTATTCAATCTCTCTCTTTTACATATACATATATATATATATTAAAATAATTTTTGTTTTGTTATCGTAATATAAAAATTGAATTTAAAAAAGAGAGAGAAGAGTATAATGTTACATGATATAAAAAATACTTTGAGATATATTATATCCATCTGTTACAACTTAAGCGGGATGTGTTATATTATATACATATAGGTATATGAATGTCAACAGTAAGATAAGGCGTTTAATACGCGATAATACATTGAAAACTATTCTCAATTTAATTCTATTTTACATTGTATCTTTTATTTTTCATTATGTAATCGTCAAAGCATGTTTATGCAACAATCTAATATGTTCATTAGACTGCAACTAACAAGGGACATTATCCTCTTGCACTTTGTAATTACATAATTGATCTGCGTAATACAATCGTAAATGTCACATTCGATTGCATTTAAGCTCTTGAATTATATGAAGCGACACAACGTGTACATATTTTATTGGAAGCGAATCAAAAATAGTTAATAAGTTATCTTTGTTGCTCTATACCCCTTACATACATGCTGATGTTTGATGAAACGATAGGACTGTAGAATAAGACTTTATCGATGTTAAGAATGTGAAATATGTATTATGTTAAGACCAAATGTTGCATTGACACAAAAGACGATGCTTTATGCTCCGTCCACAAAAAATAAAATCTATAAAAACAGACGATACATTAATTGTCTGTATTATTATCATTATCGAATAATCTCGCGAAACTATTTCCGTTCAAAAATAAAATGCACGAATATCTCCCTGGGAAATGCATTAAAGATTGAAGACTAAAGATTAGAATTTGACTAATTACAACAAAAGAAGATAAAATTTCAATTTTCAATCTTAATCTTCGATGCATAGTCTGATAAGGTTTAATGCGTTTTTGTCATACTTTTAATTACATTTAATTTTATATTATAATATTTAAGAGAGAGAAGGCATATTTGTTTTTTTTCAAAATTCTTATAGCAAAGTTGAAAGGCAAAAAGAGGAGAGCAAGCCAGCACTCCTGTCATCGAAATTAATGATATCTCAGAGTTATTTGTTTACGCTTAGTTTTTTTATTATGTGATATCATTAATAAGGACCCGAAGTGGGCCGAATCGTATGATTAATTTTATATTATATACGTATTAACATCGTTTAACAAAATAATATTTAATTACTACGCTATAATTATTGCGTTCGGGGTTGTATATTGGCCTTTCCTTTCTCTTCTTATTGATATTTATTATTCGAGCCTCCTTTAATTTTTTAATTTTATTATTTATTTTAATAATACCTTTCTAACACGCGCGTCGCGCGTATATATAAAAATATGTATATAATTTAGATGCGTGCGCATGATTATAACAGTAGTTTATAATAATGAATATAGTTGGAGAGATGCAATCACATTTAGCGCGCCTCCCCCTCCCTTCCCGCGCGCGCGTGCACAGTTATTGAAATTTAAACCCCGTTTCATTCACGTTCGATCACACAATAGAACCGCGCGCGGCGAGATATAACTTCATAATGTCCATCAATGTAGCCATGTGCGGCAGACGGTTTAATGAATACAACGGACGTGACAGCGATGTGAAAATGCGTGCCACTCCCCCTCCTTTCCTCTTCCCCTCTTCTCCTCCCTCGCGTGTGTGTTTCCGTTATTGAAAAATCCCGCGTCCGCCGCAACTCCCGCGATTCGCATTGTAACGTCGTATATGCAATCGCATATCCCGGACGTGTATCACGAATGCGCCCCGATGTATAGTACAATGCGACGACGGGCGTCGCGACGATAATAGGCAGCATCCATTATCGAGAGGACGACGACGATTAAATGGAACGCTTCGCTTTCTGTATCGCGCGGTTTGTATTTGTATACCTATACACCGCGTCGCCTTTTTATTTACGATTTATCCGCGCGCTAAGAAAGATCGGAAGCGACGAGGCGGGATTATATAGGTGAAGGTATCTCAAACTCGAAGAATATCCGTGTTTAAAGGATAACGAACGAAAATGTAAATTGGTAAAGTCGTACGACGTGACCAACATCTCGTAGTATTATTTTTATTATTATTATTATTATTATTATTATTATTTATCCAGTGTTTCAAGACTGCATCCCCTCGAGCGCGCTCCACCTGATAATCAAATGCATCGCAAGATTTGAATAAAGATGCCTAAAAGATCGGAATTTTCAGGAAATTTTTTTACAAGATTTGAGTAGACACCTGATATATAAAAAAAAAAAAACAAATAAATAAATTTGCAACACAATACTAAGTTGCAGACAAGTGCGTGTTGGAAAGAGAGTGACTTCCGAGAAGAACGAGATTGAGAGCCTGATTATTTATCTAACTCTGATTATACCGTCATTGGTGAATATCGGTTTTAAATCGTAGCAAAAGCGCGCACGTTGTAACGAGGGGATTTTATAAAAAAGGATCTGTATATATATATATATAAAAATATATATAGAGTGTTGGCGGCTTTGACGAGCGGCGGAGTCCACCGTGCACCGAGTGGCGGCATTCGAACGCGTTGCGCGAGGAAGGAGGAAGAGGACGGGGACGGGGACGGGGACGGGGGTCGCGCGTCGGCGCGCCGAGGCGGAAAGCGACGTCGACGTCGCGTCGGCGGCTCCTCTCACTGACGTCGACGCCATCGCCGTCGTCGTACTGCCGTCGACGTCGGGCATCGTCCCGATCGCGTGCGTTAATTTCACGTTCGATTAACGGGGTTAACGACGATCGCGATAGACGTACGATGGCGCGCGAGCGTGTGAAACAATAACAATCCGCGTTAATACGCGTACACGCGTGCGTCGCGTCGCGTCGACGGCGACAGCGGAGACGCGCGCTAGTCGTCGGGATATCAATCGGGAGATATCGCTCGCGAGCGATGTGATCGAAAATCGCGTCGTTTAGCTTTCGTCCGGTAAAAGGACGAGGGAAAATATTGGATCCGCGTGTCGCCGATTAACTCGTGCTCCTCGCGTAATCGACGTCATCGTTCGAAGCGACGTCGAACGTCGCGGACATTTGGACTTTGGTTCAAGCCGACGAAATACGAGTGAGAGAAAGAGAGAGAGAGAGAGAGAGATAGGTCGGAAATAGATATTGAAAATTATAGACGTAACGAAGAGACGTTGGTGCGTCGCGAGAAGCGACGAGGAAATACGCGCACCGTTTCCGTCGTCCCTCGCCATCGTCACCGTCAGTGCTGGAGAAAGACTCTTTCGTCCCTGTAGAAATTTTATTTCTCGCGGACTTGAAAATTCCCCCGGATTCGCGCGTGTATCGTTTCTCTCGAAACACGTACGTCCTCGACGAGTATAGACAGAGGGAGTGGAAAGATATTTCGAGAAGAAAAAAAAAAAAAAAATCGTTAAACATGAAAACGGCCTACTTTCCTCGGGTAACGAAGCGTCGCGCAATTTATGTTTATACGTGAGAACATAATCGGCAAAAGAGAAAGAGAGAGAGAGAGGAGAGAGGAGAGAGGAGAGGAGAGCACGCCCTTGACAGCTTCTTCGCGCTCGGAAGAGGGCGGCTCGGATGATTCGGCCCCCGTATGACGCCCCACTTAGGCCGCTAGGGCAGCGCATCCGCCACTGGCCGGTGGCGGTGACGAAAAGGGGCTGATGTCAGTGCGGCCACTCGGCGGCGTTCGCTCGTATCAGCAGCACAAGCATCAGCACAAGCAGCAGCAGCAGCAGCAGCAGTGGCGGCGGTGGCGGCGACTCGTTGGATGCGCGAACGCGATACCGCACGCATCGGCGTCGTACCGTAAACGAGACGGTGAGCGAGATAGCCGACGACGACGACGACGAGGAGAAGGAGGAGGAGGAGGAGAAGGAGAAGAAGGACAAGAAGAGCATCGGTGTCGGTATCAGTATCAGCGGCGGCAGCGACGACGACAAGAGGAGGAGGAGGAGGAGGAGGAGGAGCAGCTGCAACGACGACGACGACGACGGTGATGCTCGGCGGCGGCCGCGAGATATTGACGACGATCGGCGGTGGATCGGCGGCGACGTTTCACGACGGCGACGACGCATCTGGCGCGCGCGATCGTGGCTGTTGCCGGCGCGTCGCCCGTCCCGAGGCGCAGCTCGTGGAATAATGCGCGTTAGGCACGACGACGTTAGCACGACGACGAGGCGCCGCGTTACGACGGGACGACGACGACGGTACGACGGTGCGACCCGTGGGACCCGTGCGACGTGTGGTGGATCCGCGACGTGCTGCGGTCAGCTACGACCACGACGATTACTACAACAATTACTACTACTACCATCGCTACTATTACTACTACCACCACCACCGCCACCACCACCATCATCATCACCGTCACCACCATCGCAGCAGCAGCTGCAGCAGCGCAATTATGTACGGTTCCGAGATCACGTAGTGTCGGGCGTGTAATTATGTTGTTGTCATCGTCGCGCGGCGCGCCCTGCGTAGCTTCACGGTGAAAATCTGGCGTGAACGGTTCCGCGGTGGAACGGGGAATATGGCGTCGGTCTCGGCCGAGACTCCAGCCAGCCATGGGCACAGCTTCAGTAAGAAAACGTTTCACAAACCGACGTACTGCCATAGCTGCACGGACATGCTCTGGGGCCTCATACAGCAGGGGTACATCTGCGAAGGTAAGATCGCTTCGCGCAATTTTCAAACCAACCGTCCGTCCGAACCATCCGAACCATCAGGAGCGTCGATAGAGAAAGAGAGAGAGAGAGAGGGCAGGGGGGAAGAGGACAGAGAACGTTTATTATGCTCTCTGGGATAGATCTCTTTGAGCGCCACTCGATATGGGTTAGAATTTGAAATATAAATATAAGAAAAGTCCAAGAGCAAAAGTAAAAAAAGTAAGAAAGAAAGATTAGAGACGATAGAGCTTTTCTTCTAGATTCTAGAATACATTTGCACGCGCGGAGAGTACGCATCTTTGTCTCGTCCTACGCCGGAGGATGCGCACAGCTCCGCGAGGGGCGAACATGCTCCCGAAATATTTGCGCAATCTCGAGATTCGCATTTCCGAAAAATCTGTCTCTTTAACGTAATATACGGTATTCTTTGACGCTCGATTTGTCTCTTCGTTCAGTCGGGCGGCGCTACGAAAGAAAGAAAGAAAGAAAGAGAGAAGGAAAGAAAAACATCGAGAACAATGGTTCCTCGCTGGAGCTTTTTAAAATTTTTTAAGCGAGCGCTTTCGAAAAAACGAGACCGCAAAGTCGATCGATAAAAGCAAGCCCGCCGCTCTCGCGGTAACGGAAAGATACCGCGATCAGAAAAATCTCCTAGAAATCTCGCGCTATGCGTGTCGCGATTCGGAATGTGTGAATGACAGACGCCGCGGCGCGGGCGGGCGGTTTTTATTCAATCGGGTCAGGGTGCCGCGTTTCCCCCGATAGAGCCTCGTCGAGTCTCCGGGCTTTTTAGCGCCTCTCGCGAACACGCGCCAGCCGCGAGTCGGTGCAACGGAGAGACAGACGGGCAGATAGATAAATAGAGTATGAGAGAGAGAGAGAGAGATTTGTGTCGAGAAAAACAGAAAGAGGAACCTGGAAAAGGGACGAGGGGGGGGGGGGCGGGAGGGGGGGGGACGGGGGGGTA
>NW_021853485.1:4386684-4387037 GCF_003651465.1 Formica exsecta
GGGCTGGAGGGTGGGAGACGGCGGCGTACGCAGATCGCAGAGGGCGCGAGCGCGAACGCGCGCCCACCTTTCACGAGCATTGATCGCGAGGGGTGGGGTAGTATGGCTGAAAGACCACGGATAAGGTTGCCGGAGTAGAGGGTTCGCAGAGGGATGCTAGAGAGAGAGAGAGAGAGAAAGGGGGCGGGGAGGGGGGAGGGAGGGATGAACGCGGACGCTCGGCGGCACCGGCGGCGAGGAGGGTTGCCCCGAGGGTGGGGATGAGAGCTCGCTGACGGGTAAAGAGGCGTAAAGGACCTTCGTTGTAACGCGAGCAGAAACGAGCCTTGTGTCCGAGCTGTCGCACACTCTTT
>NW_021853485.1:4387066-4393752 GCF_003651465.1 Formica exsecta
GAATGTTCGATGAAGAGAACTGCCTTAGATGTATCGAGCGTCATTCGGGGAGGAGGAAGGGGAGGGAGAAAGGGGCAAAAACGTAGCAGAGTTTAGATAATTTTGTGTCATCTCTCGCCTGAAAGATGATGAATTTAATTGCGGAGACTGTATAACTGTATACAGAATATAAGTGTGAGCTGTTAGATATATTTAGCGTGTAAAAAATGGAAGAAAAAGAACACGTAATAAGAGTAAAAATATTCATTAGAAACTGATGGCCTTTATAGTCACGAAAAAAGTGGGAGACATTATAAGGATAAAAAAATATAAAACCGCGCTGCTTACGTTAGGTGCAGTTTATAAAAAGTCGTGCACAAAGTGATCACTAAACTTATCGCTGCTTTATTTAAAAATGTGTTACGTTATTTTATTTCGAATATTTATCGTTATACGTTTGAAAGTCAATTATAAATGTCTTTGTATATCACATCTTTTTAATTTTAATTTATGCGAATAGAATCTTAGATTCTATAACTAATTCCATTTCAAGAATTTTGACAAATATAAAAAATAAGGACCCAAAAAGATTCATGTTGAATATCAATTTTACATTTTTTTTTTTATACGAAAACTGGTTAATCACTTTTTTATTTCACAATCAAGACCGATTTGAGCCAATATTTCTTGATAAAACTTTCAAAGAGTATTATCTACAAGTTAAAAAGAAAAATATATTTTTAAAAAATCTTTTACATTTACGAGAAATTTATTATTATGAAGGAAAATTTGCAGTTTTGTCGTATAACGTAAAATTGGCTACTCATATATTTAGATCATCATATTTAGACGTTCAGACCATTATTATTTCGATTTAATGGTCGGATTTTTTTTTTATATGTATCAGAAATTCCTTAAAATCATTAGGGAATGCCAGAGATCTCCACCATATAAAAATTTTAGTAATGCAATGCTAATTTCACAGTAGTGAAAGATAAAGTGTTATATTTCTAAAGCCATTGTTAAACCTTGCTAGAATGTATTGATCGCTTTACTGTCGGTTGCTTTAAATAAAGTTGTTGTTTTTATGTCTGCAAATTATATTTATATTATTTTGTATATATATAAGTTTACATATATAAATCCAATCTTTCTCTCTCTCTCTCTCTCTCTCCTTTCCTCCCCCCCTCTCTCTTTGTAAGAGAGATAGGATTCTAATAATTCTCTTTATAAACTTAATCGAAACACAATTTAATTCTCGTGCTTATTTTTTTCATTTCATGTTTAAGGTTTGACGCTTTTTGTATAATTAATTTTGTATCTTATTAGGCATCTATTGAACAATCATGATAAATTAATATTTGGATATTTTTTTAATAAAACATTAATCTATTATATAAAATTATATAAAACTTGGAAAGCGATGAATTTTAAAGAGCAGACATATTATTAGTGAAATATACACTTCCCTCTATGAAACACAAATGTCAGAAGAATGAACGTCTTTTTAAATAACGGCGTCAACCGTCATGTATGTGACTTGGGAATAGCATGTATACGTTGAATTTATTACTATCATATCGAGCAAATAACAGCAATTTATTTATTTAGTTTACTTATTTTTGTCAGTATTTTTTTTAGATTTTTCCCAACATTTTGCATTATAGATAGAGAAATATGAAACAATATATAAATTAATTTAACAATAAGCGCAATTGTTAATCATATGTCATAGTAATTTGGTATCAAATCTTAAAGTTTATCTTATGTAGCAGAAATACTGATAGACGTAACTTACATAAATCCGAGAAAATAAAGAAAATAAAGAAATAAGTTTAGTCATTTATCCAGAGATATATCAGATTCTTCTTCATTTATTATACGTACAAATAATGTTTTGATCAAATATCAAAGTCTGTTGTAAGTTGTACTGGGGTACGAATCAAATGATCTATGTACATAGAAAACGAATTTGCACATTTCAGAAATCGACAGATTATAACTAATATTAGTTATTAATATTTTTTGTATTTTCTCACATAATTTTTTAATAGTTTGATTGCTTGATATTCTTCTTGGTAATGTACATAAATATGTTACATTTATCAGATAATACATTCTACAAAACAGGCTCTCTTCAATACAACGCCAAAATGTATCCTCTTTGTTCTGTACTTCTTGGAGATAATCTCTCGTTTCTATAAGACAACAAAAATTAATTGTAAAAGTACAGCGAGTGCTGCCATTATTATCAAAAGAATCGGACGTGACCATTAGGGACAGGGCATTATATACACAATTGATTTTAGACATGAGAGTTTAAAGTGTCATATTTGTTACAATTTCATTCTATTATGTTAGATTGTGTTTATGGTTGAAAAATATCTCGATGGAGAAAATATTTTGCAATATTATACATATCAATGTGTACTTTATTTTAATTTTTAGGTTTTTTTTTTTGGAAGAGACAAGATTGTAATAGACGATTAATATTATAATAGATGAGATCACTCTCTACGAAGTTATTGTGATATTTTTCGTAGTATTGAAAATTATTTAATTGTATCACACACATACATAGTTTTGGCTAAAACAATTGGTTGATTTATTATGCTGCTACGACTAAAATTGTTACAGTTACGACAAACCAAAACTGGTCGAAAAAAAAAGATATTGTACATATAAATGCAGAAGAAGCCGAAAAATAATCGCTAGAGTGAAAATCAACACGTGTATACTTCAGATACACGTGATTACCGAAAGATTGATGGAATATATAGATTCTTCTTTTTTTCCCGAGATCAAACGTGATTTAAAGCATGCTTGTCTAATGCATTTCTTATCTTTAGCTTAATTTTTGAACGATTCTCAAATCTTATCTAGATAAAATCGACAACATCGATAGACTTGCGTGAGAAGTAAACCTCTTTTATCTATGATTTTTTTGCATTTATAACAAGATAATGTTTTTTTCGAAGAGAAAAAGGAAGATGAAGAATAAACATGATAAAGCTCGCGATTGATACATTCATCAAAGACTAATCGCGCGCGTGTTTGATGGAAAAAATGCCGTGTTTTTTATATTAGATATTTTATTGTTGTCTATCTTTTTGTGTGTGCGTATTTTTATACCTGGATTAAATAAAAATGTAAACGCCATAAGCGCTTTAACATTCATTAGAGAGACAGAGTCCATTTCTCGAACTAATACTTTGTGTTTTTTTTTTTATATGTTTGAGGAAAGCATAGCGCTTGAAACAATATTTAAATGGATAAACAAATTTCTTTTTTTTTTTTTCAACGACAATAACGAATACTCCTTTTCGATTTAAACTACCCACTCGAGGAGTTAAAGTTAACCCGGCATTCGTGGTGGTCGATCGTCGATGGTGGCTGATGGCGCCTTTTTAACGAAGCGGATGCACAGTACTATTTCGGGCCGCACCTGCGCGTCGATGCGACAAATTTCCCACATCTTGCCTGATTAGCGTCGCAAGAGCGCGATAGAGCTCGATCATTACCGTTCTTGCGAAGAATACGACACTTATCGCGTCACCCTGCGTCCTTTTAACAGATGATGATATGCAAATGATGATGTTTCAGTCGAATCGCGATTATTTTTGTCAATTCTGATTGTGAGATATTTAATATTAATATCAATATATTAATATTAATATTGAAATCATCATTATATTAAATCTAAATTTATAAATAGTCTTCGTATATTGAGAATCTGTCAAATATTTCCTGAAATGAAAAAAAAAAAAAAACTACATCAGTTTTTTTTTTTTTTTTTTTTTTGAATACACATATGTTTTTCCTTTTGTTTCTGATTTGAGCTATGTGTAATCGAATCACTTTACGCACAATCTTGTGAACGTGATGTACTCATTAATAATTATTACCTTTAATCTCGCCAATGTAGCCGCCGATGTTGTTTCAGATACACTAGAGGAGTGGAAGATGGTGTTCTTCGGCACAGAGACGTCGGTGGAGGTGGACGAAGAGCTGGACAGGGACAAGCCGTTGCCGCCGGTGGTTCATCAGGACGTGATCCAGAACAATGCAGCCCCGGACAATGTCCGGCACAATGCCGTGGACACTGAGGGCGATCCGTGGACAGGCAGCCAGCAGGTGGAGCGGGTCTCCCATCCGGAGGTGCAGAAGCCTACGACGGAGAACCAGACGAGCGGCTGCGCTGCCCTCGAGCCTGGGGGCAGCAGGTGCCTAGGTGGGTGCCTCATACTACTCCTTCTAGCCTACCTGACCGGCGTGCCCGACTGGCGGGAGCTGATCACCAGCTGGCCAGCCTCGACGGACAGTCGGAGCGAGTCGGGCGCGGAACCGGATCGGCTGCTGATCGCGGCGACGAATAGCGTCGTTTCGACGACGACGTCGTGGACCAGCGACGTGACGACGCAGCGCGTTTCGGCGGTGATAAATCGCTTGCCGGAAGCACGCGGATGTTCATGATGATAACGGGTCGCGTTCGGTCCTGCGAAAGCTCGCGATCCGTTTTTCCGGAAAAAATATGTAGATAATAAATTAGAAAAAATACCATAAGGATTAATGAAACCTGTAACTTTTTATCAACCGGTTTTTATGTAACGGAAACTATTTGAAAAATTTTATTTTTTGTTTGGCTTCTGTAGAAATTTGATAAACTATTACATGCATATTTGTGAGTCGCAATTAACGGTGAAAATATTAAATAAAAATTTTTATATTAAGAAGCCGCGTTTGATTCTCGACGTTTTTACTTACATCGTGAAAGGTCAGAAGATCTCGTTATAAATTACGACATGAGTGGCTCATATTGATTTACATTATGGTACATATTACCGCTTAGTCGGTAAATCCTATGTAATAATTAATTTTCTGTATATTTTTCCTTTTTCTAAAATCCTTTATTTGTTGCAGTGTGTAACTTCGTGGTGCACGACCGCTGTCTCAAGGCCGTCGTCTCTCCCTGCTCCAGCATCGCGGCAAGCCTGATTAAGGTAGGATAATAATCAATCTCCGCTGCAACGCACGATTAACCGCCCCTATACGCATAAAAATATAACATCTATATTTACCGATTTTGTTTCATTTATGTGGCAATAAAAAAGCAATCTTGTCTTCTAGGGATATCACGAAATAATTAAAAATATTGCAGTAAAATAATTTAGCGTAAATTTTATAATTAAGAAGCTAGAAAATCATAGAGTTCACAAGAAACGATACTTGCTTGACACTGCAGAGATTCTTTTTTACCTCAGAGTCTTATATCTGTTATGATAATATAAAATTAATAGAGCATATTTTTATTATGTTATAGAACCCGGTCGCACACTGTTGGTCCGAACAAGTACATCATAAAAGAAAATTCTGCAACGTCTGTCGGAAACGTTTGGATGATAATAATCCATCCATACACTGCGAAAGTGAGTTGAAATTTGTGCCTAGCTGTGGAATTTTGAATCGTTTTATTAGCTAATTATTGATGCCTTTAATAAATATCATCTTTGTAAATTTATATAAAGGTCCTAAAAAGATAATACGCTAATTGTAAATGCCCTCGTTTGCCGGTAGTATGCGAGTACTTCGTGCACATAGAATGCCAAGATTTCGCGGTGGCAGACTGCAAGGAGAATGCCACGTACTTGCCTGGGAAGGACCTGTCAGCAGTGAAACACACTCATCACTGGCGGGAAGGCAATCTTCCGAGTAGCTCTAAATGCGCTGTATGCAAGAAGAGTTGTTTTACTGTCGAGTGCCTTGCCGGGTTTCGTTGCGAGTGGTGCGGCATGACGGTAAAAAAAAAAGGATTTATATTTCATATATTGCTTTTTGCTTTTGTTTCGTTAACGGAATTAGTATAGAGTATAGAGTGAAACATTGCAGTACAATGCAAATACATTTAATTTTTAAAACGAAATACACGAAAGCAAATTACATTCTTGTATAAATAGAGACAAAAGCATATTCCATTAGCATGATTTTAAAGATTGTCCGTTAAAGTATAAACACTTAATGATAAATTTTGATTTCGTCTCTCAGTCGCACGCGTATTGTTACAAGAATATCCCCCAAGAATGCACCTTTGGTAACTTGGAACCAATTTACCTGCCACCACATGCAGTTAGTATTCCGCGTACCGAAGTTCCCATGGAAGCCATCATTGGAGTACAAGTGCGTCGTAAAGAAGTGCCGACTCGTGAGTATTCTTGCCGTAAGTGTCTGTCGTGTAATCACGGTGTGCGTGTTAACAGGTAATTAGAATAATAGAATGAGGAATTGAGCTTTATTACAAAATTTGTATCGCAAAGGTACGCAAATATTTTATTATAATTGGTTCTACCAGAAATATAATTCGTATATTAAAACGATATTCTTCTTAAAAAGACAAAAAGATAGAAGACTAAAGCGAAACCTGTTCTAATAAAACAGATTTAATAACATAGTCGCGTATAAAAGTGTCAACACTGACATAAATGAAACTGTATCTGATCTGTAATTGATAAAGAAAAAGAAAAAGAAAACAATGTTCGAATGATAATTACCAATGCACGCATTTATCTATAGATATATAGCATAATATAATTGTTTTGTGTGTATATACGTGTATATGTCACATTAAATATACTATTTTCTTAAATTTATGTTTTTCTACGAGTAATATCAATGTATCAGACTCAGATAACACATAATGGCAAAAATGTGAG
>NW_021853485.1:4397711-4405639 GCF_003651465.1 Formica exsecta
ACATTAGTTTTTTTTTTTTTTTTTTTTTTTCCGGAAAAAATATGTAGATAATAAATTAGAAAAAATACCATAAGGATTAATGAAACCTGTAACTTTTTATCAACCGGTTTTTATGTAACGGAAACTATTTGAAAAATTTTATTTTTTGTTTGGCTTCTGTAGAAATTTGATAAACTATTACATGCATATTTGTGAGTCGCAATTAACGGTGAAAATATTAAATAAAAATTTTTATATTAAGAAGCCGCGTTTGATTCTCGACGTTTTTACTTACATCGTGAAAGGTCAGAAGATCTCGTTATAAATTACGACATGAGTGGCTCATATTGATTTACATTATGGTACATATTACCGCTTAGTCGGTAAATCCTATGTAATAATTAATTTTCTGTATATTTTTCCTTTTTCTAAAATCCTTTATTTGTTGCAGTGTGTAACTTCGTGGTGCACGACCGCTGTCTCAAGGCCGTCGTCTCTCCCTGCTCCAGCATCGCGGCAAGCCTGATTAAGGTAGGATAATAATCAATCTCCGCTGCAACGCACGATTAACCGCCCCTATACGCATAAAAATATAACATCTATATTTACCGATTTTGTTTCATTTATGTGGCAATAAAAAAGCAATCTTGTCTTCTAGGGATATCACGAAATAATTAAAAATATTGCAGTAAAATAATTTAGCGTAAATTTTATAATTAAGAAGCTAGAAAATCATAGAGTTCACAAGAAACGATACTTGCTTGACACTGCAGAGATTCTTTTTTACCTCAGAGTCTTATATCTGTTATGATAATATAAAATTAATAGAGCATATTTTTATTATGTTATAGAACCCGGTCGCACACTGTTGGTCCGAACAAGTACATCATAAAAGAAAATTCTGCAACGTCTGTCGGAAACGTTTGGATGATAATAATCCATCCATACACTGCGAAAGTGAGTTGAAATTTGTGCCTAGCTGTGGAATTTTGAATCGTTTTATTAGCTAATTATTGATGCCTTTAATAAATATCATCTTTGTAAATTTATATAAAGGTCCTAAAAAGATAATACGCTAATTGTAAATGCCCTCGTTTGCCGGTAGTATGCGAGTACTTCGTGCACATAGAATGCCAAGATTTCGCGGTGGCAGACTGCAAGGAGAATGCCACGTACTTGCCTGGGAAGGACCTGTCAGCAGTGAAACACACTCATCACTGGCGGGAAGGCAATCTTCCGAGTAGCTCTAAATGCGCTGTATGCAAGAAGAGTTGTTTTACTGTCGAGTGCCTTGCCGGGTTTCGTTGCGAGTGGTGCGGCATGACGGTAAAAAAAAAAGGATTTATATTTCATATATTGCTTTTTGCTTTTGTTTCGTTAACGGAATTAGTATTGAGTATAGAGTGAAACATTGCAGTACAATGCAAATACATTTAATTTTTAAAACGAAATACACGAAAGCAAATTACATTCTTGTATAAATAGAGACAAAAGCATATTCCATTAGCATGATTTTAAAGATTGTCCGTTAAAGTATAAACACTTAATGATAAATTTTGATTTCGTCTCTCAGTCGCACGCGTATTGTTACAAGAATATCCCCCAAGAATGCACCTTTGGTAACTTGGAACCAATTTACCTGCCACCACATGCAGTTAGTATTCCGCGTACCGAAGTTCCCATGGAAGCCATCATTGGAGTACAAGTGCGTCGTAAAGAAGTGCCGACTCGTGAGTATTCTTGCCGTAAGTGTCTGTCGTGTAATCACGGTGTGCGTGTTAACAGGTAATTAGAATAATAGAATGAGGAATTGAGCTTTATTACAAAATTTGTATCGCAAAGGTACGCAAATATTTTATTATAATTGGTTCTACCAGAAATATAATTCGTATATTAAAACGATATTCTTCTTAAAAAGACAAAAAGATAGAAGACTAAAGCGAAACCTGTTCTAATAAAACAGATTTAATAACATAGTCGCGTATAAAAGTGTCAACACTGACATAAATGAAACTGTATCTGTAATTTGTATGATAAAGAAAAAGAAAAAGAAAACAATGTTCGAATGATAATTACCAATGCACGCATTTATCTATAGATATATAGCATAATTATATAGTTTTGTGTGTATATACGTGTATATGTCACATTAAATATACTATTTTCTTAAATTTATGTTTTTCTACGAGTAATATCAATGTATCAGACTCAGATAACACATAATGGCAAAAATGTGAGAGCTTTGCTCAAAATGTATCCGTTTAATTGAATATGTCACGCGTTAATTATCGCATTCTTCACTTGCACCGTGAGTTTCATTGTTGATTAGCGCTTTATAAAAATTCCTTCAATCGATCTCATTCTTGCATTACAGTATTACCTATTGACACAATCGATTATTTTCACACCTGTATAAATCAAACATGTATGAAATTTTATATCTATTTTTACTATGCATATAGCACACACACACCCTTGTACACGTATGCAAATTGTGCACCAATGATTGGTAGCAGAAAATATTGTACATCTACATACTAAAATTTAAAAGAGAATGTATCGAAACATTTCTTATTCATATATATTCGTAGAAGTATACTCTTGTAAAAGATATAACCAATTTTTGAAACATAAATTTGTTTGCATGAGTTTTATTTTAGCACTCATTCATACATATACGCGTGTATAAATACCGTCGGTTTTGTAAACATATATCTGTTCTTCCTTCTTTTCAGAGCATGCAACGCGCGTTGACTTTCTTCGATATGTGAAACGAGAAAGACTCTATCTGTATTCTAAAGGATTAAACTTTCATATTGTTTCACCTTATCATAAATCATAAAATATATGTATATTTACGTGAAATATTATTAGCCAAAGATTTTATCATTGATTTAATATATTTTTAAATATATATATATTATTTCTAGTATTTCACATATAAATATGTGTATGTATCGTATTTTTACATTTGCTATTTGCAGTTTCTTACACTCTCAGCTTTCCATATATTTTTCCAAATATGATGGTCCATTCTTATCAAAACTATCAAACTATAAAAAAATCTTGATTTTTTTATAGAATAAAATAAAAATAAAATAAAATACTTTCTTACAAAATGCACTTCTGTGGTTTACAACAAACTTTGTATATCGTTGATATGTCTTAAACTCAATTTATACACAGTGTCGGCTGGATGCAGGGAAATTAAAAATAAACTTTTGGATTATATAAAGTGTGTGACTGTGCTACTTATGATCATTACAA
Source organism: Formica exsecta (assembly GCF_003651465.1). Lineage (NCBI taxonomy): Eukaryota > Metazoa > Arthropoda > Insecta > Hymenoptera > Formicidae > Formica > Formica exsecta. The sequence goes on from NW_021853485.1 coordinate 4,400,958, forward strand.
CACTCACAATTCTATATTCAATCATTTGTATTATCGAATATATCACGTGAGAATTTGTTGTAAAAATTGTATCTTGTCATTACCGTCTATCATCATTATACAGTAGCTGAAGAGTTGTAAATTTGTATAGGTCTAGAGGATTATATGACGTATACATTTTATGTGAATCTTAAGCTGCGTAAATAAATTTGTTAATTGTACTGAAATCATAATCTTCTTGACATTGAAACTACATCTGTCAGTTTAATTACGCGTATTCTGTTTACAATATATTTGTAAACTATATGGCTTTTGTGGCTGGTTGCTCTTATTAATCGCTAATTTCAATGTTGCTTTTAATAGGCGTCAAATATTTTAATAGATTCAGCATCTTTTTTTCTAGAGCTTAATTAGATTATTATTGATTAGAAAAATATTGGTGTTTACAAAATATCTTCACGAGGAAAATACAAAAGAAGTTGAAAGAATAGTGACATTTTATTTTTTTTTAATTAGAAGCCTCGGACGTTATTCGACATGGTAGAAAGCAAAAAAAAAGCGTCTCTTCGTCTAACGTAATTATAAGTAAATTTGATAGTACAATACAAAAAAGAAAATAGTTTTGCCATAGTTATAACCATATCTAAGAGGAGAAAAAGAGAAATTTTGTAGAGTTGAAAAATTGTGGTAATTGGTTAAAATATTCGGTCTACCTTTGCTTCTATGTGAAGATAACATCGGAGAGCAATTCGATTTCGCTGAGAGTGAGCAAAATGGGGCTGCAGGCCGCCTAGCCGAAGCTTTGAGGCGCCTTTCGCTAGTTTTGCCACGTAGCTGCCATGGAAATTGTCATGCTTCCCCTCCTTATGTTCGAGGTATCTAGAATATTATCATCCTCAGACATTCATCTGTGTGAATGTATTCAATTCTAAAATGTACTTATATCGTACAAAACTGAGAGAAATTGAAATATATATGCTGTAGTGCTGTCGTTACTCTCGCTGTTATTATCTCTCTATCTCTACATGTAATCACTTTATTTAACACTTGCGACTGAGAGAAAGCGCTATATTAAAAGACACAATCGTATTTATTTATACATTTTTTTAAGTTTGCCTAACAGCAATGCAGATATTTAGCTTTGAGCTTCTATCATTTTTTTTTGTTTTTGACATTAATATCAAATACATTTTAGTGCTACATTATAGAGGAATATACAATACACATTCTCTCTATATGAGCTTATAAAATATGAATATAACGTAATATATAAATCTCTAATCTTGTACTTATCACATGTTCGTTTTTAAATCATATGTATATGGCCAATATATTATAAAGATAAATACATAATTTTGTAAAAATTGGGCGAGCACTTTTCTCTATAGGCGATTCCTTCTAGAGTAAGATTATTCTCCATCTTTCGTATTATTTCTTTCAATTCAAGTGATACGATATTAATGAGCAATATGATACTAGGAATTTAATCTTAAGAAATAGGAAACAATGACATATTTTTCAAAAGCATAATAAATACATCGCATAGCGGATATATACATATATATATAATAGTTTGTCACGCGACATGCATTTATATAAATATCATGGTGCACCAACGTTTTTTTATGGATGTTATTTTGTTACTGTTTACGTTTTAGCATGTATGTATGTCTCGCTTCAGTGCATGCACTGTCATTCAGCCCACTGGATGCTATGAGATTCCATGATGCTTATCACTCTACTATGCAGTGAAATGAAGTTCAAGAATACTACTGACTAATTCTTCCTATCGTGTGTGTGTTCTACAAACCTATCGTAAATATTCGATGGTAAGAGTTGCGTAATTTATTCTTGAATGATAAACAGAGTTGTTATACAATGTTGTGCTCTTTGTGTTTTATAAATTTGTTTTTAAATTCTCATTCATTACTCTTCTTAAAATGCCTAATTCAAATGGAATATTTTTATACGACAAATTTGTGATTTATTTTTTTAAATCTATATTCATATCGAAAGCTGGCAATTTTTAATATAGTTAATAATAAGAAATAATAATAAATAATAAATTATTATAATCTAAAGATGAAATTGTTTTACTTATTGGACGATTAAAAATTGCACAATTTAAATTTTATGTTGTCGTTTTTAATATATAATATTTTATAACTCTTTTTTAAAAGAAAGATTAAAAAGAAATCAAAGAGAGATACCATTAATGTTATCTGAGTAATGAAGAAATAAACGTTTAGACGTCAGAGTTTAGACAGCGCGGAAGAAGATGTATTATACATTTAGATTGTATGTTTCATTTAGGTATCATATCGCGTGCGTAATTTGTTATTCCAAATATATTTTCCAACATTCGAAATATGTGATCTTTTTCTGTGTTCACAGCGCGGAGCACGTCAGAAGAATTTGGTAGCGACGCGAGGTATCGTGATAATGGAGAACCGACACAGGGAGCAGCGCATGGCCGTGATCCGCGTTCTCCTAAAGAGAAAGAAGACAAAGAAAGAGGTGACGAAGGTATTTCAATACAACTTCCGATTAACGGTTTCGGGATTTCCTCGCCTATAATCTCCATGAATCTACTCTTTTTTTTTCTTACATTACAGAGATGATTAAAGTGTACGACGGCAACAGCTCCTTGAGGCGAAGAATATTTCGAGTGATTCCGGTACCCAGGCAGGCTACGACAGAGCAGGTTCTCACATTGGCATTGCGCGCATTTCACATCACAAAAGATCCTAGTATGCACACATATGAAAAATCTTATATTATAGTAGACATACGAATCTCTTGTTAAGCTTGCTAATCAAACCAATGTATATATATTTTTTTTTCCGGAAAATTCAGGTAACTTTTACTTAACCGACCTGTATGCTGCGGAGGAAACTGAGTTGTGTGACCCGACACCTGTTTTAAATTTAAATCGCCAAGAAGGCAAACGTCCGGCTGTGTTCTTACGATTTAAGTAAGTTTGTACTACATTTATCTAAATATATAGAATTTTATTTTTTATTACTAGTTTAATTATGTCTATAAGAAAAGCAAAAAAGAATTTTGACGCAATATTATAACATGATTTCAGAAATAACGACAGTGGGGAAGTACGAGTTTATCCCGGCAAATTGCAGGTATCAGAGTCATTCTGTATAGTACCTGTTACCGAAGCAACAACTGTTGCAGACTTAATAAACGAAGCACTTGAGAAGTTTGGTTTACAAAATTTTAATTGCGATGACTATAGGTGCAGTGAAATTCTTTTAGACCGTGGCGGTACGTTTTTATTTAAATCCGAAGTCTACAATTTATTATTCGAATATTCTTTAAGATTCTGTGTTGTAAATGTTATTGCACAAGATGTAAAGAGAATTTTGTATGTATCAGTGACGGAAAGGGTTTTGTCCTGGGACGAAAGACCTTGGGATATCGTTAAGAAGCTGGGAAAAGATTCTATTAGGCAAATGGAACTAATGCGGTTCTATCTACAGTTAAAGCAAGACCCCCATGGACCCAACTTGGCTTTATTCGTGGGCAACTTGCCACCAAATCTTTCTGAAAGAAGTTATGAGAATATGTTGATAGAATTTTTAGGAAAAGGTTGGTGTGTGACTTGAAAAAAAGGGAATTTATATATATATATATTTTCTTACATTACAGAGATGATTAAAGTGTACGACGGCAACAGCTCCTTGAGGCGAAGAATATTTCGAGTGATTCCGGTACCCAGGCAGGCTACGACAGAGCAGGTTCTCACATTGGCATTGCGCGCATTTCACATCACAAAAGATCCTAGTATGCACACATATGAAAAATCTTATATTATAGTAGACATACGAATCTCTTGTTAAGCTTGCTAATCAAACCAATGTATATATATTTTTTTTTCCGGAAAATTCAGGTAACTTTTACTTAACCGACCTGTATGCTGCGGAGGAAACTGAGTTGTGTGACCCGACACCTGTTTTAAATTTAAATCGCCAAGAAGGCAAACGTCCGGCTGTGTTCTTACGATTTAAGTAAGTTTGTACTACATTTATCTAAATATATAGAATTTTATTTTTTATTACTAGTTTAATTATGTCTATAAGAAAAGCAAAAAAGAATTTTGACGCAATATTATAACATGATTTCAGAAATAACGACAGTGGGGAAGTACGAGTTTATCCCGGCAAATTGCAGGTATCAGAGTCATTCTGTATAGTACCTGTTACCGAAGCAACAACTGTTGCAGACTTAATAAACGAAGCACTTGAGAAGTTTGGTTTACAAAATTTTAATTGCGATGACTATAGGTGCAGTGAAATTCTTTTAGACCGTGGCGGTACGTTTTTATTTAAATCCGAAGTCTACAATTTATTATTCGAATATTCTTTAAGATTCTGTGTTGTAAATGTTATTGCACAAGATGTAAAGAGAATTTTGTATGTATCAGTGACGGAAAGGGTTTTGTCCTGGGACGAAAGACCTTGGGATATCGTTAAGAAGCTGGGAAAAGATTCTATTAGGCAAATGGAACTAATGCGGTTCTATCTACAGTTAAAGCAAGACCCCCATGGACCCAACTTGGCTTTATTCGTGGGCAACTTGCCACCAAATCTTTCTGAAAGAAGTTATGAGAATATGTTGATAGAATTTTTAGGAAAAGGTTGGTGTGTGACTTGAAAAAAAGGGAATTTATATATATATATATATATATA
>NW_021853485.1:4405923-4408552 GCF_003651465.1 Formica exsecta
TATATATATATATATATATAGAATAAAGAACTTATGTATGGCTTTTTCTGAACTTTTTAGAAAATAGGTTTTCATTAATTGGCCCAATTTATTATGAATACGGTTCGATGGTCATTATATATGAAGATGCGAATAAAGCGGTCAGAGCATTATATGCGTTGCGAGAGTCAAAATACGAAGACAAGCATCTTCTAGGTATTCACGACATATATTTTCATATAGCTTTTATATTTGATGACAAATTTTGGATGCACATATACATCGCTTATTAATTGATATAAAAAGAAAAGTTAGCTAGTATGATATAATTGCACGCACATATACATAAACACATTTAAAATCTTTTTTTATTTACTTGTTAGCTTTAATGAGATATATATTGGAGTATTTGCTCAATTTGGTTCTCTTTTCTTCTACCAGTAATGCTTTTACCGAGTATCGAGCCAAGTATGGTACCATCGGGTGTTCAACCGCTGCTCGTGTTTGTAAACGTAAAATCTGGCGGCTGTCAAGGGCTCCAGCTAATTTCTAGTTTTCGTAAACTATTAAATCCTTATCAAGTGTTTGATCTCGATAACGGCGGACCTCTCCCCGGGTAAGCGGATCGTAGCTTTAAAGATATGAATGCGAATAGTGTATCGATCCTCATTACACAATTTCACGAAAGTGATTGCTGGAAATAAACGCTTTCCTTATGTTGCAGGCTTTACGTTTTTCGCCACATAAAAGACTATAAGATATTAGTTTGCGGTGGTGATGGAACGATAGGCTGGGTATTACAATGTTTAGATAATGTGGGTCAAGATAGCGAGTGTTCTTCTCCCGCTTGCGCTATTGTACCTTTGGGAACGGGAAACGATCTTGCGCGTGTACTATGTTGGGGTTCAGGATACACGGGTGACGAGGATCCGTTAAACTTATTGCGAGACGTTATCGATGCGGAAGAAATAATATTGGATAGATGGACTGTAGTTTTTCATCCAGAAGAGAAAGAACAGACTCAAGTAGTTTGTAATGCTGCAGGTGAGAAATAAGACTTCTTTTTTTCAACATACCGGAAACAAACTTCATAATTTGAATGAGAAAAAAATGTCGCGTTATCGGCAAGTAGTGTCGTATTATGTTACAGGCGCTGGTTCAACAAGCGAAGACAATACGCAAATATATGTAATGAATAATTATTTTGGCATCGGCGTCGATGCGGATTTATGTCTTGACTTTCACAACGCGAGAGAGGAAAACCCTAATAAGTTCAAAAGCAGATTACGAAATAAAGGTGTATATGTAACTATGGGTTTACGTAAGATGGTCAGACGTAAGCCGTGCAAAGATTTGCATAAAGAAATTCGGTTAGAAGTAGATGGTAAATTGGTCGAATTACCGCAAGTGGAGGGAATAATTATTCTGAACATTTTAAGGTAATATTTACGGAATATCTTCTTTTTTTTTTTTTTTTTTTTTTTGCGCTAGTTTAAACGACACTTTTGTTTTCTCTTTACAATTTAGTTGGGGTTCTGGTGCTAATCCTTGGGGACCAGATACCAAAGAAGATCAATTTTATACACCAAATCACTGGGATGGTATGTTAGAGGTTGTCGGAGTTACAGGCGTTATGCACCTTGGACAAATACAATCGGGTCTACGTACGGCTATGAGAATAGCGCAGGTGAAATAAAATAATTAATTAATAATATAAAGATTTTACTTCCTCGCTCTTTCTATTTTTTATAGAATATGTTAATTTATTCTTATTCGTGTTGTTTTGTTTTAATTTCTAGGGCGGACACATAAAAATTCACTTAAACTCAGATATACCTGTACAAGTAGACGGCGAACCGTGGGTTCAGAGTCCCGGAGACATTGTAGTCTTGAAGTCAGCGCTCAAGGTAATATTTTGATGTGAGATCTTATAAAACCGCCCTCCTCCCCTCATAATTCTACAAAAATAACGAACAGAATGTAACGTATAATCATTTTTGATTGACTCAATGCGAGACATATCGGTATTAGTACACGCGGTAATCTTTCTATTCTTAAAATCAAAAGAATGAGTGATGTGATTGCATCTCTTACTCTGTTTGGATTTAAGTAGAATAATGGGGCATATATACGTTCTTGTGGCACGTACATTTTTTTCAACAGGAGCATCCGTATGTATTAGTTTGTAGTACCTTTTGTTTTACATTATATAATACTCTATGTATTTTCTCTGTAAAAGCGTAACCTCTGATTGCTGATACCTATCAGCGCATGCTTTCCTCCCCTAATTGCACTCGACTAATATCTCCTTGTTCCTTTGTTCACTTCAGGCTACCATGTTGAAGAAAAGTAAGATCAAGCGTCGCAATACCGAACCGTCGATTCTACCTGCTAATGGGGAGGGGGGCAAGAGCACGGACGAGTAATCCAACGATACCACAGCTCACAACCGCTCGAACGTTTAATCGAGTATTTCGTTGAAGATACGCGACATCTCTCAACCTAGATTCCTCGACGCGCGTAATCAGCGCGAGAGAGGAGTCTCGGTGTGACAAACCGTGCCGTCTATCTTTATAAAGCGATTCTACCTATAGAAAAAAAAAAAAAAAAAAAAAAAAAAAAAAAAAAAAACCGGGCCCCCCCCCTTGTT
>NW_021853485.1:4408760-4410378 GCF_003651465.1 Formica exsecta
AAAAAAAAAAAAGAATAGAAAAAGAAAGATCCGGTCCCTCCTCGTTGATGCATGTAAAACCGATCAACTCTCCGTAACACCTTGTCGATGCCTCGATCCAATGCAGCTAGCTCGAGCTTGTGTCGTAATGTGTGGATTTAGACGCATTCTATCGGATAGTAGTTAGTTAGTTTTGCGAGAGTAAAAGTTTTTCCTCCTTTTTTCTATACGTATAAATTGTTGATCCTGAGTTCGCAATCTCTTTCTCTCTCTCTCTCTCTATATATATATATATTTCTACCTCTATTTCTATTTCTATACTTCTATTTTGTCAGCGACATTTTGACTGACATTTTTATCGATTGCTCCATTGTGCGCTCCCTTGATCCTGTCCCTTCCTAGGCTACGATGCTGAAGAAGACTAAGGGTAAAATGAAGCGGCGTAATACAGAATCCAGTATGCAATTGGCGCTTCAGGCTGCACCGTCGAGCGATCCGGACGAAGATATCTTCTGAGTGAATAAACATTTAAAGTGAAAGTGATTCGAACACGCTGCGGTAACGGCAAGAGCACGTAGCCATATATCGAAAGAACTCGATCGATTAGCGTACGTAATAAAATAAAATCGGCCTCGAAATCGTCCGACAGCAGTTGCGCTGCACGAACTTAAAACATAAGTACTTACTTACAACGCGAGAAGAAAAGAAAACACACTGGTAAAAGAAGAGCATGAGGGACAGGTAAATAAGGTTTTCGAATACACTTGACATACACACACACTATATATAAATATTAATATATTTACATAATATTGTATTAGTATTATACGATATTAAGTTGTGATAATTGTTATGTATGTCTGACTGCTGGGCAGTCTGGAATTCGCTGAGAACCAGTGCAGTCAGAGTTCCCTAGAATACGATTAATAAGAGGAGATAAATTAATGTAATTTTCGTAACGATAAGAGAGAGACCGCATCGCGGGCTAAGCGCTTTGCCGATCCGCCTCTATACGAGCGAGAAGATATATGTATCCGCGATATGCGCGACATGGTGTCGAAAGAGTCGGATTGGCAATGTACTGACTTGACAAGGCTCCAGGTAACGACGACGAGGTTTTTGACCGATACACTTGACATACACACGCACACACACACACATACACACATACATACATATATACAGCATTAAATCCATTATTGACTCAATAATGATTCTTAATGTTTATTCTTACATTAATAAAGAAACTAGATCTCATTTTTAAATGTTAATAATTATAGCACTGTACGCGTAGCTTATCAATCAATATTTTTTTAGTAAAATTATAATAGATTTTAACACATAATAACGCACACATACACAAAACATACACGCATATTAAACAGTATTGGAAGAAGTTACACGCGCGTACGCGAGCGTAGCTTATGACAACGTTAATTTATATTTACGTTCCAAGCTTGATAGTGTCGAAGAGAAATGGAAGTCGTAATGTATATTACGTTTCGTATGGTATTTTACCAGTCTAACACAGTATTACGATACGATACGAAACGTGTATCGCGGGATATAAAATGCAAGCAAGTCAGTTGTTAATAATATATTATATATATAGAATATTTATGATTATATATATATAAAT
>NW_021853485.1:4410597-4414127 GCF_003651465.1 Formica exsecta
ATATATATAAATATTAATATATTTACATAATATTGTATTAGTATTATACGATATTAAGTTGTGATAATTGTTATGTATGTCTGACTGCTGGGCAGTCTGGATTCGCTGAGAACCAGTGGCAGTCAGAGTTCCCTAGAATACGATTAATAAGAGGAGATAAATTAATGTAATTTTCGTAACGATAAGAGAGAGACCGCATCGCGGGCTAAGCGCTTTGCCGATCCGCCTCTATACGAGCGAGAAGATATATGTATCCGCGATATGCGCGACATGGTGTCGAAAGAGTCGGATTGGCAATGTACTGACTTGACAAGGCTCCAGGTAACGACGACGAGGTTTTTGACCGAGGTGCATACACCGGCAACATACATTCCACACTATAACATGGCAAAAGAATGCGAAGAGAAAAAAAAAGAGTACGGAGAGAAAGAAAGATGTATATTTATAAACTATGCCAAAGAGAAAAAGCTCTTGTAACATGCTAACGTGTACTTAAAATCGTCGGAACGTGTCGTTCGTACTTGAGCATTCATAATTAACGAGCGACGATTAGGACAGGACTATGCGAAAGTCCAAGGCGATACTTGTTCTCGAGCTCCCAAGGTTCCGAATCCCTTGGCGCGCCTCGACTCGACGAATGCTATCATTGATCGCGAACGATCCTTGATTAAGCAAACGACGTAAGCACAACACAAACACACACTCAGATGTACTTTTACCTTATTTCGCTCTCTTGAACATACAAATGAAAGGGTGTGTGGGGGTGGGGGGTTACGTTCACGTTGGACCTTCGTGCTGGCATCGTGCGATTTGAAAGAAAAGGGGAAAAAAACCACAACTTCGGTGCCAAACAATTGTATATAACATTATAAAAGTAGGGACTTAAAAAAAATAAGACGGATTGCGCGCCAGTTAATCGCGATGGCATTTAATGCGACGGATGAAAAAGAGAGGAAAGTAGTGAATGCGGGGGGGGGGAGGGGGTACTTTCTTAACGTTAAGAGTATCTTCGGAAGGGAGAAAGAGGAGACTCTTTTTGAATTACGTACGTTGCGTTGTTTCGCGTAAACGTTATAAAAAAAGACAGCGCGTACCTTTGATACGTGAGAGTAATCAAAGGAGGACGATAATAGGACTCTTAGTACGCTTTTAGTACGCGCTGTGAACTTAGTTAATTATCTAACTAGACCTCTCTTGGATGTGTCTTCGATTATGAAAATGATTATCAAAAATTTAATCACAACACACACTGGCAACCAAATTTAAACGGAGACCATCATGCCCGGATGATTGATCAGGCCTCCATATATTATATGTCACAACCTGCCAATGATGTATACAGGCTCGGTTATTCGTGTTATATCCGGTGTATCGACATGAATAATCACATCTACGGCAGATTGGAGAGATAACATTTGTTAATCTGACCAAACTATAGTATATTTGCTGTTGCTATAAAAAAAAAATAGAGAAACAATAAGCTATGAACAATCTACGTATAATAAATCAATGTATGTGCTACAAGACCGGTTGTTTTTTTACTTATAGATCTCCTTACATTTATCCTTATTATTATTTATATATGTAATACTCTCTTGTGGACGATTTAACTTATTATTTTGTTATATCATTGACATTTTGATTTACGTTTATATATATCTTTTGTCGTTTCTTATTAAATAAAAAATCTGCGATTTATATCACAAGTTTCTAAACATTGGCCAAAAAAATAATCTGTGATTATAATATATATAAAATTTAGATTGATTTTTGAAAGAAAAACGGAGTATTTTTTATTATATTTTTTATTATATTAATCTTAATTCCCTCTGCAGTTTCGTATAATCTATAATGAGCGTAGATGGCGATACTAAACGAGGGTTGGTAACATAGATGTAAGAAATATTACGTTGGTAAGCGTTCAAGAGACCACTTTCCTCTCTTTTTTACAACGGATATTTTGTAGAAAGTTATTATTATAAATTCGATTGCTGTTGTATAAGCGCGAAAGCTACGTTGGACAGATGTAAGTTTTAAATAATCGATTTATTTTGGAACTGCTTGTTTATTTTGAGACTCATTACTAAAAAGGAAAGGAGGAGAGAGATAAAATAATTTATTTAAATACGTTAACATTCTCTCAAAGACGGTGTAATCTCACGGGATTTACACTTGGATATCAAACACATGCGATAATAATTATATATAATGCTTTTGTTATACCTTTTCTATTCATTTATACATTTTTAATTCGTATATGCTTTTCTCTTTCTTTTTATATTGTTTTATTAAAGAGTTTTGTGATTTTTAATCTTTTCTAATTTGAAAACTCCTCTTTCGGTCTCTCTCTCTCTCTCTCTCTCTCTCTCTCTCTTTTGTTGACACATATTGCAGGAAGCTTCGACAATTTTATTTCCATTTCCGTGATATAATGACTGAAATAGAATTCTATATAAGAGTTTATGTTAATTTAATAATAAACAGCTGTCTTTTTTATTTTGCTCGCGCGCTATATGTCGAGCGCGCAATTTTTCAGTCGGATTAGTTCAAATTAACCGCCATTATTATCGAAAAACTGTAAATGCGTTGCCATAGTGACGGCAGTTTGTTATTGCCTCCATAGTGAATCTGTCGCACGTCGGGATGGACGGTTGTTTTACTCCGAGGGATTTACAGGCGTTACAGAATTTAATCTGCCCGCCCAAGGATGATTCCGATGTCGAGGACGATTTACCGCAAGCGGGCGCGAGAAAGTTAGGTAGGTTTACGCTTACAAAACCGATTGATTATATGGAGGTAAAGCGAAATTTCGTTATTGCAACGCGCCAACCAATTTCCCGCGAGCAATTTCAAGCTGAGCTCGCTTCCGCTGAAATTTCATTGCTTTTAATTCAATGTATTGTTCGGGATATTATTTCTGTCTGAAAATAAAGAGAGCTGCAATTGTGTGCAATATATTAATTGGCGTACAAAACAGCAAACATAATATGTACGTGCGCGCGCGCGCGTGTTCGTATATAGGGTGTCTTAAAATTATCAGATGTCCTCTTAATAACAGATTCTACGTTCGATTTAGAAACGATTTTTTCTTAGTGCAAAATGTTATATAAGCGATTGAAAAAATTATTAAATATATATTTTGCGGAATTAAAAGCTTAACCAAAAATTACTTTTTTTCAACTAATTTTAAATTGAATTTATTTTAATAGAATTTTAATTTCAGGCTTAGAAAGATATATGATGGAAAAAAATTGGAAACTTGAGAAAGATTATGATTTCTCTCGATATTTTCGCTAACAATAAGTAAAAAAATTGTCTGAATTGGCCAGAGAATTTGCTATTAAAAGAACATCCGGAGATATTTTGGGACACCCTATATTTCGACATTCGGCAATTATTCGAGGTAATCACGGATCTGAAATTCGCCGATTCGCAAAGGAGTTAATGAAAATAAAACAAAATAAATAAAATAGGAGAAAGAATTTTTTAAACGATCTTGTTTTAAATAGATATTGCAAGATCGATGGTAT
>NW_021853485.1:4422215-4429893 GCF_003651465.1 Formica exsecta
TAAGATTTATAATAAGATTAAATAATTATTAAAGTTTTTATAAAGATATTAACTGAAGAATTCCAATTCATACAAGAAATACAATATATGTATTGTATTATCTCGTTGGTGCTTGCGTATGTAAAATGAAGATTTTTTATCACTTTGCGAACGGCCATAATAGCGTTTTTCGCGGGACGCTTACCTTAGTATGGATACAAACCAAACGGTGATTTTAGCGGCAGTCGAAAAAATGATTGTGGCTGCAGTTTCGTATAATCTATAATGAGCGTAGATGGCGATACTAAACGAGGGTTGGTAACATAGATGTAGGAAATATTACGTTGGTAAGCGTTCCAGAGACCACTTTCCTCTCTGTTTTACAACGGATATTTTGTAGAAAGTTATTATTATAAATTCGATTGCTGTTGTATAAGCGCGAAAGCTACGTTGGACAGATGTAAGTTTTAAATAATCGATTTATTTTGGAACTGCTTGTTTATTTTGAGACTCATTACTAAAAAGGAAAGGAGGAGAGAGATAAAATAATTTATTTAAATACGTTAACATTCTCTCAAAGACGGTGTAATCTCACGGGATTTACACTTGGATATCAAACACATGCGATAATAATTATATATAATGCTTTTGTTATACCTTTTCTATTCATTTATACATTTTTAATTCGTATATGCTTTTCTCTTTCTTTTTATATTGTTTTATTAAAGAGTTTTGTGATTTTTAATCTTTTCTAATTTGAAAACTCCTCTTTCGGTCTCTCTCTCTCTCTCTCTCTCTCTCTCTCTCTCTCTCTCTCTCTCTCTCTCTCTCTCTCTCTCTCTCTCTCTCTCTCTCTCTCTCTCTCTCTCTCTCTCTCTCTCTCTCTCTCTCTCTCTCTCTCTCTCTCTCTCTCTCTCTCTCTCTCTCTCTCTCTCTCTCTCTCTCTCTCTCTCTCTCTCTCTCTCTCTCTCTCTCTCTCTCTCTCTCTCTCTCTCTCTCTCTCTCTCTCTCTCTCTCTCTCTCTCTCTCTCTCTCTCTCTCTCTCTCTCTCTCTCTCTCTCTCTCTCTCTCTCTCTCTCTCTCTCTCTCTCTCTCTCTCTCTCTCTCTCTCTCTCTCTCTCTCTCTCTCTCTCTCTCTCTCTCTCTCTCTCTCTCTCTCTCTCTCTCTCTCTCTCTCTCTCTCTCTCTCTCTCTCTCTCTCTCTCTCTCTCTCTCTCTCTCTCTCTCTCTCTCTCTCTCTCTCTCTCTCTCTCTCTCTCTCTCTCTCTCTCTCTCTCTCTCTCTCTCTCTCTCTCTCTCTCTCTCTCTCTCTCTCTCTCTCTCTCTCTCTCTCTCTCTCTCTCTCTCTCTCTCTCTCTCTCTCTCTCTCTCTCTCTCTCTCTCTCTCTCTCTCTCTCTCTCTCTCTCTCTCTCTCTCTCTCTCTCTCTCTCTCTCTCTCTCTCTCTCTCTCTCTCTCTCTCTCTCTCTCTCTCTCTCTCTCTCTCTCTCTCTCTCTCTCTCTCTCTCTCTCTCTCTCTCTCTCTCTCTCTCTCTCTCTCTCTCTCTCTCTCTCTCTCTCTCTCTCTCTCTCTCTCTCTCTCTCTCTCTCTCTCTCTCTCTCTCTCTAAACTCCTCTTTCGGTCTCTCTCTCTCTCTCTCTCTCTCTCTCTCTCTTTTGTTGACACATATTGCAGGAAGCTTCGACAATTTTATTTCCATTTCCGTGATATAATGACTGAAATAGAATTCTATATAAGAGTTTATGTTAATTTAATAATAAACAGCTGTCTTTTTTATTTTGCTCGCGCGCTATATGTCGAGCGCGCAATTTTTCAGTCGGATTAGTTCAAATTAACCGCCATTATTATCGAAAAACTGTAAATGCGTTGCCATAGTGACGGCAGTTTGTTATTGCCTCCATAGTGAATCTGTCGCACGTCGGGATGGACGGTTGTTTTACTCCGAGGGATTTACAGGCGTTACAGAATTTAATCTGCCCGCCCAAGGATGATTCCGATGTCGAGGACGATTTACCGCAAGCGGGCGCGAGAAAGTTAGGTAGGTTTACGCTTACAAAACCGATTGATTATATGGAGGTAAAGCGAAATTTCGTTATTGCAACGCGCCAACCAATTTCCCGCGAGCAATTTCAAGCTGAGCTCGCTTCCGCTGAAATTTCATTGCTTTTAATTCAATGTATTGTTCGGGATATTATTTCTGTCTGAAAATAAAGAGAGCTGCAATTGTGTGCAATATATTAATTGGCGTACAAAACAGCAAACATAATATGTACGTGCGCGCGCGCGCGTGTTCGTATATAGGGTGTCTTAAAATTATCAGATGTCCTCTTAATAACAGATTCTACGTTCGATTTAGAAACGATTTTTTCTTAGTGCAAAATGTTATATAAGCGATTGAAAAAATTATTAAATATATATTTTGCGGAATTAAAAGCTTAACCAAAAATTACTTTTTTTCAACTAATTTTAAATTGAATTTATTTTAATAGAATTTTAATTTCAGGCTTAGAAAGATATATGATGGAAAAAAATTGGAAACTTGAGAAAGATTATGATTTCTCTCGATATTTTCGCTAACAATAAGTAAAAAAATTGTCTGAATTGGCCAGAGAATTTGCTTTTAAAAGAACATCCGGAGATATTTTGGGACACCCTATATTTCGACATTCGGCAATTATTCGAGGTAATCACGGATCTGAAATTCGCCGATTCGCAAAGGAGTTAATGAAAATAAAACAAAATAAATAAAATAGGAGAAAGAATTTTTTAAATGATCTTGTTTTAAATAGATATTGCAAGATCGATGGTATTGAACATATAATATACTGTATTGTTTTTATACGCCTTTCGATTTCTTATTCATAAATTGGCGTCATTATGGATAATAACACTTGATGAAAGAATACACGTAACACAGCAATGTAACATAATCTGTTGTATAAATACCGTCAATAATTAATTCTAATAAGATTCGTTGCGCTAAGATGTCTGCTACGTAATACTACATAATTATAAATCATTATATTTAATTATATATCCGTTTTGAATTATATTTAAATAATTTACACTCACATTTTGCGTTTCAAAGTAATATTTCATGTATATTTTTACTCGTTATTCTCAAGATAACGTAATCATCACTCGTTCATTGTTCAGGAGATAGAATGACAATTAACTGATTGAAAATGAAATATCTGTTTCAGGACCGGGCGATATCGGCGCCTCGAGTGATCCTTTCGAGGATGTTGCGGCAACAGGACCACATGCGCCGCTTAAAGGCGCCGGCGACGATATTTGGCATCCCTCGGAAGCGCTTGATACTCGAAATGCGCAGGATTATGACCCGAGACAGGTGCCCGAATATGAGATAAAGTTCAAACAAGCAGTGACAGCGGAGGATGTTTATCTGGGAGTAAGTTACATCTCCTTTCTTTCTTTTTTTACAATATAGAGAAAATACATTTCGAATAAAATTAACAGCATTCGCCTTTGGCAGAGCTCGCATATAGCTTGTATTTTCATTGTAACGTAAAAATAGTTATTCTATTCTAATTTTTATTTATGTAATAGTCTATTATTTTTTTTTAATTTAAACAATACCACATAATACACATACATAAAAATAAATTAAATATGAAGCGGATAATCAATCTTTACTTTTAAAGAAATACGGAACTTAACTATTCCTCGATTATTTCTTCTCAAATCGAAGCTCTGCGTGAAACGCGAATACAATTTATTCCGATTGACATATTACGTGTAAATCGCACGGCAAGCGGTCTTGAAGACGGACGAATTGTTATTTAGATGAGCTTTAAAACGCCAAGTACGGCATCCTGCGAATGGCTGTCGGTGCTGGTGAAATTGCCCCAGGAAACGCGGGAAAATGTGGAGCTCTCCGTGGAATCCGAAGCGATCGACGTGCGCAGCTCAAGGTGAGACGGAAAATTTATCGCTGTAAGTCGTGTGATAGAAAGAGAGCGAAATTCTCGTACGTCGCGTCGGAGTCCGATCTGGCATTGACTTTGACAGGCGTGCGCGTGCTTCTACTTTCTTTGACAATTTTACGAGAGGCCGTAAATCTATCTGTCCAACGCGCGTAAAACTAAGTCGCAATTCTACCATAGATATCGGCTGCACCTACTGACACCGCATCCGGTGAATCCCAACGCGTCCTCCGCCAAATGGCACAATGACACTTCTACCCTGGAGATCACCCTGAGGCTCGCGCGCGAACTGGATAACGTAAACTTTTGATTCTGGATTGTCTCTGGATTGCCGGTTCGAGCTATCAAAGTAAGTTAACACAACTTTATTATCCTTGAAGATGCTTTAAATTGAGTGATTAAATTTTGATGACAGATTCTGTTCTAACACGCAAGTTTGAAATAAATTTCTTTTTAGCATTGCTCGCGACAGACAATTCTTTTCTTCATCTCGCAATAAATATATATATTTGCTATTAATCCTGAAATTATAATGTATCCAACTAAACTAAACATTTTGGTTTCAACGAAGAGTAAGATTTTCTTATTTGTTTCTATATATCTGATTTTTTATATGCTTAATTCTGCGAGAAATCTTTCATTTTAAATTGCTTCCAATTAAAAAATATTGCTCATATCTTGATATATCAGCAAATATAAATTTAAAATATCTTGAAGCGTATTTTGAAATTTTTATTCTAGTTTCTATTAAATTGTGAAAATCACATGTTTAAAGCACCAAGTATACACACGAATATATACGATAATGTATCCAATATAAATTTTCCTACGAACTGTACTGTCGTAAATATGTGCAGCTGTTATAAAAATCTACACAGCTAAATTATTTTCGTGACACGTGATCCCTGTTATATGAGCGCGTTTTATAATGCATGCAAGGAGAGAAAGAGAGAGAGAGATGAGATCTCCGGTTTATCGGGAGATAGTTTATCATATAAATCCCGTTATATCTTGATAGATTTTTCTTGCAAACTCGCGCCACATGGTAGCGAGTAATCGACAACAAAATTGTATTTGCATTTTGTGTAATGCCGCGTCCTTGATTACGCCACGATCGTGCGCTCGTTACGCGATGTTAATTTCCCTGCGAATGGCAAATTGCGCTTATAATTGTCGCGGATCGTTCATCATGCGCCGGCAGTTATATCGTCGGTCCATCGTGCAAGAAAAGCGACAGTAATATTGAATATGCAGAATATGGATGAATAACTAAATAGGATTGGTCGGACCAACGCGTTGTAAAATAATGTCATTTAAGTTATAATATTTGAGGAGGGATATTTCTGCGGATCTGATAGCGAAGTTATTTTAAAAAATCGCACGGTTGATACGAAAGAATATGCTTTGTAACTTTTTTATTTTTTTTTTATACTCTGAGTATTATGATTCTGACTTATTCTAGGAAAAATGGATGAAAAATACTATTTGCATATATATTTGTTAATTACAATTAATTAGTTAATCGAATCAGATAAAACATTTGCATTTTCACACACAATTTCTTGTTTTCAAATATATTTAAAAAATTATACTTTCAACAACGGAACTGTTTGCGCTCATATTTCAGTTTCAAGTGTTTATTTCTATAAGCGAAAATTTGTAACGGGAGATCGGGGAGAAACTCATGTGTGGTTGAGAAATACATAGTATACGTGTGGAAGCAAATGTCTTGGTATTAAACTCGATTATTGATTTCCCGGGCATATTCCGAATACATGTTTGTTTTTTTTATCAATTTCGCTGCAATGTTACATATTACGTTGCAATATTAAACATTATGAATTGTAAGTTATACTATACAATTTATACAATATACGTCGATGACGGATAGATTCGTCTGTTATCTGGTCGTGACAGCAGTGATAAGAGATACTTTGACAAGCTCGAGCTTCGAAACGCAAAGCTTTGCGGTTAAAGGACAGGATTACGAGAATGTAATACGTGCTTTATAACTTGAGGCAAACGAACGTTTTTCCACGGTTTTAAGAGCATTTTATTTCGTCTTTTTTTTCTCTTCCTTTCTTCTCGTGGAACATAAATCCACAGAATGAGTCAAAATAATCGTACTTTTTTATGCTGCTTTTTTTTTTTTATATGTAATACATTGTTATACATATATCGCTTGATATATCAAATTAGCGCGCTCTGTGCACGATTCTCGCGAGTCGACGAACGGCACGATCCGTTCCTAATTAGCCTTGTCAGAACTTAATTAGTCCTTGATCATAGTTCGTTAGCTTCTTGCCTGCGCTTTAATTTCCGGTGGCTAAAGTTTTTAATTTTGAAACGGGGACTTAGTTAGTCATTATTATTGAATAATATTTCATTTCGTTCAGAATTTTTTGCAGAGAGGATTCTCCGATAGGCGTGTTGTATTTCTACGCGTAAAAAAATTGCAGCGCCGTTAGAAATTATCCTGCGAATAGCGCGTAGCTTTTTTGCGTCTAAAAACTTTCTCTTCTGTAAAAAACCGGAAGATGTTCTATAATCTCCGATAAATCGCTTTCCGATCTTTTTTATTGCATTTTGGGAGAAAGCTAAATTTGTGAAAATAACGTTTACAATACATACTAATCATATTCAATAATAATAATAACAATAAAGGAATTTTTATAAATTTAATTCAGGCGAGATTAATATGAAATTTTACTTTACTTTTGTCATAAAGTTTGCACGAGTATTGTAAAGGAAACTGGATATTTATCAAACTGAAAGAATTGTAACTGCAAAATAAACTCATGATTTTAGTCATAAAAAGCGACATCTCAGCAGATATGAGGTTCTATAGCAAAAATGCAAAATACTGAAAAATACATAAAATATGAAGTGCCGAATATGCAAATGCATGATAATACGTGCGAATACGTCATTACAAATATGCATTATTAAATAAATATTTAATATTTAATCAAATGTGTGTGGCAAGGCATCAATGAAAATAAGAATCAAAAGCATTGAGAGATACATTAGCGAATCCTTCTAATTTAGAAAAATTTGAATAGCTATTGTATTGTAAAATAAATCCTTGCTATACGACCTTTTTATATACATAAACGATTTTCTCTTTGTCGCGATATATTTTACATTTTTTGCAGCAAACTTTAAAATAATCCATATTGTTTTAATGCTAATTTTATGTATGCTCTTATTTATTAAAAAAGATTTGAAAGACAAAGAAAATTTAAAATTAAAATATGTGAAAAGTAAAGTGGAAATATGTATTTTTTGATCTCTCTTTTAAATACTTTACATGAAAATTTTTTTTTATTTGCTTAAATTCGATATTTTGATATAAAATATAAAATAAGGCAGCATTTAATATTGCTATTAAAATAATCTTTTTTTACTTAATACATTAAATATGATTAATTCAGTATTACTTTCAGTATATTGAAGGAGTCGACAGAAGCCTCCATAGCTCAGGGGTTAGAGCACTGGTCTTGTAAACCAGGGGTCGAGAGTAAGTCTTATAATCAAACATATTGTATTTTTAAAAATTTCAGGTAAAGCTTAAGCAAGCATGTATAATCTTTTTGTATCGTATGTGTCTACAAAAATTTACTTAAACAAGTAATATTTTAAAACATTAGTATATTACTTATGAAATAAATATCGTGATATCATAACGTATTCGATGATACATATACATGTATGCACACATATATATATATATTTGATTTTCCGTTTATGTA
>NW_021853485.1:4430538-4441716 GCF_003651465.1 Formica exsecta
ATATATATACACAAATCTAGGAAAACAGTTTTATTATGTATATTGTATGCATTACATTAAAAATCATAAACTTAATATAATATTATAAAGTATCATATTTAATGTTATCAAATTTAATGTATATACCGCTGTTTCATATTAAAATTATCCGCAGTCTAAAGATTTAATTTTTTTTATAATTAAAATTTATTTTTGACACGATTAACGTAATTTCTGTGGCATTTAATTAAAGTGGGAGGAGTTCGTTTCTAATCCGTTAGTTCATAAAACAGGATTTCTCTATCGATTTAAGAAATTGCCACGCGGTGTCGACGTTAACGGTTATTAAGAAACTTTACTGTTCACTTCTGTGAGTTATATCGTTTGCGTAGTAGTGTTTTAATATACACACAGATATATGCAGAGAATGCATAATTAAAGGTTGCGAATGTATCTTCAATTACAGATTCTCTATTCTTTGATTTTCCACACATACATATACACACACGCAACATATATTTATAATTTGTTAGCAACAATGTTTTAATTATTATTTTGCTATTATTTTCCAGCTCTTCGCAGTTTTTGACAATACAATAAAATTTAATAATGAAATTCAATAAATCAAATTTTACAGATACAAATACATAATAAAATTTGCTTTTGATGGTAGATTTCTAAGCAACTTTTAATAAAATGTTAATTGAAAATCTGTCTATTATAATATCAAAATATTTAACATTAAAAAATTGCGCTAAATGATAGTCGTTAATGAAATTTCTTTTCTAAGAAAAAGGCTTTGTTACAAAATTATCGAGATATTTATAATTTAAAGGAATTATACGAGTTTTAGTATGTTCTTTATAGATATAAGGAGAGTTATATGTTGATCAGCTCTGCGGAGTACATAAGGGGTATTATATACTTTCTGAAAGTTTCTCAATTTAGCATCAAGCCATTGCGGCTATCGAGTGCCTCGAGTCTTTTGGTCGACATGTACAAACGGTAGTATAACGCGGTATTGTTCTAGAACTTGGAATTTGCATAAGATTGTTACGACAAGTTTTCGCACGAATGTTGTAGACTTCTTATATTGAAAAGAGATCGCGAGACTAATGGATCGAGTTCTTCTTAATTAATCAGTTTTTATACGATACAATAAAACATTGTGTTTGGTAGGTTATTTTTTCTACAATTATAGAATTATAATAACGATTTTATAACACATTGATAACAATATTTTTTGTTTCGCTTCTCGATTAAGCCGGAAATTTTACAAAGCGGAATAAATTTAAAAAACGGAATAAGAGCGGTGCTATTACCTATGCGACGAACGTTTGTATGTAATATAACTTCACATCTCCGTGATAAATTCCCAAGATGCGTTGGGACTGGCGTATTGCATTCGGGCCGATTATTTTTCCATTTCCATCGCGGGCAATATTAGCCATTCTCTTACGCCTTCGTCCGGGATATCGCACATTCAAGAAACGGGAGGTAAAAGCCATAATGGTTCCTGCCTTTCCCTTCCCCGAAACACCATCCCGAAAAATTTCAACAATCCCATACACGTAGAAGTCTCGTAATAACTGTCTGTATGCGCCACCGTATGGAACGCACTCGGCTAGGAACGAAATTGAAAAGCCCATAAGCCTGCCGAGTATGTACTGGTTGAGCCGATACGATATCCGGATATTCGCGCCGATATCGAGGGCGAAATTTATTCGACGCTGTAAGATGAGACGGAAACGGGAAAACTGATTCTGTAACAGACTGCACTCTATTTTTTTTCGAGGGAATATACGCATCCTCGTTGCAGTCATCTTGATGCTCGATAAAAAATTTTGAAACTTTTATATTTTGAAACTTTTCGATATTGCAAATTTTACGAACTTTTGGAAAACATACTTTTCGCATTTCATTACAAACTGATAATAATTATCTTTAATTTTTGAAAGAACTCTTAACTATTTGAACAACAAATAAAACGATTGAAATGCAAAAGCGAGAGAATATTTTAAACATATATTGAAACTTTTGGCTCTTCGTTATGGTTATATTGCATATTCATACGTCATACCGAGAAATTATATGACTTTTTTTCGTGCGCCATATGTCGAAATAAATTAGTTTTTTTTGCCACCGCACTATTCGTGCTCGATCGAATAAATTGGTAAAATGTAACGGAGATTCTATTTCCTTTCAATGACAAATGGCAGGAAAATTTAATCTACGCGTGTCTTACGTTTCTATGCGAAACGGACAGTTGATTAAGATTTATAGCTATCTATTAATTCATGGACCGAGAAAATAGCGAGTACATTTTACAGGCGGAATACGAGATACATATGGCGCGTAGGAAAAAAGTTATTTATTTCGACATATACTGCAAAAATAAATCATGTATATTTTTTTCTCGTTTCTGACGTCATAACCCAAACCCGGTTGCAATGATGATTTAGGAGCCTTAAATGTTAAATATTAGTTAAAATGCATGGACATGCATTTTACATTTTTTTTTTGAATTATGTGTTCGTTATTATAAAAAAAAAACTTATACATATATTTTGCTATTCATAATTTATTTTAAATAATTTATACTTATTTGTTGCTTGCGTTATCATATGAAAACAAATTTAAAACACCTTCCTGTATTTTGCAATTATTTCACACATTTGCACGTTTATATATTCTTCGGAAAATTATTTTTCCTCGCTCATTATCATATTTAAAAAGTGTAGAATATTTGAACTGAAATGGTAGAAGCTTATAGTACTACGAAGATAGAAACACAATATAAATATATATCAGCTTAAACTCGGAAATAATATCTTGCATGATTTACGAAAAGGATACATACGATATGTGTTTTGTTAACATTTAATTAGCACGAAATAAACAGTATTTCACTTTAATTTCAAATATGAAGCTGTAGAATATTTTAACGCCAAATGTAAATAAGCAGTCGCAGAATGCAAATCAAGAATAAAGAGAAGAAGAGCTGGACAAAAGTAGCTAGAGTATCAGTTTGATCTTTTTCTCTACGTCAGAGTACATTGAATAATCTGAATAAACCGCACGCCGAGCACGTTGGATTCATTGTAGAAAATATTAATATTATCTTTTTGTTTTTAATGGAAAGTATCTGAGAAAAATTAGAAATCTAAATTATATTTTTGCTATTGTAAAATGAGAAAAGTGTAACGATATGATTTAATTATAAAACGAAATATATAATAAATGTGTTAGATCGGCGTATTGATCAGATAAAATACATAGTGAAATTGATAAGATCTCTAATACATATATAACAATTAAAATTTTTTTCTCTTTTTCTCCCTCTTTTCAAATCAGATCTGTATATTTTTTGCAATTGAAATATATCTTTAAATAAGAATTTTCAAAATTCATATTTTGCTGCAAAATTTTTTAACTCTAAGTTTTTGCATACACAGTATTTATATTTGCATACATAATGTTACGTTATACAATAACTTATAACCTTGGATTCTGCACGCTGTTGGCAGTCAGTACGCTACATTCTCGCAATCTTAATTAACCTTCATCTTCAATTTTCTTATTATATCTTAGATCAAAGATAACTTTAAATGAAAATTGCGCAATTCATTCCATTTAATGCCGCATGGAACGCACTTAAACTTCACCGTCTATGTCTCGGCACATATTTTGCTTCCGTTCTTGTCTTTTAATTACTTTTTAATCTCTCTGCACTCTTGTATAATCTTCTTATTTAAAGAATCAGTTTTAATTTCTCTCGCGAGAGAATCTGTAATTGAAAGGATGTGTAATTTCATATTTGGTAAGAGAGACTCGCATTAATAATTTCGGCATTATTTTTGCATATAAAAATATAAAATTTTCCGAAATTTTAATGAAAACACGATAGTGCAAGTTTTTCTGTGCTACGCAATTTTCCCGGCTTGCTGTTCGGAAGAAGACGACGAGGTTTCGAAATCCTCGGATCGGAATCGGAGAACCACGCGTGCGGAACAATTTTTATCCCTGGATGGTGCATTAAGTTCGAACGAGGGGCGTTTGTTGATTTTCCTCGTCGAAAACGACGACGATTTGTCTGCAAACATTTGGTTTTCCGAAGCTCGGCCCTCGCGCGTATCCGACTGTCCGCATTTTTCTTTCCTCGTCATTCTATTCTTCTCGCTATGTCCTTCTCAAAAACGATCAAGTCAAATAATTTCGCCGAATATATATACATAAAACACATATATACATTTTATATATTAGGCTATGGGTATACATTTGATCTGAGGGTTTCGTACATTTTAGGATTTTTTTAGATGAAACAGAGAAATCTATTGAAGCATACAAATGATTCTATTGAATCAAACGCAAAATAAAATACCATTATGTATGCTTCAGTAGATTCAATAGAATCAAACGCAAAATAAAATACCTGTATGCTTCAGTAGATTTCTCTATATCCACACATCTAAAAAAATCCTAGAATTTACGAAAACAATCTTCACGTAAACCGCAGTTTGCGGAATAAAATATTATTCCGTAAACTGAGGTTTAACTGGACTTTCATTCGGATTAAGTTGGTAAAAACTCAGAACTCGGCTTATTGGATATATACATATATATATATATACATAATGATTAAATATCAAGAATTAATTGAAAAGCTTTGGTCAACGTTTAATAGGTTTTTAACAATTTTATAATATGAATTATTTTATTTCAAATAATTTGCATTTTTTCTTTTATCTTTTTCAGAAATATATGTGAAGATTTTTATTTATAATATTGCAAAAGGATATATAATATATATTCTATAAAAATTTAGTTCGAAAGTAATAACACAACCTCTTACTGAAATGATTTAGACAAACAAAAAAATAAAAAATAAAATCATAATAATTTTCCAATTGCTTTAAGCAATTGCTGATATCAGATAGAATAAATGGTATTCCAATTAAGAAAAATGAGATAAGACATCAAATGTTTCATTGGAGAAAAAAATTATCTTTTTTCGAATTTAAATCTTATCAATTTCACGAGTATGTGTATTTTTTGGGACATTCTATATTGTCGAATGATATGAATAACGAATTGAGGGACGAAGTTCTGCACTACGGTTACTTTGACACGAAGTAACGTAACGTGGTTTCACTAGGATGCGTTTGCCTTCGTGGCCCAGTTTGCCGGGGAATATAAAGGCACTTGTGCAGCGTGTTGGTACTGATACACGACAGGAAATTGCAGCGAGCTTCGATATATACGGTGTCATTTATAACTGGGGAATAAGCGTCGAAGCCGCGACGGTTAACTCGTCGCGACGCGGTTTAATGACCGGTCTGGCGCACTTCATTTCCGTACTTCAATTTGTACTCGAATTCAGACGTAATGCGAGAACGATGTTATGATAAACTGTATTCCAATTGTGAATCATTGAATTCAAGGATGTACCACAAGTTCTCCTTCATTAGTTTTCGGGAAATAAAAATTATCTGTTATTCAATGATCAAGAAAAGTTATAATTCCATTTTTTTTTAATTTTATATGCTAATGTATATAGGCTATTTGATATTTTTTATAATATAATACACTATAAATATTTTTTTTCAATATTATTTCAAAAATTCCGAATATTTATGAAGAATTATTTATAATGTACAAAAAAAATTGGGAAAAGTACATTTTATATATTTTTATCTCTCTATGTATTTATTTCATAATTAATCAATATTTCTCACATAAAAATATACACGTAAGTAGCTGAGATTTTCATACCTAGTACGTGTATAGCTTTTGTTATTACGAGGTTTTAAATTTTCCAATATTTATAGGATAAAAATTGCAGTATAATGGCTTTGTTATCAGAGATAATGTACTGTGCTTTTATGCTTTAAAGGATTTTATACATTAATTTCAAATAATGATTTATTTTATATTGTATATTTCATCTTCGCTATAAATTGTCCTCTCAGTAATTTGGACCTCTCATATAGTCATGGACTAGTGTTTGTACAATTTATGCGAACGCAGCAAGCTATGTTGGTTATTTATACGTGTGCGAAATAATTATATTTTGCTGTATATTTTTATCAGTTTAATGAATCAATATTTTTTGCATATTACATGATATATTATTTTCATGCACGATATCTCGAAAAAAAAAAAAAAAACAATTTTAATCACATAAAAAAATTGAATCATTTTACAGCCTTAGGCCGATATTACATTTGTCGTACGACAAACTTTTTAAGCGCAGTGATTAGCTAATTTCTAAAGACTCAAGAAATTTTATATTTTGTAGCCAATCAGTATGCTTAAAAAATTTGTCGTACGACAAACTTTTTAAGCGCAGTGATTAGCTAATTTCTAAAGACTCAAGAAATTTTATATTTTGTAGCCAATCAGTATGCTTAAAAAATTTGTCGTACGACAAACTTTTTAAGCGCAGTGATTAGCTAATTTCTAAAGACTCAAGAAATTTTATATTTTGTAGCCAATCAGTATGCTTAAAAAATTTGTCGTACGACAAACTTTTTAAGCGCAGTGATTAGCTAATTTCTAAAGACTCAAGAAATTTTATATTTTGTAGCCAATCAGTATGCTTAAAAAATTTGTCGTACGACAAACTTTTTAAGCGCAGTGATTAGCTAATTTCTAAAGACTCAAGAAATTTTATATTTTGTAGCCAATCAGTATGCTTAAAAAATTTGTCGTACGACAAACTTTTTAAGCGCAGTGATTAGCTAATTTCTAAAGACTCAAGAAATTTTATATTTTGTAGCCAATCAGTATGCTTAAAAAATTTGTCGTACGACAAACTTTTTAAGCGCAGTGATTAGCTAATTTCTAAAGACTCAAGAAATTTTATATTTTGTAGCCAATCAGTATGCTTAAAAAATTTGTCGTACGACAAACTTTTTAAGCGCAGTGATTAGCTAATTTCTAAAGACTCAAGAAATTTTATATTTTGTAGCCAATCAGTATGCTTAAAAAATTTGTCGTACGACAAACTTTTTAAGCGCAGTGATTAGCTAATTTCTAAAGACTCAAGAAATTTTATATTTTGTAGCCAATCAGTATGCTTAAAAAATTTGTCGTACGACAAACTTTTTAAGCGCAGTGATTAGCTAATTTCTAAAGACTCAAGAAATTTTATATTTTGTAGCCAATCAGTATGCTTAAAAAATTTGTCGTACGACAAACTTTTTAAGCGCAGTGATTAGCTAATTTCTAAAGACTCAAGAAATTTTATATTTTGTAGCCAATCAGTATGCTTAAAAAATTTGTCGTACGACAAACTTTTTAAGCGCAGTGATTAGCTAATTTCTAAAGACTCAAGAAATTTTATATTTTGTAGCCAATCAGTATGCTTAAAAAATTTGTCGTACGACAAACTTTTTAAGCGCAGTGATTAGCTAATTTCTAAAGACTCAAGAAATTTTATATTTTGTAGCCAATCAGTATGCTTAAAAAATTTGTCGTACGACAAACTTTTTAAGCGCAGTGATTAGCTAATTTCTAAAGACTCAAGAAATTTTATATTTTGTAGCCAATCAGTATGCTTAAAAAATTTGTCGTACGACAAACTTTTTAAGCGCAGTGATTAGCTAATTTCTAAAGACTCAAGAAATTTTATATTTTGTAGCCAATCAGTATGCTTAAAAAATTTGTCGTACGACAAACTTTTTAAGCGCAGTGATTAGCTAATTTCTAAAGACTCAAGAAATTTTATATTTTGTAGCCAATCAGTATGCTTAAAAAATTTGTCGTACGACAAACTTTTTAAGCGCAGTGATTAGCTAATTTCTAAAGACTCAAGAAATTTTATATTTTGTAGCCAATCAGTATGCTTAAAAAATTTGTCGTACGACAAACTTTTTAAGCGCAGTGATTAGCTAATTTCTAAAGACTCAAGAAATTTTATATTTTGTAGCCAATCAGTATGCTTAAAAAATTTGTCGTACGACAAACTTTTTAAGCGCAGTGATTAGCTAATTTCTAAAGACTCAAGAAATTTTATATTTTGTAGCCAATCAGTATGCTTAAAAAATTTGTCGTACGACAAACTTTTTAAGCGCAGTGATTAGCTAATTTCTAAAGACTCAAGAAATTTTATATTTTGTAGCCAATCAGTATGCTTAAAAAATTTGTCGTACGACAAACTTTTTAAGCGCAGTGATTAGCTAATTTCTAAAGACTCAAGAAATTTTATATTTTGTAGCCAATCAGTATGCTTAAAAAATTTGTCGTACGACAAACTTTTTAAGCGCAGTGATTAGCTAATTTCTAAAGACTCAAGAAATTTTATATTTTGTAGCCAATCAGTATGCTTAAAAAATTTGTCGTACGACAAACTTTTTAAGCGCAGTGATTAGCTAATTTCTAAAGACTCAAGAAATTTTATATTTTGTAGCCAATCAGTATGCTTAAAAAATTTGTCGTACGACAAACTTTTTAAGCGCAGTGATTAGCTAATTTCTAAAGACTCAAGAAATTTTATATTTTGTAGCCAATCAGTATGCTTAAAAAATTTGTCGTACGACAAACTTTTTAAGCGCAGTGATTAGCTAATTTCTAAAGACTCAAGAAATTTTATATTTTGTAGCCAATCAGTATGCTTAAAAAATTTGTCGTACGACAAACTTTTTAAGCGCAGTGATTAGCTAATTTCTAAAGACTCAAGAAATTTTATATTTTGTAGCCAATCAGTATGCTTAAAAAATTTGTCGTACGACAAACTTTTTAAGCGCAGTGATTAGCTAATTTCTAAAGACTCAAGAAATTTTATATTTTGTAGCCAATCAGTATGCTTAAAAAATTTGTCGTACGACAAACTTTTTAAGCGCAGTGATTAGCTAATTTCTAAAGACTCAAGAAATTTTATATTTTGTAGCCAATCAGTATGCTTAAAAAATTTGTCGTACGACAAACTTTTTAAGCGCAGTGATTAGCTAATTTCTAAAGACTCAAGAAATTTTATATTTTGTAGCCAATCAGTATGCTTAAAAAATTTGTCGTACGACAAACTTTTTAAGCGCAGTGATTAGCTAATTTCTAAAGACTCAAGAAATTTTATATTTTGTAGCCAATCAGTATGCTTAAAAAATTTGTCGTACGACAAACTTTTTAAGCGCAGTGATTAGCTAATTTCTAAAGACTCAAGAAATTTTATATTTTGTAGCCAATCAGTATGCTTAAAAAATTTGTCGTACGACAAACTTTTTAAGCGCAGTGATTAGCTAATTTCTAAAGACTCAAGAAATTTTATATTTTGTAGCCAATCAGTATGCTTAAAAAATTTGTCGTACGACAAACTTTTTAAGCGCAGTGATTAGCTAATTTCTAAAGACTCAAGAAATTTTATATTTTGTAGCCAATCAGTATGCTTAAAAAATTTGTCGTACGACAAACTTTTTAAGCGCAGTGATTAGCTAATTTCTAAAGACTCAAGAAATTTTATATTTTGTAGCCAATCAGTATGCTTAAAAAATTTGTCGTACGACAAACTTTTTAAGCGCATTGATTAGCTAATTTCTAAAGACTCAAGAAATTTTATATTTTGCAGCCAATCAGTATGCTTAAAAAATTTGTTGTACGACAAATGTAATATTACCCTTACTCTGTACTTTCCATAATTTTGAGAAAAGAAAAAAAATTACCATCACAGTTTAGAATCCAATGAAATAAACTCAACTACACACGACAGAAACTTCATAAAACTCACGAATTCTGACTCACGACTCTCTCGCGAAATTTTGTCAATAAGGCAAATTTTCCTCCAAGGATTAAGTAACTCGCGGAATTAACGTCGACGGCGTTGTGCAGGAGCGCGAAAAAAGCTCGACAGGGAAGGGGTTGAAAAAGTTTCACTCCCCCAGAGAGATTTGCACTCTCGACCTCTGGTTTACAAGACCAGTGCTTTAACCTCTGAGCTATGAAGGTATTTGACATTCTTTTTCTGTTGTTTTTTTCTTACTTCTTTTTAATGTGCTCGCTCTTCTACAGGGTGTCTCCAAAATCGAGTGTATTTATCAAAGAACAGACTAAAATAATTTTTCAAAACTTTGAGATATCTTATGTGTGAGCAAAGTATTTCAGAAATATACAAATAAATAATAAAACACTCTCTTTGTGATTAGAGAATGAAAATTGAATGAAAATGAAATTTGATTAAAGAAACTATTAGTTTACTCCATATAATTAAAACTTTTTCCTGTCATATGAAATCTGATCCTAGTTTAAATCATGGATAATTGAAATGGATAATTGAGAAACAATTATTGTTAACTATTGAAAATGTTAGAGACCATGACATCGATAAGTATGAAGACTGAAGTTATTTATAAAAATTGCGCGTCGCACAATGGAAACTTTCTAGAGAATGCGCTCTTACCCCGTAACCTAATTTATCTCTAACCCTCTCGATTAAATGGCTCGTAAAATTCACGACGGAATCCTTGAGGAACTACCGAGATCTCAATGGACCATTGTGAAACATCCCTCGCTTTTAGAAACAAGCACGTTGGGAAAACGCGCCGAGTTATATATATTTTTTTTCTTCCACCCGGGTAGAATAACAACTCTACGCGGTAGATACTAGTTAACTTTTATCTCCCAACGCGCGTAGAGTTACACTATGAGTTTTCTCCTTAGCTTTTTTCGTGGTTCTTCTCTTTCGGTCTTTTTGCATCCGCCTTTTATACGTCGTTCTTTATAATCTGATACTCAAGCAACACATACGTATGGTTGACGTCATCTTCTCTTCAAAACTTTTCTAAAAAGTATCAAAGTTTTTTATATGGTAGCTGTGGTATTTATCGCTTCTTCGTTTAGTATCTGTCAAATCTATTTTTATGATGTACGATAAATTTTTAAACTTCTTCGGAATTCGATATTTCGTTGATGATTTCTTTTTTCACGTAAAAAACAAAGGAGGGTTTCAAGCAAACTCTTCAGAAACATTATGTATATTTTGAATCTTTTTGTTTCTCTGTTAACGATTTGCGCCATTATCTTGAAAAATGCGAGCATGCTGTCCGAAGTGCCACGTGATACCGGCGCCCATGCTGGGCAAACGGTGCCAGGTCTTAAAAGTTAATTGCAACGGCGGTCAGGCAAAGTAGCGGCAGATGTCCCGGATGTGAGATTTTCCTCGCCGAGATCCGGGCAGAGGGGGGGAGGGTGGAGTAACTCGTGCAATTT
>NW_021853485.1:4441860-4445149 GCF_003651465.1 Formica exsecta
CAGGAATCATGGGAGTTAGGTGAAGTCCTCTAATGTGCCCATCACGGATTCCGTTTCGTCGCGACAAAGAAGGAAGGGAATCCATTGATATTCATTCTCGGCCGAAAGAGCAAATCGATAATCGTTTAAAGAACGCAATTATAAATAATAACAAGCGTCGGCGGTGGTTCAAGAGTGGAAAAAATGCGAACTCGCATTGCATTGTTATTTAAGATATTGTGATGCACTTTGCGTACATCACTTAATCTTATCGTTCGAGTTGATAGAAATGAAATTGTCTTATTTTCAGAATTAACGCGTAAACATTTTTTTACAGAGATTGATCAGAACATACATATTAATTTTCTACTAGCGTCAGAAAATGTACACGAAATAGAAAGAGCTTATTTTGGCAAGTGTCAGGTAAGATGCTCCGGTTTGATATTTTTCCGAGAATTAGTCGTGGAATGAGCAGATTATAATAAACATTTCCATGCAAAAAAATGTACGCACATATAAGGGTAAAAAGAGATTATTAGATATAAAAGATAAATTCCTGTATTTTATGTATAACACTCATTTCTCTCTTTCTCTCTTTCTTTTATAAAGAGAGAAAGATAAAATGAGTATTCACCGTAAGAGTACCAATTTGGACTATATTCATGTAAAAAATATGCTTTCGAGGAGATTTTTGCATCTCTAGAGCCGTAGAGGAAATTTCTTGAAAGAAACACGACATTTTTCTCAGAATGTATCTTCTTAAACTGTTATTTTTAAACAGATTTGCGAATGCGAGAGAGTAAATCCTACGGATACACAATGCTTCTCCTTTCGATCCGTAAATTTCCCCGTTACTTACGTAAATACCAAGCATCGCACACACACACACAACACGTATCCTTTACTTTGCGCTTAACTTCGTGAACCAGTTCGCCCCGTAATCCCTCGGGAGCGTACAGGAAGGTCGGCGCAGGACAGGTCGGGTTCACTATACGAAGGAAATTCCCGCGAGCACGGCTCTCGCATGTAGAATACCGAACGATAATTAGGTATCGATTTCCACGTACCGCGAGAGTGTGTCGACGATAATCGACTTCGTCTATCTCAGCTGTTTGACCCTGCCGTCGTCGACTATATATCTGGTATATATCGCACATCGTACTCTTCTACCCGGTACTCGTGAATTCCTAACCCAGTTCCATTGATCGCAGCAAAGTGCCTCGACGACGAGAACGCGCGCGCGCGACTTATATGACAAATTGAAGGGTCTCTTTCCTATAAAAATAGCCATTCAAAGCAAAGTTTTCACATTGAACGCGATCTCTCGTAATGGAAAGTTTTTCCAGGGAGCGATTTTTACAAGGCAAATGGCGTCTTTAAAATGAAAAACATATATAACAACAGGGTTCGTCGGCTAATTTAAATTCTGGTAAACTCATCTCAGAGTGAGAGAGATAGAGTGAGAAAGAGAAATTCTTGTTCCGAAAGATTGGATTATTAAAATTGACAGGAAATCGATAGTGGATTTGATATCTGATTGTGATTGATCGACTAAAAATCCTTTCATCCAAAAAATGTAGTATATGAATTACATTTACATCAATCAGCTAATGGAGAGAGATGAATTGTCTATGTATGCATGTGTGTGTATGTATGTGATAGAAGAACCGAAAAATTAAAAAAACTGGTAGTGCAAAAGATGATGTTTCTTATAAAAATAAAATAATTATAAATATATAGAACACGCATACATATTGCAAAAATAATATAGTCTTCTTAACGTAGTTTTTTTTTCAGCTTTCGCTTTCTCATATGCTGTTATGCGTATTCTTTCTTTGAACTTTCATATTTTATCTTTATAGGCGGTTTTTCTTCTTATCTTAGAAGTTTTTCATGAAAAAAATTCTCTATAGAAAATTTTAGCATTAAAAGTTACAACTAGTTTTTAAAACAAACGATGCACTTTGAAGATGTATGTTCAAATGAGATGCCCGACTACATTATCGATATATATATTTTTTTGGTCAAATCTGCAGTAATAAAGTGTCTAATAATTTTACACGAATACTGTATAAATACACTTGACATAAAAACGGAAGTACGTTAATATCGTTTTTCTACTGCACGCTATCGCTTTCTTCCTTCTTTAGGAAAAATCCTTAAAATAATTCTTTTCATATCACACTTTCGAATTTTTGTGCGCGAGCGTCGCCTATAATATTTTCTCTCTCAGAGTAGACGGTACATATCGATGGATCGTGTAATAATGTCGACTTCGCGGTGCGAAATGTTCTGTATCTCGGCCGGATGGTGCAGCATGAACATAGGACAAGGATTCAGACCTCGCGAGGCGTACGGGAAAGAAGCCATCCGTTAAAGTTTATATTCCACACTCGACGCTTCTTTCCCGGCACCACCGGAACTGCGGTGTTCTTGACGATATACGTACGGTCGCCATAAGTCACGTACTGTACCGAGAGAGAGGGAGGGAGAGAGAGAGAGAGAGAGAGAGAGAGAGCGCAACCCAACTACATATTTTCCACCTCGTGTATTTCAGAACTCGTTCGTTCCTTTTTTTTGGACGAGGGCACAGATAAAGCGATCGAATGAGAGGATCTTTAACGTTTAACGAAATATCCTATATCTCTGTTGCAAAATGTTCTATCATATCTTCGTTGTTTGTATGACAGATGAGGAATACAAAATATTGTTGCATAAAATTTTGTAGTTTTGAATAATTCATCAATCATTTAAGATAGTACAAGTGAAAATATATAACGTAAGGCGAAAAAAATGTTATTAATAATTAATAATA
Source organism: Formica exsecta (assembly GCF_003651465.1). Taxonomy (NCBI): domain Eukaryota; kingdom Metazoa; phylum Arthropoda; class Insecta; order Hymenoptera; family Formicidae; genus Formica; species Formica exsecta. Next base: position 4,444,655 of record NW_021853485.1, read on the forward strand.
ATTCATTAATAACTAATAATTTTTAATTATTAATTAATTCAAAACACACAGTGGACGAGAAACCTTTTTATATAACAAAATTTTAAATCTTTATTATATGACGCAAAATATCTGTGTTTTTTTTTCTAAAATATTTCTATTACAATTTCGTAAATTTGCCTGGCTCGTTGATTATTCAAGATTCGGGTTATTAATTATTGAAGCAGCAATAGGGTAAATGCATTAGTGATAATTATCTATTATATTGTGATAATAATTATGTCTTTATTAATAATGGACGCTACTATTAAACGATCAAAAGATCAGGAATTGTATTGGAACTGTAAAATCACATGAAACTTTTTGTGAAACTCTTTTTCATATACTTCGAGAGATTTTATTCGCATTTTGTCGCGATTTATCCGCTTGTCGGAAAGAAAATCGAACTTTTTCTTTGTCGGTCGTTCTAACGGACTGTCTCCGGAAGAGGACAATGGAACGTAAATTCCCCTCACT
>NW_021853485.1:4445399-4467288 GCF_003651465.1 Formica exsecta
TTTCCCTATCTCGTTCGAAAGCAAATGAGCTCCGATTATATCCGGTTACGCGTTTGCCGAAAGCCACAGATGAAATCGAGAGAGAAAGCGTAGAACGATTTAATTAAAATCGTGCTTTTAGAATTGCGCTTTCTTCTGCCATAACGGGGGAGTGCTTAGCAACTTGGAGAAGGATGGTCGAACGCAGAGGAGACAATTAGCTCGTCCGTTCGATCTCTTTGTGTGCGTCTGACAGTATCGCTGCTTCTACAATCTGCAGCAGCAAGGTATAATTAGCGTATCGGCAAAGATAATTTCGAATAGAGAGAGCAGTTTTCATCTTAAATCGCGAATCTACATGCGGGCATAACGTTTCTTATACAAGCGCTCTTGGAAATCATCGGAATTATTTAATAACGAGATGTTTGAAAAAGAAGTTTTAAAATTCTTTTTTACAAGTATTTTTTTACACTAATATAAGAAAAATTTATTCTATGTAACGCTGTTAAACAGGTTTTTTTTTTTTTAACTTACATTGCAACTACAGATCGGCGGGACGCTCTCCGCGGCGCGTCCCTTTTGAAGGGTTTACTCCTGCAAGAGCGATATGTAAGTAACGAGAGTGCACGTTAACAAGGTGGAGGAGGAGGATACAATTGTGCATTCGGTCGTGCAGCGAGTGCATAAATCCCACGGTACGGTGCGAACAGTTCAACGGGAGAGTATCGTGAGAGGAAGGGAAGCTCGGGTCGGGCGAGAGGGCAGGATAGTTGTCGTAAACCCCTTATCTGGAGCAGGGATCCCGAGGAAAGAGCAGACTCTGAATTATCCTGCGCACAAGCACAAGAGAATATATATATACTCTCTCGTTGTGCTTCTTTCCCTCTCTCTCTCTTTCTTTCTTGTTCGACATTTTCATCACGACTGCCGTTTTGCTATTCGTGTTGCTTCGCGTTAATTTCGGTGTAATTGTGGAATGCAACGAGGATACTGACTTTGCCATTCCGACATTTGTTCCGATCAACGCTCGTGACTGGATACGGAGATTGTCTATTTTCCTCATAGATATCCCATAGATCTGTTGATGCGTGAGTAATAGATACATAGAAAAAAACAACAATAATCCGCGAAACAAATATCCAACTTTGAAAGTTAAAAGAGTATTTTATCGAGAGTAATAAATCGGAGACGCTCTCAGCCGTAATAAAAATATATTTTATTGATAAATATAATACACTTATATAAAAATATGTGTGTTATTAAAATATATATTTTTCCAATAAAAATACAAGGAGGGAATTTATTCCGGAGCGCTTAATTAAAAGCGCTTAATTATAACTAAATTTAAATTTATTTTTATTATCAATTACTTATCAAAAAATGAGAATTATTGTTTCTATCCCATATTCTTCGAAATGCAAGGTGTTTGATATTCATTATTTGTACATCTGTGCATTCCTTGATCAATTTAATGTTGATCCTGTCTTACAATTAGTAAAGATGACGAGATATTAATTGATTTTACAAAAATTTGTTTAGTTTCGTCAATTTCTAATTTCACAGATTCTTGCGTATTCTCGCGTTACCCGTTAAATTTCTGATTTATTATTCATGAATGTACAGTTCCTACACAGGACGTGGGTTTTAATACTACACACAACGCGAAAAATTCGCCCTCATATAAATAATATTTTTCACATTTATCATGGTGACAAAGAGTTTCGCTGTGGAAATACTGATTTTTATATTCTTTAGGTACAGCCGGTCGAGTATAGTACTGTTAAGAGAAATATTTCCTATAACTCTACGAGGTTAAAAGGAATATTTCTATTCTCAAAGTGCTGTTCGTTTCCGTACGTGAGTTATAAATCATTCTGTGCGTTTCTTCTCGCTCCTATCCACCGATTTTGTTCTTCATACAAGATGTGTCCGAGTAACCGCACTTTTCTCTCGGTATAATAGACACCAAATAAAATTTTCTTAAGAATAATCACTCTTTAAAAATTGCGAGATATTGATCAAGGATTGCGCGGATATATAAAAAATTGTGATGAATGTCTAACATTGTCTCGTATTTAGAAAAATATGAAAAAGAAACAATAATTTTATTTTTCAAAAGTAAATAATAATCTCTAATAGAAATAAATTTTACCTTAGTTAAACGTTTTTAATTAGTATGATTAAACACTTTTAATTAGGTGCTTGAAAATAAATCCGCTCTCTTTATATTTTATTGAAAAAACAAAATGTATATTTTAATGACATACTTTATGTATGTATGATATCTATGAACCAAATATATCAGTATTTTTGCTGAGATTATATATTTATATATAAATAAGAATGCTCTATATCTTTGTTGAGCTTGTGGAATTATTAAGATTAAGTTGATCGATCTCACGAGAATCTCAGATGATTTTTCTGAATGACGCAGGGATGATATATCGCGATCGATCAGATTCAGCTCTTTCCCAAAAATTCTACCGCTGCATCTTCTCAGATATATTTCCTTCAAATGGTTTCCGCAACAGTCTCTTATTAGAATGATACGCGGTTCCACAAAGTAGAACACTCTCTATGACACTTAGCGTTTACAAGTGTATTGTAAGTATGTGTGTAACACATTTACACGCGTATCACGTCGTATAGTAGTTGCGGTAGACGCAACGTTCGTGTTGCCAATTTACATCATTTGCTCCTAGAAAGAGAGAGAAAGAGAGAGAGCGTATTTTTTCTTCTTTAGGCAATTTTACATTCTTAATTATAATTGATCATTACAAATTTAATTAGGCTCACAATTATCAATGATTTTGTCGGTTTTTTTCCATAGAATTGCTATTAAAAACAAGTTGAACACAACTACATATCGGAGAATGTATCGTTAAATAACACACTATTGGCGAGATAATAAAGCGCGTAAATCTAAAAATCTAATAAATCAATTGAATGTGTCACGGTTCTAGAATGTTCAATTGTAGATCAATGTAGTTGATTTGTGAGAAACGTTTCATGAGAGAGAATCTAACAGACCAATCCAACAGAAAATCTAATAGATCATCATCACAGTACGCATTCATTGAAATTTTTATATGTAATTGTGTTGCAACGTTTGCAATAGAGAAAGAGAGAGAGAGAGAGAGAGAGAGAGAGAGAGAGAGAGAGAGAGATTTAAATCAAATGAGTTTCTTTATAAAATTAAAAATTATTATAATGTTGCGTTTCTCTCTTTTTTTTCTTTATTGACATTTTCAAAAGCCTATTATTTTACATCATACAGGCCAGTTCTTTCGTGAATTATTTTATAGAATTATTATATGATTTTACAGAAACTCGGTGTTGCAATATTATAAAATTTTACGTTCCACGGAGATTCCTAATTCCATAAATTTCCAATTTCATCAATTCTTCACAGACCCCTGATTCCGCAAGGGCACTCTTCACGGATTCGCGGTTTCCTCGGTAATTCACATCGCCGATTAAATCTAAAACTTCACAAATCCTTGATTTTCCGAATCGATAGCTCGCCAGATGCTTCGTTTCGTAGAATATTGCCTCGGCGAATTATCGACGCGGACCGAGAACAGAGAAAAAGGAGAGGAAATATTACGGAACGCGAGATCGAAGTTTCGACCTGGCTTTCCCGATATATAGTTGCTATCCTTAACTAATTTTAACTTTGAAGGAAATTCCGTGTCCGATCCTTCGCGTAGGAACTGTGGGACCTTAGTCCACCGACACGGGAATCGTTTCAAACCAATACAGGACTTCTCAGGCTCAATCGGTAATCAAACTATCCGCGGAAATACAATAATCCACGAAGTGATAAAGTGAATAAACTGAATTAATCGAGAGTCCTCTTTGGTCAAAGTCTGGCTTCGGACAATCGAAAGGTCGGGCTTGGATCGACAGAAAACTATTATTTGGTAATATTGTTATACAGTTTTAAGTCGGAAAAATCACGAAATTTAAGAATACAACATATAAACTTTTCAATAGAATAATAGCATTAGTCGAAAAGAAGCTCGAAAAAAAATTTTCATGCAGAGTTTGGGATTGCATAAAAAATATTGGAATTTTTTTCTCGTACATTTATAAAGAAATATAATCGAGCGAATAAGAGCATTGCATTGTTTACACTTTCCTACATATTCTTCAAGCTTGTAAAGTTACCGATTTCGTGTTTGCTACATATGACGTATCGACGTCATTCATCTACTTCCCATTTTCAGTAACGCGATTTTTATATCAAACTAATTTTCACGTTGCAACATTATCGATCAGCAGATCGCTTATTACGCGTAAACACGCGAAATTCACGAACCTACCCGTCAGCCGCGCAAGTTATCGATGATCGATCGCGAAAACGCAAATGACATCGATGGGAGCAAGCGTATAATAAATTACGTATCGCGTGGAACGCGAGCCATCTCTCGGTTTTACGTATTTCACGTAATTAGACGAGAGCGATAAAACAAAGGTTTTACCGTATTAAACGCGCGCGATGCGCGCGGAGAACGAGCTCGTTTTAATAATCAACGCATGAGAGAAAACAGCGCGCGTTTAATATTAATTCGAAAAATCTCTCTGGAAAAGGGGGAAGATCTTTTTCCTTCCCGAATCAAAGGATATTTTTTCTCTCTCTCTTTTTCCTTCTTTCTCGGCGCAAGGGCCGCAGGTAAAATGCAAGTAAATGAATTGAACAAACGGCGGTATAACATTCGTTTTATGCTGACAATTAACGTTTTATTACCAACACTAGCGCGTGCACGCGCGTACTTTAATGCAAACGCGTTTAACATGAGATGCCCGGGTAATACTCGAATATCGCATGCTTGTTACACACACGCATGTGCACATACACACACATACATATATACATCGCGACCCGACGTAATAAAATTTATATTGCGCTCTGACTTTTCTAGTATTTTTTTTATAAAATTATATCGCTGTAACGTTTGCAGAAATCGCTTACGCTTATATAAATGACGCGGATAAATTATATACACATGGATAGAAAAACAAGCGGCGCGTGGTTGTGTAATGATATTAATCAATATAAACATACACATACGAAAATGTCATATCGACGCATATTTTAAATTCACGAGAGTCTTCCGTTATTTTAAAGTGCACATATATTTCTACGCGCGTGCATTTGTTCCCTTCCTGTGTGTGCCGCGTTCCTGTCACTCAAAATGGATGGTAAAAAAAATTTTATATCAGGAATTGTCAATTTTTAATATATAAAAGAATCTTTATTTTATGATGAATTCTCATCTCATATATTTCACGACTATAAAGTATAAAGTACTCTTTAATTTTTGTTAATATTTTAAAAAGACATTTAAACGCGAAATCTCGTCGATTCGTCGAAAAAATAACTATCGCGGAAACGAAATTACGCTGCAATAGAAGACGACTCACGCAAAGTATTCATTGTTGTATCGCGTACGTGCGAAGACAAGGCGACAAGAAAATGTTAGACGATTATTATCTCTCATTTACAAGTTTCAGCTACAACGTGTTGTTGCATAATAGTGATCAATTATATTTATGATCGTGTTCGCGCGAATAACTTCGCGACGACTCGCAACGAGACGATATGCGACGACAATCGTCGCGTGTATGGGGATTGTTTACGTTTAATCAAGTCGGTATTTTCATTTTCCTACCACGCGGATGCGACTCGAGAGAAGCGTGCTCTTAACGAAGACGTTATTACCGCGAGCCTTCGAGACTGATTGCTCGTCAATAGGAGGGTTGACTCCTCCCAAAGACTATAAAAGACAAGCCCGGTCGCGGATCGATCGTCAGTATACAGCCGCGCCTTTTTATTGTCGCGGGGCCGAGAAAACGTGCAGTTTCGCGCAGCGTGCGCAAAAAAAGCGTCCACACCGGCTTGTCGCATCTGGCTCACAGTACTGTTGGTAGCTTTTTTAGAGGGTGTGATGCTTGAAGGGTGAGTTTCTGTATCCACGTAGAGTAACATTTCGCCGCTATTTGCCGTTCGGTTAATGCCCCACGTTATTGAAACGAGAAAAATGCGAGTGAATTGATGAGTTTTTCGAATAATGGGAATATTATTCTTCTATTTTTCTCTCGTTCGTCTATTTATAATGTTTGACTTGTACCTTAATGAAGCCGCATTGAAACCACGCGAATTCTATGTAAATTTTTATATTTAATTTCTATAATTTAATTTCTGTAATTTTTCGGATTAGGTTTCTCTCTTTACATTATAATATAAACTATGTTTTATACACATTATATTATAATGAAGTGATATTGCGAAAGAGTCGAGATATTTAATTCGGGAACATTATTCCGCGATGTCCGACGTTCTTTAGTTCTGCGGCGAGAGGAAACGTATATTATAATACTGTTGATAGACTTTTATATGAATGCTAAAATGTTACATCTGTGGATTTTATATTAAAATTTGTATTTTCGTCGAAAATAATATTCGAGAACGAATATAACGAATAAATGTATAACGATTATAAGTAAGGCAAGTATATATAGAAACAAATATAAATATCTACATAAAAATTAATTAATTAATATATAAAAACATACTATATAAATATAAAACACTTCATCTGCAATATACATACAAATTAGCGCAAATAATAATGGAACGAATACCTTTTCAACCATACGGCGAAATTGATGATGATTCCTGCGAAACAAGTTTCTCCGTCGAAATCGAGAAAGAAAGAGAAAAATAATGAAAAACGAGAGAATGTAGTAGCACCGATGTTTCCGGGGTTGCGAATAGTCGGACGAGCACGACGCGAAAGCCTGAAAACGGGGCTTTAACGAGGTGGCGGGAGGGTGGCGCGCGACGAAGAGACATGTAAAGGTGCAAGGAACCGTGTGCACAAAAACCTCCGATATGCGCGCGTGTAACAGTACGAAACAGTACTGTTCGTGTAACACTGCTGCCGGGCATTGCTGAATAAAATCGTGGATCCGATGCGGGAGATGCAGCGAGATCGGCAAAACCGTTTGATGCAGTTTCCGACGAAACCCCGATTGGGACTGCCCTCGAATCCAAGGCTTCCCTCCTTCCCTCTCATCCACGTTAACTATCCTATAATTAACCCAGCATTTAATTATCCCATCGCGATTTAATGGTATTGAAAAATTTTGCACGATAACGTGCGATTTCTCACGATAAATATAACCGATACTTTGGCGAGGGAAACTCATTTATTTATTTTTACTCGTAGCGCGAATAAAAATGTTCTTCACGGGAACCGTAATATAAATTTCTGAAATAATCATTTCCAAGATTACTGATCGTTGGTTAACGATAATGTTTACACGACGGAAGAATCTCATTTTACTCATTAATTATGCGTACACATGATTTATCGTCCGATTATCATGAAAAAACGATTATTCATATGTAACTTGACAAGATCTTGATGTTATATTCATTCAATAGAATGTTTTTGCAGAAAATCCGTTACGAATTAAAGATTATTCAATAATCCAATCAGATCGTTAATTCCTACTTGATTACGGTAATTTTCACATGCACGCTGCGTCTACGGGGAGTAATATTTATTATTTATGTGAAAAAGATGCATATAATGTACACATCATTTCTGTATATTCTCTGCCTCTAATATGACGCGATAAAACGTAAAATATTTTCCTTGCGCAACAATCAACGTTGCGAGATAATTTTGTGATGAGTTTGGCGATTTAACTATTTCGCAATGTAACGAGCGCCAATAATTCGCAAAACTTTGTGTTTCTGTAGGAAAATCTCTCTCGACAATGAAAGTTTTTCGAAATTCTCTCATGTCTCCCTTTGTACGGTTAAACAATCGAGACGTACCATTCGCGTACAACACATCACGACGAATTTAAACTTTATTTATCTCGATTCCATTTTCGTTATTGTGAAAAATACACGTATCGTCGGACAGTGAAATATAATTATAGGTGCGCTAAGATAATTGCCTTTCCTTTTAACGGCACATTTCTTGATGAACTCGGAGTCGATTTCTTTTTAGATGAGAATTCTTGGTTTCTCGTTCGCAAATATATATATATATAGTTCCTCTCATTCTGAACTTGGTTACGTGTTTGAGTTGTACACTCTAATTTATTATTGTCAATACACGTAGTAGCAGAACGCGTTTATTAATAAATTTCAATATATATATTAGTTTAATTAATTATCAAGATATTTAATAATGAAACGTGAAACGTTTTATTTGATTTATGAAGAAATCTCTTCCGTTGAGCAATTTTGCCGAGCCAGACTTCATTCTTGATTCATTAACGAATAAATTACTTAGAAAAAGTATGCAGTGGTTGAGCGTGTTACATGAATGAATTATCAGAAATAAGATATTTATACATTTCTCTCGCTTGAGTTTTTTAAGACGCAGAAAATGTACGGAATACAATTTAGATAGTTTCGAGGAATAACCACGTTGCATGTAACTTTTTTTCTTTCGGAGTAATCTCGTTCAAAAGAAATTAAGATTGCACCATCGTTTTTTAAATAAATTATCCATTGCTTTATTCCTTGCGTGTTGGTAGTTTTATATCAAGAAAAGTTCATTATATATCATAATGTCATAATATCACCCTGAATAAACTTTGAGCTCAGAAATTTAAAAAATCAAACAAGGAAACCTTTAAAACAGTGCTGGGATTTAGATGCAACTTTCGGCCGGATTTCTTGACTCACGCCTACGGTTCCCGCTCGCGCTCGCGCGCGGCGGTGCACGGGAAAAAAGATGCGCGCAGAGTGCATCACGCCGGTGATGCATATGCACGAGCGCGTTTTACAGAGAGGAAGAGAGAAAGAGAGAGGAGGAGAGAATAGTTGATTAGCCCTTTTTCTGACACGCGTCCCGGAAATGTTGCCTTTATTAACCAAGATGAAGAGAAAACTTCCTGGCTCTGTCTACCTTTGTTACAGCGAATAATTTCAGCCTCTCATCGTGTTGAATTTCGATTTCTTTGTCTTCTTTTTTCGTATCTTTATCTACTTTTGGCATATATTTGTGCAATAATTAAGTCGCGGAAGCATTAATTAAATAATTGTGTATTTATATTATTTAGAGAATGAGACTCTAATCCGGTTTCGTTTAAATCGCAATAATGAAAATTCGAAAGACACACTATTTGTAGAATATTGTTTTTTACTATTGTTTTCTACTATTGTTTAACTATTGTTTTCATCATCACTCGAGTCACTCTTTACATAGGTATAGATTGTTATCACATGTTATCACATGTGCGTTTAAGGAGACTTCTTGTCCTTTCCCCGGATAAACAAACTTATCCATCGGATCTGCTCGAGAAAGAGAGAGAAAAAGTAAAAAAGAATGTCTCTTCACCCAAGTGTCCTCTCTATACTGGCCATGTGTCGATATCGTTCTCGTTTGATTCGGGGTCGATGGAGGACAATGCGGGTTCTACGGGGTTGATCCCGTATCACTGTTACGGGATCGGTGTTAGTTCAACTCGTATTCGCGCATCATAAACATTTTCCTTTCTGTTGTGCGCGTCATGTAAATAAAGTCTGACATGGACAGGTGTTGCAGGACACGGAACATCGATATTTCCCCCCTCTTCCATCCCGTTCTCATATTCATGAGCTATAAAACTGCACCTGCGGGTTGACCTATAAAAATTGCAGTGTGATCTACAAACGACAGACTACGACGCCGGTAGTTTAGTTTCTCTCGATAATTATTGCCGTTGCTACCTTCTAATTATCTTAAAATTCAAGTACGGGTTATTTAGCCAATTTAGATTAATTTTCTTTTTCCATATTTCGTACTCTTCCTTTTTTATAATCTTTAATTTATTAAAATAAATTTTAATTTGTTTAAAAGAAACGTTTCTGCCGTCGTCTTTAGTTACTATGTCTTTACAAAATGTTTGCAATCATCTTATCCTCTGCATCTCGATAAAGAAAATAATATGGAATAAATGACTTCGTTAACATCGTTATCTTTACATTTTCATTTATTATAAAATGTTAAATGCTTCTCCGATTTTATTTCTTAGCTTAAATCTTTGATAGAGATAAAAGTATCGTACAGTATTTTATTAGACGAAACATTTATTTTATCTGTTACCTGTCGCAAATTATGTGTCATAATTGTCATATAATTGACAATGTCGTATCATAAATTATTATAGTAAGCTATTTAAAATTTAAAATATATATTTATCAAGTTCATAAATTTTAGTGTGTATCAATATTCTGTCATAAAATATTAATCTCACATTAATTTTAAACTCCAACTACAAAAATATTTTAAAATTATTCGTCGACACGTATGAAGTATTTTTATTAATTTATTTTTACTGTTTTTCTACCTCAAAATTTACAAATCTTTCTCTCCATTGTACTTTCGAATGAAGGAAAACGTACGATCATTTTATTTTCCTTCCTAAATTTCCGAGCCTTTTTATTCTGAGAGTAATGTAAACAACAATATATTTTCATCATAATTTGATAGATAAGAAATGTGTGAAAAACATCATTACAAATTAATGCAGATATTAATTGACTAGGGGATATCACGTAATTATAGTATGTATAATAATTTTTACTCGGATAACAATTTTAATTCTCCAATAACTCACGTTATATTTTTGTGACAAATAAACAATTATGCGAAATAATCTAGAAATAATAAATAGGACGTCTTAAAACCACCAAGTACTTTAACAATAGATTCTTTGTCATTTTGAAAAAAAAAATTGTCTCTTTAAATAGATCAAAGAATTTGTCGTTAAAAGTATATCCGATGACTTTGGGACATTCTGTATAGAGACGTACAGATCACACGTTTAAAATTATTGCGTATTAATAATATAATAACGCATTACCCGTGGGAGTCTCGACAACGTTGCGCTAATATCACGAAAATTAGCGTATACAAATTTTCGGTCGTTGCGCGATCGCGTATTATCTCACTTGTGCCCTCGTGCCCCTGTCGAGGGTATATGTGATCGAACTTCCTCTCCGCCGCAAGTTCCGCTGCTCGCAGCGGTGCCCGGCTTTGCTAGGGAGAGCTTGCGCCAGTTCGCAGGCAGCAGAGAGCCGCGCGCCGCGGTACGGAACACTCCGAGACAGGTTCTCGTCGCGCGCCGGCCGCAGTACCGTCCTACGGTTTGTGCAAGAACAACTGTTCTTCCGCTTGTTCCGCATCTTGCCATGGTACCCGACTCACTCGCCGTCTCGACAATTTCCGTCTGAATTCTTTTTTTTCCCGATTTTTTCGCGCGATCGCGCATCTGACTCGCTTCTCGAGAGATTCTCTCTCGTTCGTCCTCTCGATCCAAAAACATTCACGCGCGAGCGGTGAACGATTGATATATTCGTCATAAATTGTGGGACAAAAATGATGTGATCGCGAGGCACTCGATCTCGAAACAGACATGTTTTCCGACGATCCTCAGAAGATCCTCGAAAGATAGACAGGATGTTTGATAAGGACGCGAAGGGGTTGAACGCTGGCACTGCACGCGATATTACTGGGTGACATCGTTAAGAAAGGCGCGATACGGTGATTGAGGTGATCGATACGAGCACAGTCGCGGTAGAAATATGTGACGGTCGTGTTCGTGTGCCTCTGATTTTCTCTGTCGGAGTTTTGAAATATTCCTTTGAAAAGGGACGAATCTCTTCTTACGCGAAGGATCTTGAAGATCCGCGACTAAATACCATTTGCTCCAATTTCCGTGTTAATTTTACAAGAGTTTTCGTGTTAATTATCCGAAACTGTACGCGAATCGAATAGCTTTTAATCGTTGTATCTGTATCCTTATCAGTTTTTCTTTTTACCCGCGTTAATATTTTCACAATTAATGATTTCATTATTAAAGTCGATGCGCATGCGTCGCAAGATCTAAAGATACTCGCAAAATTAGATTTTTTTTTTCGCATTAAACGTTTGGAATTTTTTAATAATTCATTCTTATTTTTACCTGCGATTACATTTGTCCCTGCATTATAATTCGTTCATCGATTGTCAATCTGTTAAGCAATATCCGCGATCAAAGGGGGATTTATTTTTGAAATAATTATTCAAAGATTTTAATTTTTTTATCAGTTAATTATTAAGATAATTATTATCATTATTAATTTTATATTTCCGGATTGTTGAGTTTTTACAGATTTTAACACAGCTGTTATTTTCGCGATTTAAAACGCACATTTTAAGTTTAAGACAAGATCCCAAGTACGGAAAGACTTATGTGTGACAATAAAGAAAGTACTAAAGCTTCAGCGATCACATAGGTTCGCTTCGCCGTGTTTAGCGAGGACAATTTCGAGAGTGAAGTAATTGTTCGGACTTGAATGCAATTTGTTTTTCGTTGCGAGGTGAAAATATCAGTGAAAAAGAAATTACGTGACATGCGTTGTATTCAACATGAAATATCAACTACGACGATACAAGTAACAATAATATAAGCGACGACAATCCAAATAGTAACAAGCACTACAAACAACGGCTACAAATTAAGTCGCGATATTAAATAAACGGTAGATGTTTGAGTGTTATTCTCCTACGAGAGAGAACGATATAAAACTGACACAATACGGACTTCTGTGTGTTAATTATTAACTGTGAATAAGAGAGATCCAATTTTTGCGCATGTGTGTGTATGGGGACATGTGTGATACGCGATTATACGCGACGGAGTACAGTGTTTTGCAATGAGATCGGACAAGTCAACGTGGGATTTAAGCGTCGCTAATTATCCTTGGAACTGTCGTATAATTGTCGCTAATTAATCGGCGCGACCCTTCGCGCTTCTCACCTCCGTGCTGGATTCTCCAGTGTGAATTTCACGCTTCCGCCGTCGCGAGGTGAGTCGAATCTACGTAAATATCCTCCAACAACATAACTAAGCTGTGTACACATTTTCCACTTGCTTATACGTAACACTAATCACATAAGATATTCGACAAACACGTTTGAAATTGTGTCTGAATTTTGAACTAAGATAAATCGCTTTTTTTTTGGGGGGGGGGAGGATCTCTATACAATAACTCAATTTTTATGATTCTAAATCAATCTTTTCTCTCGATAGAAAAAGCGATGATAAATAAATAAAATAATAAGGACTGAACATGTGATATATGCAAATTTTTATGTCGAATCTAAATAAGTCGATACTACTTTTTCAGAATGTCCCAAAATCTTCAAATATTCTTCCAACGCAAATTCTTTGATTAATTTGGTTTTTTTTTTTTTTCTTAACGAAAATGCCGATGCGTTAATAATTTTCAAATTATAAGCGATTGAAAATGGTTTCTTGTTTTTCGCAAACCAAAATTTGCAGTGCCAAAAAAATAACGAAACTTCTTTCTACAGTTATAATTCCAAATAAAGTTTAATAGAATTTTAATTTAAGTTTTAGTTACAAAGAATATTAGATACATGATAAAAGAAAATTGGCAACTTGCATGATAAATTATGACGTCTCAACACTCGGTCAGAAAAAAATCGATTCTGAATTGGCCAAAAAATCTAACATTAAAACAATATTCGATAGTTTTGGGATATTTTATCATGACTCGAAGGCCTGGAACGTCTTTTCGCGTGTTCAAATGTAAAAGTATAAAAAATCTTAGTGTTTAGAATTAATTACCGACAATCGCGCTATTTTTCTGCTCCGAGCGTTTACGTTCGCATTTTACATTTACTAGTGTAACTAGGGAATCATGCGGCATATTTTCGCAACTGCGCTCGCGCATAGTTTACATCGCGTGTTATTGGCCGCCCAGAAATGGTTTTGGACTCTCTCTGCCTGCCTCCTGCCTAATCAATGAGACCTTCCTGGTCGTCGGAATCCGCGAATGCAACTGCGCTCGCGCATAGTTTACATTGCGTGTTATTGGCCCAGAAATGGTTTTGGACTCTCTCTGCCTGCCTCCTGCCTAATCAATGAGACCTTCCTGGTCGTCGGAATCCGCGAAATTTCTTTTCGAGCGGTTTGTTGTTTATGATTATACGATTATGCGCCACGCGTACAAAATTAACTCGTGTCTGGTTTATGTTCGATGCAGACACAAGGAGATACGCTTCGCTATAATATAATAATATCAAGAACTATCGGTGAATAATGGATTAAGAGAGATAAATTAAATGTTGGTTTTATTCCGATTTCTCTCTTTTGCGACCGCTTCCTTCTATTATTGGATTTTCTACGTCTCTTGAGAGGAATATAAACCGACAAATATTTCTTAATATTTTCACGATTTTGTATTTATGAAAAATTGAAAAAGTGAAAATAATTATTTCAGAAGATTTATAAATTTCTCGCGACACGATAGGGGATTAAATTCCATAGATGATTTTTGCGATTACTTCTCTCACATATCATTTCCATCACGCTGAATGGAAACATCGTTGATTTTAATCCGCTAATCTTTTTTATATCTTTTTTAATATTTCAAAAACGTGTTTTAACAATATTTTTGCGCATTTTTATACGTGGCTTTCATCTTACGCGATACGAAGCTTTGGAAAATATTTTCAAGAGGATCTCCGAAAAACCTTTGAAATCCTCAAAATATCGCTGGAAGAAGAGAGAGAAAGAGAGAAGGAGAGAGCAGGAACATTTTCATACCGCGATATAGCATAAAAACTGCCGATTTAGCAGCTGTTGGTATTTTATTTGCATTGCGTTGTTCTCAGGAAAATGCGATATCGTCGCGGTGGAAAAGTTTAAACGGACCGGAATGTATTTTGTTTGTCTATATGCGAGCAGAGGAAAATATTTCTCGTTTAGTAGCCGCGTTTATCAGCTGCCTGCATATTCTCTGTTTGTATAAAGATTGGCTGTTTTTAAATTGATAAATCCATTTTATACTCTACCGCAAATTATTATATCTTCTAGTTCTTTAATTATTTTTATTTCTATATTTTCTGCTATTATTAAATTAATCATTATAAGATAAATAACAGTTTGTTTGTATATAGATACCTCTTGATTCTAATTATTCGATTTCGAGAATTTATGTTAACATATATAAACTCACACATAAAACACATGATTTTATTTATTTATTATAAATGTAATTATATGTGAAAATGAACAGATATATCTTATATTAAATGCGTGGCGTTTTAATAAATCGCGCGATGTTATCTCGCACAATAATTAATATACGAAAATAAATTATTATTTATATGTCGTCGAAATATAAATTAACGTTTGCTAAGCATTCGTTGTGTTAGAAAATGAAGCTGATTTATAACAAGAAATTCCGCTCTCCAGCTTTTCAATTACGCCGAATTTTCAATTACGTTCTCGCATATAAGCACCGTTATTCCCGATTGTTATTTCACTGTTATAAACGTATTTGCACGCGTTGACGGTTTTTGCATACTCAGAAAAAATCCCCCGTGGATTATTATATTCATTTATTCGTTGTAGCTAGCGAGGTAACCTTCCATAAAGTAAAGTAATATTTGTTTTGTATCACACACAATGCGTTCTCGCAGTTTCTTTTTTGCGGTGGTAGTGTGTTTTGCGTATAATTTTACTCTGGTTGCACGAAAGAACTAAGCATGAAAGAAACGTAAATTATAATTACTTGACTAAAAAACACATGTTCGGCTGGCTTTAACTTGGATTATGTAATTTTGAAATTAAGACAAGATAAGTTAAGAGATATCTGAGAGATATTCGGAAAAAAATAATGATTACATCAATCATTTCTTTCCTAGTGTTACGCGTTTGTAATATCGAGATATATGAATAATGTTAATGTGCAAATAATTATTTAAATTATGATATGACACACATTGTATAAAATTTTTAAATTTTTATTTTAGTGTCGTAAAATTTCTTTCAAGTTTATAATTCGAAAACTGACAAATATATTTCAAGGCGTAAAGCACATAGTACGAGACATTATTTTACCGCATCATGCACGTCATAAAAAAATTAAATATGATTAATACTCCAAAAAATTTTAATATATTTTCAAAAATTTTTCAAATTGGTTATTTCTTATGTCAATGTATATCTAACAGGCTGATATTAGGCACAAATATATTTTCCAATTTAAGTAAACGGATGTACTTAAAAATAATTATCAAATATGAAAATATTTTTTGTTTTCTAAAAAAGAAGTGTTTATAAAAAGTGATCTTTAGGTACGTAAGTTCTTAAAAAATGTTGAACATATAAAAATGACATTGGATAAAAATCTATTGGGGGCGGAGGGATCGATTATTTTTTAAATTTATTTAAAATTACTAAAAAATTAACACTTTAAATCATAATTAACATTTAAAGACGAAGCTTTTTGCAAAAAGCATTGTGTGATCAAAATATAGTCAAATATATGAAAAAGAAAACGAAAAAGTATTATTCAAAAATATTATTCATATGTTGTAACCAGTGAGAAAAAGGAACATAAAGATGTTTAGTTTTTACCGTATAATTTCGCAACTATATCCGTCCACTTAAGTCGAGTCACTTATTGAGGCTTATATGAGGAAAAAAAAAAATGTACAACCCTTCTGAGAGAGAAAGAAAGGGTTATCGACCGCTCTCTCGCAAATTGAGTTATTCGACGAATAGTTCATCCCCGAAAGCATCCTGCTTGTGCGGACTATAAGCTCGTATCGCCATCCTCGTCGCGATATTGCGCGGTTCGCGAAGTCTCCATCGTTTCGCCGCGTAATATCCGGGCTTTATTTTCGTTGCCACTCATTTCGTGCCGAAATGAGGCACGCCGTGGAAATTAAACTCGCGAATAATGAGTTAATTTGAGCTCACGATTAGTTAACTCCACGCTACGTAAACATCTGGCGAGAGTTTCGCGCGCGAAATTGCGTCTAATTTTTCATCAACCTTCTCCAGGCGGAAACACAAAATAATACGGCGATATAATGATATTAAAGATCTATCATTATTCTTTTTCTTAAACTTGTCTCCGATTTTACGCCAATCCGACTGCGGATTTCATTTACTTGCGCATATTAATTAGACGATGAGAAATTATTAGTATTATTATTTAAAAAATAGGAAAAGCGATAAAGATCAAGAGAAACTTTCTTACACCATTCGGATTATATCCATTTAATTCGCATAAATTCTTCATTGTTATAAATATAGAATAGCTCAATATTATTCAATATAAAAGCTGTCAGAGTGCTCGTTAGTACGATAGAATTTCAGGAAGCAAGTACTAAGACAATGAAGTATCTCTCGCGCTACACAAGCCGAGCTCAAGTTCACATGCGTCGAATATTTTGGTAATATCTTGATTATATACTCTCTGCTTATGTATGCTTATGTCAGTTACAAGAATGTGGCATCTTCGTTGAAGCCGCGCGATTCACGAAACTTGTCGACAGAGTGCATTCCGAAAATTCCGCCTTGTGAAATTTTGTTTTCGCTTGGGTCCTTCTCTTCTTCCCTTTTGTGCTCATTGCGATCAAGAAGAGTTTTAAAAAGAGAGAATGAGAAAGAAAGAAAAAGGGAGAGAGAATTGACAGGAGGGGGCAATCACTGTTACGGCACACGCAAGGAGTTAATTAGAGTCCTGAGGTATAATCCTTTGTTCCATTCTAGTTAATGGGACTACATAGTTGTAACCCGATAAACAAAGGCGTATAATGTTAACGCGAAACTAATCGCAGAATATTGTGCTTTCGTCGACGTAAAATCGGTATTGTGTTATTATCGTCGTTGTTATATGTACAGTCTGGAATGCAATTGGGATAATTTATTAATATGAATAAATTACGAACAATTAAATTTATGTGTGTAGAAATACACTATGTTGACCAAAAAATAATGTATATATATATATTTGTTTTTGATAAAATTACGCGAGAATAATTTATATTTTAACAAAATATGTGTATTTAATATTAATAAATCCCATTATTTCGTGAAAAGACAGATTCGAATCTATCTTACAATTAGTTACAGTTAAAGATCTTTGATGAATTTAAAAACTTTTCCGCGAGATATTATCGCATATCGAGAAATCTTGTAATTTTTACTATTAAGTTTAAATTAAATTCTCTAAAATAAAACTGAAGTAAACAAAAGTTTGTTTTTTTTTAGATTTAATAATTCGCGAAAATTGTTTTTATTATGGAATATTTTTGTAATTAAAGCCTGCAATTAAAGTTGACATTTTTGTGGAGAAAAAAAAAATACATTCAAATTTATAATCCCCTTCCCCCGAAATATGAATTCATAAAATATTTTTTGATAGATATTCTATTGAAACATGACATATTATAGGAACTTATAAATCCTTAGGGAGTAGGAATTTTAAAATTATTAAACATTTACCCCTTACTTTAAGCCAAAAAAAAAAAATCTCTAAATTCCAGAATTTATATAATAACATTGAAAAATTAATTTCAAACTCCGTTAAGGATTAAGAGAACATAGGTGATTAATTAAGAGAACCGCGAGGGAATTATTAAAAGAGGAGAATTGAAGCGCCACGATAAAGCTCTTCCAAACAAGGGCCGATAATCTTCACTTCTGAATTACCGTTTATGCAAGTTACTTTATAGCGGCGAGCACCGCACGAAAGATAGCCATAAAAATACTTTTACGACAATGTATATAAGATATACACATTTTTTTTATATATTCCATATGTGCCGATGAGTGAAAGATTAAGAGAAACTGCGTAAAAGTTTGAGGCGAAATTATTGTGTATAAACTATTATATAAACTGTTATAAAAAATAGCTTGTTTATCTTATAAAGAGGACTAATTCTAATAATATTCGATTTATTTATTCGTGGAGTTGCTCCGCGATTTTGCGTCGACCACTATTCGTAACGTAAATGTTACAATAAAACTCCATGATCATTGTTCGGGGGAGGGAAAAAACAGGAATTTTCCATCGCATTTAAAAATTGATTGTCAGTATAGCTTTCGAGAAATTAATCCTCTTTCATTATTTACAGTGTTTGTAGTACTTGTTACGGATCTTGTATCGCGCTTTACGAACGTTCAACACGCTTCCAGAACACGCGAGAAGCAATATTTTTTTACCTGCTTTGCAATAGCCAGCCATCTATACCTCGTTAATCAGTCGTCTTCTTGCAAGTCAAACAATTCACGTAAGAACGGAGAACGCCGATAATTAAAGCCACGGTAGATAAATGTTAAAGAACCGGAAGCACTCACGGACTTCCTGAAATGTAGACCGGACTCTCCGCTCGTGTGTACACATGCCTTTAATTAAAAGTTATCCACCTTCGCGTTCGCGACGTCGATAAATAATCGTTTACTAAGGTAAACGATGGCCCTTACACTTGTTACGCGTTCTTTTTAATTTGCCACTCGCGCCGTTACTTTTAATTCGCCATCGAATTCGTCGACGTACGATGGAACGGGAGGAGGAGAAACGGGGGAGAAAATGAGAGAACTAATTCCACTTTTAATTTCTTGAGATTTCAACCTCTCCTGCCGTGTGGAGGAGGAAAAGGAGGAGCAGGAGGAGGAGGCGGCTGTAGAATCGATTGTGCGATGCAATCTTGCCCCGTGTATCGGGGACTGGCTGTAATTAAAAGAGATTTCTGGCTCCGCAAACCTGCCGTTTTTTCACAATAACATTGCAGCTGTTTCCGTACACGCCGCCAGATCTATCCGTCTAACTTTTGTTCTTATCATACATACAGGCGGTTGCGAAAGAAGCGCGCCGCGCTTCTTTCAATTTATAGTGGATTTAAACTTGGCAAATACTTTTTTCCCTTCGAGACGGACTCTTACGCCCGGCTTAATCTCACTCTTTAATCGAAATTTAATACAAACTTTCGAAAAATTTGTCTGAGATTAATCTATGCGAAAAATTTATGACATTTATTCTGCTCGCGCGCTCTCAGAAATAGTTTCGTATTTGCATACATAAGAGTATGTAAAATCTAAAAATATATAAGTAGATAAATCTATATGTAGATTTTATAATATAGTGTTAGTTATAATAAGTAAACATAAGATTTTTAATTATAAAGAGAAAATATATATTAATAATGTCTCGAAGATGATAATTTCCTATCTGGGTAAAATGAGTTTCGACGATATTCGTGTTACGCGATAAGTCTTGATATACGGAACATAATGACGAATGGCGGTTAGTGAGAGGGCTCGATACGTCACGGAAAATCTATAAATTCGCTTCGTCTGGGTTTTTGCGATATTGCGTGGGCATGTTCGATGAACAAATAAACATGGTGTAAAGCGATAGTTCTCCGCTTCCTCGGGAAGAAGTCTACATTGCGATACGCGGAGACACACGCGCGCTCGCATCCTCCTAAAGTCAGAATACGCGAGATCGAGAAATATATTGGTGTACTAGTTGCGCAAGTAATCTCGAGATTTGCGCGTGTATCTTACATTTTCGTAGCGCGTTGACACGTGTCGGAGGATATGCGTCAAAGCGCAAAGGATATTACATTCACACGAAACGCGGCGGGAATATCTTCCCAGTAATTTGCACAAGCACGAATTGTATTATTATGTTTATCTCCTTTCAGCTTTATTATCAAAAAGAGAGAAAGAGATAGAGAGGGAGGGAGAGAAAGAGAGAAGATATGTGTGTCTTACACACATAATATTAATTATATAAATCTGCGACGAATAAGCATGATAGTATGCTCTGTGCAAGATATCCCAAAACCACCGATTCTCATCATTTATTGCAATATTTTAATTTTTTTTTCTTCATCATTTATCTTCGTATAAGTTTGAAATTGAAACTATATTAAACTCCATTTGAAATTAATCGATAATATAGTCTTGTTACCTTATTGGCTGTCTAAAGTATACTTTGCGAAGAGCCCTTCTTTTCCGATTCTTATAACTCGGAAAGTTATGAATGCCTTGATATTTTCTGAGGAAAAGTCGACTTTAAGGAATTTGCTATTGAGAGGACATTCGATGGTTTTGGGATATTCTATATTCTATACGTATTCCATATATTTCCATACTTTCGACCTCTTTTTTTTCCGGAATAAATTTGATCATTTCTCTAATCTCGTCAAATCTGAAGGATATTTCAAGTAACGCATATTTTCCGCGCCAAAACACATTCCGCTAAACCGGAATCGATTTTTCATATTTAATGAAGAGTTATAGAGATTTACCAGCAGCTTGTAATTTTCTGTATCTAATATCTTGACGAGCGAGTTAAATTTCCTTCGAGAATCGATACGGTGCGAATATATACAAATGAACAAACAGACGTAGATCTAAATCAATATATCGTCTCCTCTCTTCGCTCGCATTGCAACTTGCTTCACTACGCGAGACTACACGTGTTCCTCGTGTACGTACACATACACACGCAAACACACATATTTGTATACTCCTGTATTTGTGTGCGCAAGCACATGAAGTGTAGCGCAGCAGCTGTCTGAGGTTTAATTAGAAACATTAATATGGATAAACTGGAAACCCCTTCGCCATCGAGAATCTCAACCCTCTCCACCTCTACCCCGAAGAATTTACATGTTGGCCGTCCGCCGACGAACGAAGACATCCCCTTCCGTCGTATCTCCGCCGTTGCTTTCCTTCCTTTTCGACAAGGCTCGGATTTAATTTAAAACCCCGTGGATTACGCTGCTGGGACTCAGGCAGCATCGGACGCTCATATTGGCTTAACGAAGAAAATAACAGTGTTGCGACTGCGAATTATAGGGACGAAAAAGTAAACTCTTAAATGTAATTTGGTAAAAGTATCAATAGTTTGGGAGGAAAAGCGCGTCCGTGGAAATATCTTGGAAAATTTTTAAGTTTAATAAATTATATATCATTAATTATGTATATAATAATCTATTATATATTTTTAGAATTACATATATAATTATATTATATTATATAATTATATATTATATTTTATATATAAAATCTGCTG
>NW_021853485.1:4467841-4477418 GCF_003651465.1 Formica exsecta
TATTATATTTTATATATAAATTCTGCTGATTTGTATAAACGAGACAACAAGCTATAACGATGTCGCACATTTTTATCTCGCTCGTCGGTTCGATCTCGAAAGTGCGATGCAGCTGAGGAGGGTTTAATGGAAATTCAAGGATGAGCGTCAATTCGTGCACACATCGAGCGTAAATTCGTCTTAAAAGCTCGCTCGCGATATCTATACGGGATCGATTCGTCGAAACGCAGACAAGACAAGGCACGGTGCATCCGTGCGAATCCCGTGTCTAATTGATCCTCGGGGAACTCGGAGAGTCGTCGCATCTGCGTCGCGTCCGCTCGAGCAATTAACCGGAATCGGCGATGCTCGTAAATACGCGCAAATGGACCGTCGCGATCGTACAATACGTCAAATGCAAAACTGTCGCGCAATCCAGCCGCGCGGACGATCCCGTCCGTCAATGCGCGATCGATTCGTCCATTCGATGGAGCGACGAAATCCGCTTATCCGAGAGTTCACCATCGTTGGTAATAATCGCCGGCGATATATCGTGCCTCTCCCCAGCAGGATGTAACTACGGCGCTATCTTCCCGAGATTTATGATGTGCGAGACGTTTATGATGCCCCGGGACTGATGGAAGCTACCGGGGATAATTTGTAGTCGTGGATAGAGAGGCGCATATTGAGGAAACTGTTATACGGGTGCCTTCCATCTACGAATTTTCTTTGATCAATTTCATTCAATATTTCTTTTCGAAAAATATTCAGAATTTTTTTAATCACCAATGATCAAACGTATATAAAATTTTCTGGAGATCGAGCTTTAGAAACGCAAGAAGGAAAATTTTACTTTACGTCTTATTTTAATTTCATTTGTTCTAATAGAAGATTTTGTCAAGCTTTAATTGCTAAAATAATTAATACTTGTACGTTATGATTCTTTCCAATATCCTAAAATAATTAATGTTAGATATCAAGAAACGGTATTAAAAAAAGAAACCATGTTCCACCGACTTTTTATCAAGGGAAAATATTAAATTTCACTGACATGATTATTTTGGCAAGATGCCCGTCCCATGAAAGATTTATCCCGTGGAATAAATGCTTTCGCTTGATCTGCAGGTAGGTATCAGACAGGTATAAAAATTTATAGACGGTCGTAGAAAGAAAGAGATAATCTTACGAATCCAAAATATAATTCCGCGTTCTATTTTTCCAGTTTTATTTATACGGCTTTTAAAAATATTTCAATATTTTTGACCGACAAATACATTTTCTTTTCTGTAACGAAAAAGAAATGCAACGAAAGAAAGAGAGAGATATATATATATAAAGATCTCATTCTCTCTTCATGTATCGAGTGATCCAGCGGGATAACGATGAGTCCAAACGAGAGTAGAGATAACAATTCGACAGGACTTCACGGATCCGCTTAATGATTGGCTGCACTTATCTGACCTGATTTCTCAAATCGAGAGTGTACTCGAGGCAATCGTATTCTTTCGATAGCCGGAGACGGCGCTCGAGCGTCGCTGCAATCGTGGCAATCAATCAGATTACTCTCTTTTCGTCTGCCAATTGTAAATCGCGTCGGATTCCGCAATTCTAAAAAGCACTACTTACGAATCACTTACGCAAATAAGCTATTAATGATATCAAATTTTCTCGCATTCTTGTATCATTTTTCGTTTATATCTGCAGATTTTTCAAATATTTAAATTCTTAAGTATTAATATATTAACGGCAATATATAAAGAATATAATTAATCTAACTTTAGATTTGCATCTAAACTATCGACATTCCTAGAAATATCTTATCCAATTAATTATTAAGATTTTTTGATGTTTAAATGGACGCTCAAGTGTTTTAAACATCACGTTTCAAAGTTTTAACACAGTCTACAGCTGTTGTGACGCGGTGAAACAGATAACGAGCTTCGGAGTAACTCCCGGCCAGACTCCCGAGGCTTTCGCGTCTCTTTCCGCGACAAGACAAACACGGCGAAAATAAGTCGCGTATCGAAGCGCGCTGTGTCTCCGGGAGCGAAATCAGGGAAAAGGATCTCTCGCAAACTGTCATACAATCGTGGCAATCAATCGCGTTCCCTCTTTTCGCCCGTCTCTTTGTGTAATCAGAGCGTGCTTCATGCCCGGCTTACTTGGATACCGTTTCTTCCGCCAGCGTGTCCTCGCGATCTCACGACGATATCGGTCTCGAGATTTCCCGATCTAGGCTGGCTGGACTAGCGTCGCGATTGAGACGTGCCAAAAATGCGAATCAACGATGGATATTTCGAAAACCCATCGCGATCCGAAAGAAAAAGAGAGAGAGAGAGAGAGAGAGAGAGAGAGAGAGAGAGAGAGAGAAAAGTTTCACTATAAAAGAATGGTCATCCGATCAAAACTAATCTACTCCCGCTTTTGCGGGATGGAAAATTATCTCCAAGATTTTGCTTGTCAGAGGAGAATCGAGACGTGCTTTATCTCTAGAGGAATTTGCACAGGTCATCTTCAGAAGGGAAGTTCTCGGACTTTTCAACTTCACACGCTTCCTCGTGATATTTAAAGTTTGTATGCCTCTCTCTGTCTCTCCGGTCTCTATGATAAAAATTCGATTTGTACAAAGTCAATTTCAAGGAAATTTTTATTACTTTATGATTAAATTAACAAGATATATCTGGAAATCTAAACATTTTATAAAGTTACAAAAATCACGAAATATTTTGGAGAAAAAATCGACTAGAAAATATATATTAATCAAAAATATTTCCCACAAAAATCAAAAAATAATTTTAATCTTCCAAACGAGATAAAAATAGATTTACTATAGCAATTTACTTAATGCATCCTGCATTTGCTTTGTCATTGTGTTCTAGTGCTTCTTCTTCCCGACTCTTGTGTTTATACGTATTCGGATAACCGCAAACAACAACGTTAATTTACCAAATTCCGGCTAGACAATGGGCAGCTCGTTTAGGATTATGCGGGAAGAACAATAGCACTTAGTCGACGATGAGGCTGGAAGCAGCTTGTCTGTTAACCCCCTCAGTTATATTGCATGTATTGTACACATATATATGAGTTGTGAAACATGATCTAAATACATTGTTATGAGAGCCTCATAAAATGTAATTATGCGTATATTTAAATCTATTAAATATTTTTTTTATCTGTAATAATTAATTAAACACGTCTTATATATTAGAGAGAGAAAGAAAGAGAGATTGAAATAAATATATATCATTTTTATTCAATTAGTTAATCCGCTTTTAACTAGATTATTACGCACAACGTTCAGATCAATTAGAAATTCGATAACCGCATTAAATAATATTAATAATAATATAATTCAATTCCATATTTTATTAAACATATTAATCAACAATATTACTCTTTCTCTATTATACGCGTTTTATATATTTCTGGTACGTTATGCGCGATCCAAATAAATATCCCAATACGATAAGAAAGAAAAATTTGTACTTGATTTTCACATCGCGTTTTTAAATATCTAGCTGCCGCTATTCTTTGATGCAAACAAATAAAAAACTTATCTCTCGCGTAGAAATCATCTTTACCGCGACCGCCCTTTATTATCCGGCCAAAGGCCGTAAACGGTATTCGTGTATACTGTTACTGATACTGTTTGCATAAATGCGACATTTTGAATGTGTGTCGCGAGCCGCGAGCTACGAGCTACATCGTAATCTCGTTGTCGGCCGCATTCAAAACTCCGGGGGCATTTCCGTTCGTTTCAGCTCGCGGTGAAATGCATTTTTGATAAGAGTTCAAAGCCCGCTCTCTCGCCTTCTCATCGTTCCCCAACCACGTGAAAGGCAGACGTCGTCGATCCAAGCCAGTCCCAGCAGTTCGCTCGTGCGTGCTGAATGGAAAACCGACCCCGGGTGTTATCATTCGCGACGATTGCGGGGATTTACTTCGAATACACGACTTTTTGATGCGTTTTGATCGTCTTTATAAGCGTCATTCGCATACCTTGTCCATGTAATTTAGAATTTTAATGAGGATTGGCGCGAATGTAGCTTATTTTATAAAGAGGATAGAGGAGTGGTGGAAGAGTATTCCAAAATTCGTCGGAAAGTTGACGAGAAGAAAATCTCTGATATTCGCGTATTTGAATAAATTTCCCAGATTTTGCTTCTTTTGTGCTTCTGGAAGCTGCGCGCGATTCTCAAAAATAGATATTGATTCGCGAAAGACTGAGAGAGCTCGTGAGATCAAGGAACCGTGGAATTAAGAATTCCTGAAACACAGCACATCCGTGTGCTGCGCCGAGGATTTATGAAAGCAAGGACCACAGGAGTCAAGGATCCGTGGAATGAAGGCACCGCGAAACCAAAGATTTATGGATGAACCGCTTTACGCAGCTGCATTTTTCTCCTTTCGCGCGAATGTGATTTACTCTACGGTCTTGCGAGAAGTCATTAGCCGCGCAACGAACGGCGGAATCGTCCACGCGAAACGAAATAAGGAAAACAAAAGTTACTTCTTTCTCTTTCTCTCTCTCTCTCTCTCGCGCGTTAGGAAAATGCGCGTTCCGCTCCAGAAACTTTATAAATAGCGCGCGAGATTTAATTATATCTCCGATCACACAGATGGCCGAAGGCAACAATTAATTCTCCGATCGGCGGCACGTCACCTTTTGTTTACGTGATTCTTCTCGTAAAGAATCAGCTTTATTAGAAAAATGTTTGTATTTGTAACGTGACAGTTAAAAGCGGATTCTAGATCAAGTACGAGTACAAATGATCACGAACCATCAGCAAATATGTTAGTAAAAGAATGTTATTTAATTTGTAATTTTATCAACGCGATTATTTTACATACAAAATTTTGTAAAAAGTTATTAAGAAAAAAAAAAACAAGAAATATTAATAATTAAACACCTGTTTGTTCAACGATTCATTTTATTTTCATTGTTTTAGGTCCATATCCAATTTTGTACTTGCCGTTGTTTCGCAAAATTACACGCGTATATTTAATTATTACATATAAATATATAGTAATATATAGTTACGTTATATTAAAATTTTATAAATTTGATATAATATTTAATAGATTATTTACTGTTATTATGAAAATATGTATAGTCATTTATAACGCATTATACAAATATTTCCAACTTCTCTCTATATATTCCATATAAAATAGATACAAAGAGAGCCAATGAGAATATATGCTATGTCAATGTAAATAAAAGTTTACGTAAATATGAATAAATGTTCACATATGTGCTAAATCATATTTTCCTAATTTACTGCTAATCTACATCTGCTCCGATTTCATCTTCACTTTATAGCCCATTTTATTTTCTTTTTCCCCTTCAGTTTTTTCGTCACTCTCGTACAGAGAGAAACGACAGAGATACTATTATTAAAATTTTCTCACCATCGATGGAATTTCAATAACGACTGTCAAAGCAGCCGTCACGTCGACCGGGGGGGCATTAATTCCGTTGACGACGGAAAAGTTGCGCGCGTGCTGAATTGCAGTAATCCGCGAACTGTTCGCGTCACGAAAAATCACGTCGTCGCACTCGCATCGCTCTGAAACGTGCCGTAACATCTTTCCCCCGGAGCTTTTCGTTTGCAGCGTCTTTAAATGCTATCGCAAATAGAAGATACAGACGAGCGGTAAAAAGTAGCAGATACCCGGAGATAGAAAAACCCGAGACGAGGCACGATCGAGCGTTATCGCACGGAGCTTGTTATCACGTAGACAAGCACCAGTGAACATACAGTTCGCGATGTTTTGCTCTAACGGACTATAACATATTATATAAACAATGTATTTTTAAAAGAGTACATCTTTTTTTCGATATAATAAAATTAGAAAAATACGGTGTTAGATGACCATTTTTCACGTGATTGTATAACTCGAGAGGAAATTAAATATTTCGTATCACTCGCGGGGATTAAAGAGGAAGACGAGGATCGAGGCAAGCTTGATGCGGTATCCGGTAGTACGAATGCAAATTATCATTTCAATGCAAATGCTAGGCCGATATTATTATAATAAGCTTCCCGACCGACGACGTCGGGCGCTTTTGCTCGAAAACTCGCCGGGCAAATAATAATGGAAATAAAGCATGCTCTCCGGACAGAGTAATAACTTTCAGTTTCCGGGAGATATCCGAGAATAGGGGCGAGCTGGGAAAAAAATGGAAAGTCCTGTTGGAAAGCGAAAAAATATGAATGCTACGCTCTTATTTCAACGCGATCGCTTCTCGGTTTCAAGGTATCGGGATAGAATTATTTTTTTCAACGGCAGACTTGTGTGCGCGCGCGTGCTGATGGTTTTAATTAAGAAAGAGATTCGAAAGAATTGAGTTTACAACGCGCGGAGGAACAGTCCTCGCGTCCGTTTAGCTTCTTCGTTTCCGGCGGCTTGTGTAATTGCACGTTAATCGAGACAAATTAAAACGCGGAGCACGTTAGCGAGAGACCGATGAGCTCGCGAAAGTGGTTAACTCGCGCTTTTATGTACAATTTATTTTTGTTTTTATCTCCCTTTCCTTCTGTCACCTCCACCTTTACGACGTCAGATGTCGATCGCTCGAAATTCTTTCCGCGTATTGCGAGACACAACTGCGCTTAATTACGCAAGAATTACGCGACCACGCGTGAGGGAGAATGCAAATGTAGCGAGTAGTGTATGCATCCTTTGCGTTCGCGAAATTATGAAACATTCTGAAACTTTTTCTCTCTTTCTCTCTCTCTCTCTTTAGTCGTCACGTTGAATATACTCCGTAGAGGATTACTCCGTAACTTTCTGCATTATATACGGGATTCATAAATTCACTCCCATTATATCGTTTCAGTCGTAGATTCTCAGCGTAAACGATAATGAAGCTGAGTTTGACGCGCATATCGATGCGCAGCGCACGATTTTGCACTTTCGTATACATATAAATCTTAAGCAAATAAAAAATATTCCGCAAACTATGAGGCGAAATAGGACAGGGAAATAAAAGCAGCGCGCAATAACTGTAGTGCAAAAATGGCTAACTCGTGTACACACATAACAATGCAGTCCCTTTGTGCCCAAGCAGCCCTTGGGCGCTACTACCGTTTTGTAAATAAATCAGAATCTATAGTCTAGCTATATGCGTTTGCGACAAACTGGAACTGTAGAGCTTTTTCCTGGGGCATCTCTATCATATGGTGCTCCGATCCCCTTAATACGCCTTATTGCAATCCATGTTTATGATTACACAGTATCGTGCTCCGTATTTCATTAACTCCGCATTAAATAAATAGATCCGCAATAAGAAGAAAGCAGTTATGATGCGAAATTTAGGGATGCAAAAAACTTGTGAGACTTTGTTTTTTCTTTCTGATATAAAAAAATAAAAAATAAATAGCAGACATGAAAACACTAGAAACTCGTTAAAATATCAACATGATTATTAGATGAGTATGCATGCGTTTATTTTTGGGGATTTTAAATAATAAATTAAAATGTTGTAATTTATTGTTTATCTAACAATGTGTAGTATAATTTTGCGTTGCAATATCATATGGGCGTTTTATATTAATAAAACTGGAAGGAGGAGAAGCCTTTTGTAAACCGTATTGCACAAAAACAGACGTAAAAAATATGGCCAGGATAAGAGCAGATTGTAATTCAGCCGCATGAAACTTTCGCGAATGACAAAGGTTTTCCGGCTGGAAGGATCCCGACTTAAAAGAAGATTTTCTCAGTACAAGACCACCTATTCCGACATTCAGCGCAGATGCGGCGTGGCTAAAATACGTATATCAGACCATATAGAAACTTTCGTGCGTCTCCGCCAAACTCGAGATGACTTTCACCCGTGATGAAAAACTCAAATCTGGCGAAAGAGTTTTTCGCCCAAAATTGACTATTCGAATATTTAATGTGATCGCGGTACGTGTAAAGTTCAAGCTCAACCAAACTTTCTATATGTGAAGGAAACTCATTACAGAGGTAACTTCTATGCGTCGTAAAAAATTCAAGTTTGGAAAATGTTTAGTTTAAAATGTCTATAGACTATTTTAATAATTGATATAAAAGTACACTTGACTAGAGTTTCAATCGTAGAAAAACTTTTATGGTGAAAAATTTGTTAGGTAATTATTTCTTGTTACATAAAATTCCCAATTTTCTGTTTGAGACTTTACGCACGTGAAAAAAGATTCATTAGACAATCTTCTCAATATCGTAGAAAACTCGATATCGTATATAAAATAAAAGAACTAGAAAAGTAAAGATATATATTTAGCTTGAACTATCTTGATATTTAATGTATAAGCTGACTGAACTAAATTACAATCTGGAAAATGGATTTGGAGAGAAAACATTTTCCATGCGATGATAAAACCGTCGAGAAACTATTTTTCGTTAGAAAAAAAATCCCGAAAATGGAAAAGAATGTAAAATTGACGCGCCACCATTGCGAGGAGAAACTCGCCGAGTAACTTTCGCTGTAAAAAGTTTGAGACATATTTATACGATCCAAGACAAACTAACCGCGCGTTGTACAGTTTCTAGGATAAATTTGCGATTCACGTTACACGGTCCATAAATCACAAACGGCCGCACGGATGGGAGGTAGCGTGAGCGTTCGAAACGCGAAATGCGTTCGCGGGATTGTAAGTCTCTAAACCCGCTAAACCCGCTTTCCATCGAGGAAGAGTAATACATCGCAGTTTTAATCTCCCGGGTACAATACGCCGGCAGTGCGATACATGTGGCCCGCAATATTGACGAATAAATACCAGAATAAACGAGGGGCTTCCGCGCCCGAAGCTCGATTAAAGGGCGAAATTGGAAAATTCGATACTGAGGCCGCTTCGCGAAGGAAATCACGGGATATCGTACAGCCGCACGCGCGATCGCACCGGATGTTCGCTGGGATTTTTTAAAAATTTATATCTCATACGTTGCGCTGCGCAAGACGCTTCGAGGATCGTGCATTTTCCGTAGATTATCGACAGCCATGTTTAACGGATTATTTCAATATCGAAATATGGAGATTAATATGACGCAGTCGGTGCTTTTGTTGCGATTCTGAGTTATATCTATCTGACAGAAGAATCAAACGAATGCCATCACGGATCGCCATTCAGACAGTCCAATCTAAATTTCCTCTTTCCTCTTTTGATTATCATCTCGTTAAAGTTACTGGATATTTGCAGATGCTTCCCGAAAGTCGTCGAGCTAATTCGATGCTGTCGTTGCGAGCGATCCCGATAAATCGCGGACGGACTCAAGTTTTACGAAAACTACTCGAGGTGAATTTATTCGGCCGTTCCTGGCGACAGTATCGATTGCAAAACTTTGGAAACTACTTAAAACTTTTGTTACCATTTTTCCTCTCCGTTCGAACTCTTCTTCTTCTCGCGATTCGACTCATTTACAGTTGCAAGGAGCCGTTTCTTCACGAGATACCGGACCGACTTGCATTACATGCCTTTGAAATTCAAGCTTGTTCTTTGCTTTTGGATGACATTATTCTTTGGAGAGTATTTCTATACACTGTTGGTTTCTCCACCGTAATGTCGTTAAAATTGAGGTAAACACGTATAGAATTATTTATTTGGTTAACATT
>NW_021853485.1:4482326-4497150 GCF_003651465.1 Formica exsecta
AGCGGTAAAATGTGGAGATCCTTACAAGTGACTCGAAGAATTTCATGAATAAAAGACTGTTGGATTCGATATTAATCATTCGAGATATCTTTGGAACACTATTATATCGCGAACGGATATCCGATAATTAGAAAGAAAGCTGGTCTTTTTGAATGTGATATACTTTGCCGAGATAAAAATATGAGAGATTCTGATTATTTATTCTTGATAAGTCGTTTTCTATTTTATTATATATATCTA
The DNA here is from genome assembly GCF_003651465.1 of Formica exsecta. Taxonomy (NCBI): domain Eukaryota; kingdom Metazoa; phylum Arthropoda; class Insecta; order Hymenoptera; family Formicidae; genus Formica; species Formica exsecta. Next base: position 4,482,567 of record NW_021853485.1, read on the forward strand.
GAGAAAGAGAGAAAGAGAGAATTCTACACATGATGTCGACAATAGAATGTCGGACGCGTGTCCAAATATCATTATGCTCAGTTGATGAATATTATTATAGTACACTGTATGACCAAGAACTGTGAAAATTTTAGTGCAAAAATGAGATAACTCTATGATTTATAAGGATCAATTTAAATATGAATACCGTCGAAAATGTATTTTGCAAATTATGGATTGACCTCGTTCTCTTTCACCGAACCTTTCATTATTTATGTACGGTTATAGTGCCTTGGGGATAAAGGATTTGAAAGGTCAATGAGTCGTAGATTACAGGATGTCAAAGTTTAAGACGTTAAAATTAAAAGTCGAAAAGAAAGAGATAGAAAGATATAGACTGCGGTTTCTGATAGCTCATCAGTACTTAGTAAATAATTATGCTTTCGCATCGTTAAAATTAGTTTGACGAAGACGTCGGCCTTTTATAATTCATTAATATTTAACAAATAATTACAGTTTCATAAATCTATTTTATCACATACGGATTAATGAACGACACATACAGAGATTTATTGATTATTCAGATATTTGATATATGTGATTAAAAAATATGATATGATATGTGATATGTATATCATGCATGATCAAAAAAATATATAGTATATAATATGTGATATTCATTTTCATTTTATACTATCGTATTTTTGCACATACAACTATTATATTATACTTTCTTCACATATTGAGTCTTTCTGGAAAATAATATGAGAGTTTCCTAAATCTGCTTATTTTATTTTAATTATATCCAACTTTATATATTCATTTTACTTTATAATATACGACTAAAATGTTAAATATTTTTTGCTTTATTAAATCTTTATATTTATATATAAAGTTTAAAGTTAAATATCACTGTTAATATTAGCTGTATTGTTCTTTTCATCGTATCATAATTTATTTTAATAATGTTTATAATGCAAAGAAGCATGCGACACTTTTATACGCTATGTGATATATACTCGAATATGTAGTAATAAAAATTTGGGACGGCAATCATATCATCTTGATAGTAAAAAAAAAAGGAATCAGAATAACTCCAGGCGTCCTAATTTCATTCTTTTTTAAATCTAGCGCAAATGCTTTAGTTTCTTTTATTGTCGTTTCAGTCTCTTACGCAAAAAAAAAAAGGGAAAAAATGTGGTCAACCTAAAGATCCCAGAATGCAAACTTTGAGATTCCAGAATCCGAGAATCTGGAATTACCCCAGAAGTATAAGAAACTTTTGGATCTACATGCAAAATGCAAAAATTCCGGGGAGTCCCCGATACCCATCTTATGTTAGACGGTACCCAAGACGGTATCTAGCAAGTCACGACGATCAGCATATCGGACAAAAACTCCATTCCATACGAACGCTCCTCGAGTTATCCAATTACGCGGACGGATTGTTGACTTCTTTTCCCGCTCGTTTCCCTTACGATCCCTTCTCTATTGAATTCACGAATCGACGAGAACGGAGGAAGGCGGGTGGCGATAAAGCGCCGATGTCGCCGATTGTGGGAGGAATAGCGACTGCAGCCCCCTGTGGATCCGGAATTACAAACTATTCGGCAAACACGGAATTCTAAGTTGGATGGCAAATTGTTACAATAAAGCGTATCCCACTACGCCACACTGGCATACCATCAAGTATGTAAACAAGGACGCGTCGTTATACAGGATATAACTAAAATAAGGGGATAAACTTATTATTATTTTTATTATTATTAATATATATTATTATTTTTATTATTATTACGTGCCAGTCTTTGCAAGTCGTTGATACAATGCAGCAAAAATTTTATACTTGGTTGCTGTTGGTCTGGAAAAGATTCCTGGTAGAGCCTTGCAGCCTCCCGATCATTGCCATTAGTACGATCATACATAAAAATCACGTCTGCCTTTTCACGAAATGAATAGTTTGCCATTGCGCTAACTATTAAAATAAATGAGCAATAATTGAAAGAATGAGTTTTTCTCGATGCACAAAATTTTGCCTTTGACCTATTTATTGTAATTTATACGGTACAACTTCTCTGTATTTTCACAATACATTACATAGTACTTGTACAAGAAAATAGTCACATATCAAATAAATAGATAAGTTAGATAAGGACTGACAAGCATCCGCTCCGATTGTAAATAGTGAATTGAATTTTTTCATATTTTTGGTGTGAGAAGCTTGCCCCCGAAGTTTGTCCCCTTATTTTAATTACATCTTGTATATTAAATCGTTATATATTTATTTTAATATTTATCGATTGCGTATCATAAATTTCGAGCTTATGCATTAATGATATGTTGAATTAATGATATGTTGAAATATATATTTTATATAATTTATTTAATCGGAATCAAATCGCATAAATCGGCAAAGCAATAATATATTTTTGGATGTCGCATTTTATGACTAACAATAAGTTCTGTACGTGGAAATGGCTCATGTTAAATAATTGGTCTTTATCATTAAAAATAATAGACGATAAGTTTATGCGTTTCGTGATTTAACGCGATATTATCTCATTTATAATTTGTCGAAATTTCGATATAGTGTACATATTTCGGGAATATACTCGACTTTTTTTCTCTTTTTCTCTTTGTCTCTTTTCTGATCGCAGTTTAGGGACGAGCGATATCTCGGTCTATTTGCCGCGCCATTGCGGTGAGCCTGGAGGATTCGAAATTGTATATGGGGCTTATGGGACATCCATTCAACACTGTTTGTGTGCAGGGCCAACGAAACACCATTTAAGCGTCCGTGTATCGTCAGCTGGTGCGGAAATTTCTCCCACGCCTCTAATCCTCCAGTTTGTTCGCACCCGTTATTCTAAATTATGTCAGATTTATTACATCTAAACGAATTGTTTTTTTTTGTTGCGACAGTCAAAAGTTAATTCGAGCATCATCTTCCGTGTCTTCTCGAAAGAGAGATTTTTAACATTAAATATCTTATTGATAATCAATTCTTATCTTGAACTTTCATGATATAACTAAAATAAGGGGATAAACTTTGGGGGCGAGCTTCTCACACCAAAACATAAAAAAAATTAAACATATCAACACATATCCGCAAACCCACTGTTACTGAGATACAGCTGAAACAAATGTTTATTAATGAGAAATGAAAAAGTAATATATTTATTATTATTTTTATTATTATTAATATATATTATTATTTTTATTATAAGTCATTGATACAATGCAGCAAAAATCTTACGGGTTGTTGCCGGTTTGGAAAAGATTCCTGGTAGAGTCTTGCAGCCTCCCCATTGCCATAGTTTGCAATTGCGCTAATTATCAAAATAAATGAACGATAATTGAAAGAATAAGTGTTTCTCGATACAAAATTTTGCCTTCGACCTATTTATTGTAATTATTACGGTACAACTTCTCTATGTATTTTTACAATACATATTACATAATACTTGTACAAGAAAATAGTCATAGATCAAATAAATAGATAAGTTAGACAAGTACCGACAAGCAATCGCTCCGATTGTAAATAGTAAATTTAATTTATAAACATTTTGAACTATATCTTACAGTGGATTTGCAGATATATGTTGATAGGAACTTTTTTTCATGTTTAGGGAGCTCGCCCCCGAAGTTTGTCCCCTTATTTTAATTACACCCTGTATATGATCCTTATTCTCATTATACATTTATTTCCTATTTAATTCTTATTTTATGCTTATCATTGAATCGATCTTTATTAGGTAAATAAAGTTTATACTATAATAAATGTACTAAATATAAGATAAATGTTGTCCAACGAGTTTGATCGCGCAAACGCTAATTAGGAACGTGTTCATAAAGTAATAGTCCCAGGAGAGTTTTTAATAATATCTCGTAATAACAAGGAATAATACGGGATAAAACGAGTTTAAAAATGTTGAAAGTCAATATGATATAAATGGATATGAAGATCGTGCGTTTGATGTGTACATGTGTAGTGATTTGGAGCATATATTGCATCGGATAAAAACAATTTCTGTTTCTGTTATTTGCCATACCATGTCGGATTTTTCTAGATTCGCCATCGTTGCGTGTTCCCGTTGCGTGCGTTGGTTGCTTTGTTGACAGCTCAGAGACCAACACGTGTGCAGCCGTTTCATTGGATGCGCTGCCGCGTACATCTAAACGAATTGTTTTTTTTTGTTGCGACAGTCAAAAGTTAATTCGAGCATCATCTTCCGTGTCTTCTCGAAAGAGAGATTTTTAACATTAAATATCTTATTGATAATCAATTCTTACCTTGAACTTTCATTATTATCGGCGCATTGAATGAGTAATATAATTTTATTTAGCATTGATATTTCTAAATTTATATTTGTATAATAAATATATAATAATAAAGTATACTGCCTCTCATTGTCAGCTTTTCGTTGTATGATACAAAAATTATTTATACTTCAACGTTTTCTTTATGTGAAAACAAAAATTTGATTTCTATTTATTAAAAAAATCCAGCGCGAAAAGGAAAAAATTGCTTTCGGCGCTTTTACCGAATGTATTCCCGTATTTCTCGATAACACTTTTCTGAAATTCACGAGAATATCCAAAGCGCGAAAAATTCTTGCAGCCATAAAGGACAAGTACGGCAGACGATCGCAATCATGAGGCAGATTGTTCTTCTTTTGCGTCGCCACCGATCGTTCCGATTTCACCCTCCGTTGCGGGGGCGAAAATCTTTCGCGCTGTAGAAAGGCGGAAATTTACCGGAGCTGTCGAGCGACTAGAAGCCGCCGATGGACGCCGATGGCCGTTTCTTCTTGCCGTCGTCCGTCAATTGGAAAAACGCCGTCGCTAAACTTTTTCCAATCGCGCTCGGGCACGAGTAAAATATCGGGTAAATGCGCCCGCGGTAGCGCGAGCACCCATTAATTCGACGGAAAGTATACGCGGGAGATGGTCGGAGATGGAAAAGCTGGTCCCGCGACCTGTCCTCCCTCACCCTAGGAAGTTTGCGTACATATTTATTGGCGCGTCCTTATCTTGATGCCAAGTAGTAGCAAAAGATTAAAAAAAGCAAATTGATTCAAAGCGCGCAAAAATCACAATGTTCTTTCCATCCGCGTATTTTATTTTCTCTTAGATAACTACTTTTTATGGAGATGTGTATCTTTTCAAAAGATTATCTTCCGTCCTATAATTTTAACGTATCGTTAAATTATATTTGAAAATATAAAATGGAAAAACTTTTAATATAGATATATGTGATATTTATCTATTTTTTCTGATTCGAGATCATCGAGATCTAAATGGATCTCATTGCTATGCATTGCAGACACGGAACGGAAATGCAAAAATTATTGTCAACCTTGAGTGTCATAGCTTCCTCCTGGACGTTGAGGGACCGATCGTTACAATTTGAACGGTCGGTTGACATTGATATTGACAGCCAAACGGGCATCCAGTCGCGATGCATATACATGAGCCGGTCACCGGGAAATATCTGCTCCCGTATCCGCTTTATGCAACGGGAAAACGTTGCGCCTGAGTGCATCGGTGCATTGTGTCGCGTCGAACTCGTGCAAAAATCATCACGCGTTACGCGTACAGTATACGTCGCATTGCATTAAAAGGGAAATGGAACGTTACGAATGCATTTGTTCGTTAAAATGAAAGAATCATTATGTATCGCCAGCCGCATCCGTTTAAATTCTATTTATTCTGATTTTTGGAAATAAATATGTAATGTTGTATGTGAAAAATCGCGACAACTGATGAATGAATTATTAAAGCATAAGCCGAAATGATATATTTTTGCCTGTGATGCTACTTTTTTAGGAGAGAGAGGAGAAAGAATTATTTTATTTAAAAATAATATTTATACTTTAGAAAAATAGAGTGCATTTTTCTCTCTCTAATCTTACAGGCAAATTTAATTTGTAGATTTATATTATTTTCAGAATGTCTGATTTATTTATTTATTTTTTTGGTTTATTTTTCTGTCGCTCTAGACTCTCTGTCTCTCTTCCTATTTTTCTATATGTCATAATTAAGACTAAGTTGATAATTTATAAGCTTTGATGATGTAATATCGCGTCTAAAGTAAAGCACATAAATTAGAAACTTGATCCCGCTACCTTTACGCTTCATGCATTACAAGCAACACACTATCACTTGCAGTCGATTTATTTTGTAACGCCTTCTATTGCTACTAACTTGTAGTGTATTTTACTTCTCTGCCTTTGTGCGGGCCATTTCGTGGCCAACATTTTCGCGTCCGGAATTAGCTTCCATATTGGTCCTCGTGGTGTCTATTGGTAATCGATCGAGTGCTCAGCCAACCACCATGAATATGCACGAGAGAGTACTTCTAGAAAACGTTTCAAACCAACACGCCCCCGTCGAATGTGCGCCACTACCGGGCTGTTTGATCATCGTGTTTCGCGGCACAATGGAAATTTGCAATTTACTTCGCCGGTTTTGAGCCGGAAATCCGAGTTGGAAAATACGTGAATATAATGCCGCGAAATACTATGTATCCAATAAGAAACGCGATCAGTAGTGGAATTATATTCTTTGAAAGAGAATTCTAAATCGAATTTCTCTTCCTAAGGGCAGCCTTAATTCACATGATATATAAACTAACAAGAAATCTGTCGAGTTGTGCGAACTCGTTACAGAAACGAATATATTAATCTAATAAGTTGTTATATGGAAATTATGATAGAAGAGAAGAAAAAGATGAGAATGAGAGAATGATTGTTCATGTGACAAAATTAAAGTATCCCACGTATATAAATACATTTTAATAAACGTTAAATAACCATATTAAAAAAAAAACTTTATTAAGTAACTATATTACATATATTTTTCCATGCATGCGATGTGTTTTTAAGTTCATATTATACAATCATTATACATTTTTCCAATTTGCAAATGGTATTTTCATCTATTTTTCATGTTACTCAATATTTCCAAAGCAGGGATAATTCGGGATATAAATTATTTTCATTCGAACAAAAAGAAATATCCGTGAAATTGTTTTACAATTTTGATATTTACCGTCAAAATAATATTTCAATATACGTTATACGATACTTCGTAATCGAACGCCCTTTGCATTTCTGCTGGCTCAAATCGCGGTCGTATTACGCGTGCAATTTCATGTTTTTTTTTTTTTTTTTTTTTGTTAAAAAGGTATAATCCGTATTTGTGACGTCGAATGACGCTCGATTTATGTCTCCGTTCGTTAGCAGCGGCGACGATGTGGTGACGATTCGTTTGGAGTTTAACGCACAAAAGCTCGAGTGTACCCATTAGTGAGATACTTCGGGATTCAGTTGAATGCGAGAACCGCGTTTAATGGCGGGGAATGCGAAACTATCGATAAAGTTTCCCGTTTCCAACCGCAACGGAGAGTCAAAGAGGATCGTTCTCTCGGTCTTCTAATCCGTAATTCGACTTTCGTTTCGAGATGAGAGAGAAGCAAACGACATAACTGTATAATAACAATATTTCAATTATAATGCTCTACAAAGTATGACATTATATCATCATTATTTTAGTAAAATTGTTATAATATTTCGAAGAAATAACCAAAGGTATTACATAGAATTTAATGAACAGCATGTCTTGCAACTTTTTTTTTATTAAACTTTTTTTTCTACGCGATAAAAAAAAATTTTCCCGTTTTAAAATTAATTTTTAAAATTTTATAATAAAATATATTGTATATAGCCCTCTATATATTGCGCGTTGAAATTCCAATTCTATTAATTAATTTAATCGTTCGTATTCGAAAACGCGCGAATTGATTTTACATATTTACGTTAACGAATAAATGTATAAATATGAATAATTGGCGATATTATCATCGATCACGATTGTGTCACAATTGCATTACGTTTGGAAATATTCGCGATCGCGAGACAAATATTGTCGAGGCTTGTCGCGTTCATTAATAAACGCGTTCGTTAATAGATCGCCGCGCTCTTACGCCTAGGATTGTATCATTTCGTTCGGAAAAATTGGATCATCTCCCGGCCAAGGCGGGTTACTTCGCGATTGCGACTTTAATTATAAATCGGATATTAATCTCATAGGGCTCGCGCTGTTATTCGGACTTGATTCGAGCGAAATTAAGTGAAAATATTTATGAGCAATTTACACGCGGCCGATATTGCGCTCTGCATGTTTCACGCCGTGACAACGCGCGCGCGTCGTCATGTCGCTATACTTTGTACGACTTTGTCGCAAAATTAAATGCGGTTGCCTCCCGTCGGGCTTATCCCGGTCGGAAATTTCCTCTGAATTATTGACGAGCTGCCGCTTTTGACTCTTACTGAAAGACGCGACGCGGTGCCCTTTATTCCTCGACTAACACGTGGCGTAATAATGTATCTTGTGATAACCGACTCCATCCTGCAAAATAGAACCGCGTCTCTGGGCTCTCGGCTGGTCTCATCAAGTTTTCATTATCGCTCATCTATTACTGCGAGAATTATGCTCGAATAACTAACAGAAAAATTAATATTGATTCGTAAAACTTTCGAGATTTCAATATAAAATCGGTCTCGCACACATTTTATGGCACTTGTATGGTATTTTTTATTTGTTATAATATTTCAAACTCGATGATAAATTTGCACAAGCAATGACAAAAACAATAATAAAGAAATTAAAAAAAAAAAGATAGCGTAGATAGGTATATAAATTGAGCAGAAAGCGAATTTCAGGCGAATGATTTCAGTAGAAACGGCGGTTGTGGTCGGACACGGCTGACCTCTCTCACTTTTACTACTAGCTTCCCTAGTACCGCGTCACGTGAAGGCGTACTGCACTTGCATTAGAATAAACTACATCTATCCGCATCGCGATGCATCAAACGCGCAATAAATGTGGAATACAAATGACGGTTCTTTGCCCTTTTAACCCTCGGGCGAGCCATAAATGTCACTTTAGCAAAAGGACAAGTGTGCTCTGTATGTCATACATGATTGCTGGAATAAAACACAGACATAGAACGCCTTACACATGGTGTATGTATGTGCGTGTGTATTGAGTTAAATAGAAAAATTAAATAGAGAAAGTTAAATTTATCAAATATTTATATATAAAATTTTTGTATAAAAGCTTTAAATAGAGTTAAATTTATCAAAATTTAATATTATATATATAAAATTTAATTTATTTATATAATGGCATTTGTTGTTGATTGCAGCATAACAATGTCGTACAACATCATTATGAGTAAGTTATAGAATTTGTAACAAATGGCAAATAACAACTTTATTTGTTACAGCTATGTAACGTATTTATTTCTTACAATACTTTTTCATCTCAATATTATTTAATTCGCACTTTCACGCATAAAATACATTTGTAGCTATAACGTAAGAGAACAATAAATCATATATATGTATTGTATAAAATATATCATATGTATATATATATATAATGTTTGATAAAACTTTTTTTTTCATTTATACTCGTGTAGAAAACAAAGCTTGTACGTTAATATTGTTTGATAAAAGCAAAAACACTGGACATTTCTAGTAAAATTTGTTCAAAATACGAGAATTGAACGCTAAACAATGGGAGAATTTTAGAAGCATAGAAGATAAAATAATATAAAATGATCTTAAAAAATCGTAAATTAAAAGACTATCGTCAAAATTATCGCAAACTATTGCGAAAATCGTTTTCCCGAGATTTCCATATTGAGAGAAACTCATCGCATTCGCGTTGTTTCTCAAATATGTGCAACTAGCCAATGTTCGACGAAATTGCGAACAGTTATTACAAGTCGGGCATCTGCACGCCATATGCTTAGCATGTCGTGGTGAACGGTAACAGCCTGTGCCAAATTCCGTATGTTTGGTCAGCTCGCATTAGTGTTTCCCGGAGTCCCCGGAGAAGCCGCTAGTCGATAGTACTTTACGAGGATTCCAAGTAAGATATTAATGCATTGGGGATGTTTGCCGAGTCAGCATTTATTCGGCTGAATTTTATGTATACGATCGTACAATATATTCAAAAAGCATGCTTTCTCGCTCGCTCTCTCTCTCTCTCTCTTTCTTTTTCTCTCTTTCTCTCACATGTATTTTTATATATTTTGTATATAATGAATCTAGAAATGTGCAGATATTTTTTGATATAATTTGTATACTTTAAAAACCAAAGTTGGACTGCAAAATATTTTCAGTATTAAATTATATAAATTAAACGTATATAATAATAATACGAGTATTGCGTGTATAAAAAATATATTATAAAATTATAAAATTTATAACAGATTCAACATTTATATTGTTACAATTTTAATATACTCCTGTTTTTTCAAATCGTCAAATTGAACGAGCAAATTTACGCTTTTCCGTTTCAATTTTAAGGTTGAGCGATCAAAATCTAATCAAGGCGAGAAACATGCCGTTGGGGCATCCATATGTATCGTCTATCTTAAACCGTTTTGCATACGCTTCGTTTGAGAAAGACGAGGAGGGGCGATGAAGGAAGGAAGAATCGAAATATCTTTCGCTCGCGAAAAACGGTGAATGTTTTAAGAAGGAAAATAAAAAGTGGCAGACACACATACATAGGAGAATACGCGCACAGGACTCTGAGGAAACAAAATGTGTCTTTGACGTCGTTCAGCTTGGTCGAACATTTTTGCATACCTTTGATACTCTAGATGTACTTCGAAGTCCTTACGGCGGATAGATTCGAAGATGGAGAAGACTTTCGGTCTTATCACATAAAGAGGCTGGAAAACGCGTATTTAAAAGAAATGCGACTTGACTATACGCAGATGCGTTCCTGCCATTTTCCCGAATTTGACGATGGAACGTGTATTATGGATCAAATCGGAGATTAATATTGATATTATTATTTCAGCGAGTTCAAATATTTCTCGTCGCAATGGAATAGAGTCTCTATGAATGTTTTATTCCCGTCGATATAAAAATATGATATATATACGGTAACTGACATGAATTATATTCTTCACATTTATAGCAAGAGAATTAAATTTTTCGAAATTTATAAATGTCTACGTTAGTAGTATTAAAGTAAATAATTCGAGGAAGAGAGAAGATGGAGGGAAAAAGCAGTTGCGTGTATGTGTTATTGCTTTCCGGCGATGTTTAATAACGCAACTTCAACTATTATTATTTCAGCGAGTTCAAATATTTCTCGTCGCAATGGAATAGAGTCTCTATGAATGTTTTATTTCCGTCGATATAAAAATATATATACGGTAACTGACATGAATTATATTCTTCACATTTATAGCAAGAGAATTAAATTTTTCGAAATTTATAAATGTCTACGTTAGTAGTATTAAAGTAAATAATTCAAGAAAGAGAGAAGATGGAGGGAAAAAGCAGTTGCGTGTATGTGTTATTGCTTTCCGGCGATGTTTAATAACGCAACTTCAACACTCGACTGAATGTTTAACAACGTGTTTCCGGAAGTTCCGAACAATCGACGTTCGAACGCGAAAGCAATCAAATTTTTCAACCACGAAATTTTTCGATTAAATCGAGATTCGCGTGAACAGGGCGCGGAAACAGGGTATCATTGCGGGCGTTTTATTGTTGGCCGGCCAACCGATTTGTGGAAAAATCAACGGATCTCGTTCGCTCTGTTGCGCGCGGACGCGAATAAACACGGTTCCAACCGTAATCCGTCTTCGTACGTGCCATTTGCCTTTGACGTTTCACCGCCGTGAAGGGCATGCTGTGCTATTGATGATAGCGGCGGCAGTGTTGTCCGGAGTTGATAGTGGCCGGGGAAAGGTTGGAAGAAGGGAAGAGTTGATAACGGGGCACAACCTTCCTCCCGCCCGTCGTGGACACACAGTTTCGCGGGCGAGAAATAATGAAATTTGCCGTTGACGAGACGAATGGTGATTAATGAGCCGCGCACACAGGTGTGGAAATCCCGACCAGGGCTGCGCGCGTGTACATGGCACGTTGCACGGAAAAGTACGAAACGAATAACGAGCGATTCGGGTGGAAAAGATCAATCGAGATACAATCGTACATCGCGGATGAAAGACTATATACAGACTTTGTTTACGACTTTCGCGATCAATTTGAGGTCAATTCTTCTCCAATGAAATAATTAGACTAGAGCTCGTTCTACTTAAATTTTTTATTTTTAAAAAGAATAGCTGTTATTTATATCAATGATTAATTCATTTGTATAAATTTAATCACTTTTAAAGCGAAAAAATACCTTTTGCAAATCTTTTTCTTTTTTTTAAATATGTATTTAACGCAATCTCTAAGTTCAACCGTGCTGTTTCTCAGCTCCTTGTATCGTTAACAATGCAAGAGGAACTCGGAATATTGAATGGGGCTCCATTTCATGTTTCAGCTTACAGGCGAAAATAATGAAGTGGCTCTGGATAATCGTCTTAGTAGCTCTGGCCCTGCCGGCTGCCGTGCCACGAAAAATCCACAGAAGCAAGCCCAGTGAGTATATATTTTTAAATAAACGTAAAGTGTCGTATAAGCGATCGTAGAAAAATATTATGTTTAAAACCACTCGATTTATCTTCAAATAGTACCTTGCCTCTTTCAAAGAATTATTCCCTCTTTCACTGATTTAAAAGATGTTTAAATTTGACTATCACTCTTTAAATTTTATATCAGAGTTGAAGAACGTATATCGTATAATTATTCGGATATTCGAAATCACGTGAGTCATTATCCTATTGTGAATGTTTTCGATTCGGAAAATTTTCGATGCATCGCGAGTGAGCAGGAAATTCAATTCCGATTATGGAATTCGCGTAATGATTGGAAAAAGGGTTGTTTCTTCCCTCGCGTAAGCCGATTCCGAAAGAGAGGCATTGCTGTTGGAGAGCACTCCAATCACAGAACTCGCATTTCCAATCAGAATCGCAAACGATAGTTTCACGATAAATCGCTAATCTTTTTGGCAACCTGGAATAGTGGAGGCCAGGAAAATGTTACGTTTCTATATTTTTCAAAACGTAACTTTGAAACTTTTCTATTCTCTGTTATATCCTTATCTTTTTTATTGTTATACAGAATGGGTCGAAAAACCAAAAGGAAATAATCGAAAAAGAAATTTTTGTGCAAAATTATAGAATAAAATTTTTTTATACGAGGCTATGTATCCGAAAAATTAATTTTGATATTTTGAATAATATATTAAAGATTTTTTCTTTGCGTAAGCTTGAATGATCTTTAATTAGTAATCTCAAAAAGCGTTAATATGTGTCATACTTTTCAGTTCTTTTTTAAAATTTTGTTGAAAATAAAGTATCTCGTACGCGAAAAAATTTGATTTAACTTTGATTTTTCTTATCTTTTTTTATCGATTGCACCACGTTTCCCTATCCGTACCTCATTGCTTCGATTATAAGATGCGCTTCATTTCATTTTCCTTGGTCAAGATTTTCCTTCTTGTTCTCTGCAAGAGAAAATGAGCGGTCCTAGAGAAGAGTGACAAGCCCGAGCTGGGCCCTCGTCGGCGACAGATGTCAGTTATTGGAAGGATGTCTCTCTTTTTGTTTTCAGCGCCACGATTGTATGGCGACAGTGTCTCCGTCGATTTAATAAGGACCAGCAGCAGCAAGGTACGGCAGAAGATCGTGGACACACACAATTACTTTCGCACGCAGGTCGAGCCAACTGCCGCCAACATGCTCGTCATGGTAAGAACTCCATTTGTATTCTCTTCTAACAAAAGAGGTCGGGACTCGGTCGAATGTGTTTGTAGAGCGTTCGAGGTGTCGGACAATGATTATCTGTAAAAGTTTATAAAAAAGATTCTTGTCAGAATTTTGTACCGTGACGTTAGATCGTTCTATGCACTATGCTTATGTAAATTTGCTTTCAGAATATTTAATTCACTCGCGGAGCCTGCAAGTTACACAGATCATCACAAATTTCTCTTTTAGTATCTTTTATGTTTGTAAAATATCCCACAAATCTATCTTTTACCTATAAAAATTTATGTTTACGTAGAATGGGAAGAAAGCTATTTATCATAAATAGGTTCGTGAAGATATCATTCGTTAAATCGCATTACTGCCGCGGGATTGAGCGATAAACCTTATGCAAAGATAGAATCCAACGTGAACGCGAGCGAGTTGTACGTCGCTACAAGTGTTACTTGCGAAATACGGAATCGATGTATCCTATTTCCGTTGATCGGCGCGATTCGGACTTCAAAGTAGAATCAGTTTCGTTGGGCGGAAGTGGACGTTTACGGCGTTTGATCGGGACCTATGTACCGATAACCGTTTTTCTATAAATTTCATTTCAACGGGGCTCATCGCGATATTTCGAAAACTCTCTCCCGCGCTGCTTGTCGATACGAGAAAGAGCAAAGCTTCGACATACCTGTCATTGTTGCATCTGCTCGCGGCGGCGACGTGTTTCCGTTCGTGGACGATGATATACAGAGACACTTGGAGATTTTTTTGCAATATGATATAAATAGAGAGACGGTTTTTCTCATAATTTCCACATTAATGTTACAAGCGCTTTAAGACAAATTTATACTCTTTACTATTGTTAATCTCAAACGAATCATCCAAAGTGGAAAAAAGCGAGTAACGTGAATATATATATATATA
>NW_021853485.1:4497157-4516495 GCF_003651465.1 Formica exsecta
ATTTTTAATTTTTTATTATAATTAGGTTATTTTTAAATTTGAAGTTTTGAGGATTTTGTGGATTTTTGAGAGAATCAGCTTTCTCGGATCTTTTAGGATTCCTTCGCGTAGGATTCGGGAATGATACGAGCTAGCGGAATCTCGTTCCGCTTTCTATCGATTTTTCCCAGATTTCTATCTTTCGGCGTACCTTCGACAATACGTTGTCACTTTTCAAAATGGAATCCTTCCGAACTCTCTGGCTCCTGTATCTCTCTCTTTTTCCGGAAATGGGGATAGCCTTTCTGTTACGTTGACTTTAATATCGATACTGACAGATATTTCCGTTTGAGTCTGGTTAATTTTGATGATGATACAGTTTCAATCTCTCTTCAGTTCTACATAATATAATTTAGAAAAATGTTATATAATAAATTTGTAGTATATAATGCAGATTAAAATAAAAATATTGTCAAATATTTATATTTGAGAGAGAATAAAAATAAAATATTATAAAATGTTGAGTTAGAAGCATGTAATATTTTGTTCTATATACTATATACTATATTTTTACAATTCGTCATTTTTTATATATAAAATATATATAGCAATATATACCGACATTCTTATTACTTATGATTCAATTGTGAAACAAAAAAATGATGGCAATTTTCTTGAGAAGCTTTGTTATATAATCGGAACAAACTTAAATCATATAATTTGAATAATTTAGAAGTCTGAATTCGCCAAATCGACTAGAAACGGGCAGCTTATTTTCTTCGTGAAATTTACACGAATAACATTTCAGGAAATGATTATCGATTGTTCGAATGGGCAGGTATTCTTCTGGAAACGCAAGTAATATAAAAAAAAAATAGATACGCGGCAAGAGAAATATAATTCAACTTTCGCCTGCGGCACAATGCGATTTAATTCGGGATTTTCGGCAACTTTGCGGTAGATAATACGCGCGCGTTAATTGGACTGATTAAAACTAAGCGGCGAAAGCGCTCGTTATTCGTTCATTTCACAATATATATTTTCCGCATTTTCCGGAAAATTACCAAAACTACTGAATGGTAAATCCAGCAGCAATTATTGTTTATAACGCATGCCTCTCTTCTCTCTGTTCGGATAATAAAACATAATAATAAAGTATGCGCTCATGTTTCGAGAATAACAGATAATTGATAAGAGATTATTTAACTATAAAATGTTTTGATCGTAAATAATTGCAATAAAACATGCATTTATAATAGAATTTTAATTGTAAAAGGACATAAATAAATATTAAAATAGCAAATCATGCTCTGTAAAAGTTTTACATTACACATACACACATCATATATATACATGTATAACAACATATATAAAAACATATTTATATATAAAAAGCAATCTAAATCATATAATCATATAATCACAATTTTATTGTTAGATATTTAAATTGCTTAATAAACGCTCGACGTTAGAATGTTAAAAGCTATGTACACAAAATGACAGACTTTATCAGACATTTACCTTACGTAGTGGTTTACTTGATCGGAAAACTAAATTTTCGAGGTTCGCCGTCGAGCACGGCGCAAGATTTCAATTTCCGGCCTGTATCGACGTTATTATCCGATCGATATATAAACATATATGCAAACGTGTACACTATATATCACTCGCTTTCCGTTGTTTCTCGTCGGGACATAGCGCAAGGGATGTTACAAGCGGAAACGCGACATTCACCGCAGAGTTAGTAATCCAATGTAATAAATTCACATAGAGATATGAATTAAAATCCGATTGTCTTTAGAAATAAGAAGGAAACGAAACGGTGTTACAGAGTATAAAATATAAAGGCGAAAAGAAAAACGTATACAAAAAATAAAGTGACACAATTGCTATTCATAATTTTCGATGACTTTTGTTCGTAATAATAATAATAATCATTAAAATATTAAATTATTTTATAATCACCAATTTTGTTCTCGAGTTTTCACTCTTAGCAGAAATTTTCTTTTATCGGAAGATCCGATGTGCGTATTTGCGGACAGGTGTTTATGTGGTCGAACTATCTCTGAGTCTCCTCTCCATCCACTCTTGTCGTTTTCTTCGTGCCGCCCAATCTCCAGCTTGGTTATAAGTTACACGACTTCCCACTTAAATTCTTTTCCGCGGAAACTACCGGCGACGTCGTCGTAAAAGCTACTTTCGGCAGGAGTTACGCCGTAGAGATGCGACTGTTATCCGGAGTTTCTCTGGCGAAAACCGAGGTGCGATGTATTGTTTCTCGGAGGAGAGGATGACTAGGTAGTATTGGGAATTTCTTTCTATCGACAAATGGTAGAGCGTTTAAAAAATCCAAGCCAGATAACATTATTCTCTCGTTTTCTTTCTATTTGTTAAAGTAAATTGTTTTTATATAAACTAACTAATTATTACGTAAATAATATCCCAATATTATAATTTTTTGAAAGAAATCACAATTAATCAATTCATTCGTGATCTTGATTTGTTCAACGTAAATAATCGTCTATTCCGATTTTTTAATATTTACGAATAAATAATTTCCGAATAATTTTTTCCGACAAATATATATACATATATAATTTATAATATATACATATATATATGTGACGATAAAATATAATATTAATACATGAAAGAAGATGTGTTTTCTACAAAAATAATTAAAAATGTAATTTCAAAATATATCGTGTTTCATAGAATGTATTGTGCATCCGGTACTGATTAGAATTCAGAGTCAACTTTAAACGAGCAAGGAAGCAGTCGCCTCGAGATGCATAAATCAAGGAGCGCCTCTGATTAAGGAAGCCTGCTCGGGTAGCTCCCGAGTTTCTTAAGCTTAATATAGGCTCGTAGAATGCAGAATAACTTTGGGATCGTTTTTTTTTTTTTTTTACGTCCAGTAATGTAGTCGCAGTTATTGCGACTATCACGCGCGATTCATTAAGCAGAAATAAACGCAGCTACCATCAGTATTAAACTTATGTAGAGAGAAACATAAAAAAAATAGCAAAAAGATAGGAAGCGCAGCGTTTTCTCACGAGAAACTTCTGAGAACGCCTCTACAAATATTATGGCTTCGAAAACGCGATATTTGCATATAACGAGCAATTAAAGAGCCGCAAGAAAATCAAGAAACTTTTACCGCGAGTTTACTGCAAATGCAAGAAAACTTCTTCCACTCGTAAACACAGCTTGTAGTTCGTATTACACGTATTTAATTAGATTTCAAGCTTTTCCGCAATATAATATATAGACGTAATATAATATACAGATTCTCACAAAACATGGTTCTCCTTTTAATTATGAATTTATTAACCAAAATTTACAATCATCAAATTTTTTTATAAAAAATATCGTGCATATTTCTACCAATGTTTGAAGATCCATCTCTGAATTATTTATTTACAACTAATTTTCAAATTGTAATTTTTAATCACAGTTATTTAGAATTTAAGTAAATATATTTATTACATCAATTTTTTACATATTAATGTATTAAACTTCGAATTTATAATCGAGATATACATGAATTTAAACTATATATATGTATCAAAGAGAAAGAGAGAGAGTGATAGTTAATAATTATTATTCTTATACATTAATAATTTTGTTAGAGTTGCATTTTTAATATTATTAAAATATTATCGTAAAATTTTAAGATATATTCAGAATCATAAAAAAATACACACACAAGATCGGAATTGTAGAAATTCTTAAATTTTTTTTTAAAAAGTTTAAAGGATCTAATAAAGAACTTTTTTGTTTTATACTCTTATATTTGATTATTATTTATGTAATAATTGTATTATAAAAATACAATATAATATACAGTTAAAAAAATACACTTGTTGAAGAGATACAATTTTGTTCATGTTTCATTTCTAGCGCTACTTTATTTGCGCCAAAAAGTTAAATTTTCAATAATTTATGATTCGAAAACGCGTTGAAAAACGTTAATAGAAAAACATTTTCCCATTTTGGCTCGATAGTAATATTTCTAGAGCATTCCGTGTAGCATCGTTTAGTCAGGCATGTCCGATAATGCGTGTATCTCCCTTTTCTCGTTTCAGAAATGGCATTCAGGCTTAGCGAAGGCGGCGCAGAGATGGGCCGATCGTTGCCTCGGTTTGGTGCACGACAACGCGACCGGCCTATACCTGGACGGCTTCGGTCAGAGCGGGCAAAACATTTTCATCAGCACCGGTCGTACACTCTGGTGAGATGTTATTAAATCTTGTTTACTTCTAGTTAGCAAGCTCGCTTTGCAGCAGTATATTTGCTCAGGTGGACTCCTGAGCTAGACCTTCTTCTGTGAAAATATGCAGCGGTTCATTTGCCGTTAATTAGTTAACCGCGCCGACTTCATTAAATCAAATTATATTGTTCTTCGACAAAGATTATTAGTATATTAAACTTAAAATTTAATCAAAATATAAATTTTTTTACAAGAGAGAGATAATTGATAATTATTATTCTTATACAATTTTATTAGTTGCATTTTTTACTTTGTTGAAACGAAAGATTTTAAGATATATTTAGAATCAAGATTGAAATTATAAGAATTTCTTATTTTTTTTAAAGATGCAATTAAATTATTTAATAAAGAATTTTATTTTATATTTTTATATCTAATTTTTATTTATTTTATATATGTCTTATATGTATATGTCATTATAATATGTCAGTGGAGTAAAATAATATCTAGATTAATGTCAAGATTGATTTCTCGAAAAGATATCATTCGGGGATGATCATTAATCTCGCCGTTAAAGGTACGATAAAAAAATTTCAAATTTTACAATTTTATAAACTCGATTAAGATCGTTTCAAAAGACAACTACACCTTGAGCTGTCGGAAAGTTCAACCTTTTGTGCTTTGGAATGAGAGTTATCGCTAATAATAATTAATTCCTCGGTCTCGAGGAAGTTAGAATTAGATTACGCGCGCGTCAACGGTCCACAGTGCTGGGCTGTTAGCGCAGAATCCGTAGCAGCTCGTGTAGACAAGAGCTTTACAAACATCACAACCGCCGCACGCTTTACATCGCACGCGGGTAACATCCGACCGCAACTCCGGATCGCTCATCGCGCCGAATCACGCCTCTCTCGTCGGAATGTTGCCAGGAACTTCCCCATCAGAATGTGGTACATGGAGTACAAGGACTTCAAGTATGGGCCGAATACGACGAACGAGATCCACGAGATCGGCCATTACACGCAGGTGGTGTGGGCGACGACGCATCTGGTCGGATGCGGGGTGAGCCACTGCACCGGTGGCAAGGGCCCACTCGGCAAGGACTTCTACATGTATGTCTGCAATTATGCTCCGAGGTAGGTATAATTATCGAGCCTCTGATTAAAGAATCGCTAATGTTTACATAGTGATAAATTCAACAGCGAACTTGGTGTTGCATGCCTTACGAGAAAATCGACTTGCGTGTCTTACGAGAAAATATTTCAAGCCCTTATCACATGCATTTCTCGAATATAATTAAACAGGAAAGATTTCCGGATATTTACAGTCCATTTGCAGGCATACACATTCTTTAGTCAATTTTTTTCTTTACGGAAATATTCACATTAATCATTTTTAAGAAATTAATAATTAATAAATAATGTATAATAATAAAAGAATAATAAATGGTAAAATATAATGGTAAAATTATGAAAATAAAGATATTAAAATAAAGACTTTTTCATAAACTAAGCTTCGGAGATACGAATAAATAACAAAATCATATTCCTTAAGAAAATTATCTTCTTTTGATCTTAAGTAAATTTTACTTGAACAACATTTAAGTTTTCAAGGTTTAATTACGAAGTTATATAGATACTGATGACCCCGATCTTCGTGAAGGAAATACCGACTCGAAATTGGCCGAAGAATATGCAATTAAGCGCTAATAATAAGGCTTTCTGTGTGTATATATTATTATCTTCTCTCATTATTTCGACAATCTCAATTCATTTTGTATCTGTCGCATGTCTCATCTGTATCCGTAAATTTTTACAAAATTGGAGTTTTTTTTTTCCTATTCACGCGCGTTATAATTATTCCGTTATTTAAATAAAACGCGGAGCGTTCCTACGTTTTTAATAGAATTCCTACAATCGCAACCCGTAGATTACATCGACGGGATAGCGACGCCATGTAATTATTTTTGCCGAGACGTATGCCGTTTGCCGTGGCTGTTATGATACACGGCCGTTTCCGCGACAGCAATTGCAATTGGGCCACGGCTAGAACTTAGTTCATTAGCGTGGAATTGACGCAATAATTTGCTAGAGGGAAACGCGGATTGAACCGGTTAACCGTAAACTTGGCGAAAGTAGCACGCGCGGTCCGACGTCAAAGCGGGTCTTACTTATGTTAGATCGACATTCGCTCGTCGGAAGGGTGAGGGTCAAAGCACCATTTGATTGTCGAAGCACCGACACAAGAGGAATAAACAAGGAAGAAGGATTGAGGAAAGATGAAAAGGAAAGAGGAAGCTTGTTCAAAGTACGCGAACAATCCGCTCTTTGCGCAACGTTAATTAGCAACGACGACCACATTTAAACAAGGACTTTGATCGCGAACCTGACAGCGGTTAGCGTTCAAGTAATTATTTTGCATCATATACATATAGATTAAAATATTGCAAATTTTCCTTATCTCTCTTAAAGGACTAATCTTTATAGGGAACAAAAAATTTGCATCGAGTCGGAGAGATATCGGAGAAAAAAAAAATAAAGAAAAAAGGGTTTACTATTAAAAGAGTTGCAATAATAACAAAATTGATAATGGATATATATTTATGAAAAGGGGCAGGTTTGGTCATTTGATTATTGGAAATTTTTCTCCGTTGGTTTCTTTAGATACTACGCATAAGAGTAGCTAGAATCTTGTTTGAGAAAATACGATCTTTCTTTCCAAATAGCAAATAATATTATCATTCACGAGAGAGATACGGTGGCAGTATTTCTCTCAACGCGTTCGGTAGGTCGAAAACATTTTCGAGAGAAGACGTTCGTCGAATATTGTGATCCTTCCTTAGACACCCCATATATACGCGGACTTGATTATACAGCTTAACCCTTTTTTCCACGAAAGCAAAAATAACCAATGTATGTTCGCAAACTCGTGCGCGCGAGACTGGCACGTAAGCTTCCCCTAGACGCATTGAAATATGTAAATCCTATATTTATATACTACATGTGTGTGAGAGAGACATATGTACAACCCTCTCTTGCGGGGGAGAAAACGAAGGAGGAACGCATATAAGAGAGGGAAAACAAGGAAAATGCTGCGACACACCGGTGCGGAATATATGCAACGTCGGTGCGAGTTATAGCTCGTTCGTCTTTGTCATGCCCATTGTGGCACTTAGACGGCTCTCTTTGTCACTGGTATGACATACTTTCTCAGCATACTTATGGTTTTTGTTGTGTACACGAGACTACCGGATGAAGTATATATATTTACATACAGCGTGTTCAATGCAAAACATACATGACATACGATAAACGAATACGAATTTTGTTTCTGACATTTTCTTGCCAAGAACCGACTTGTTTATCTTTGGATTTAATGTATATGAAATATATGGGTGAGAGACGTGCAAGATAGTTGAAAAAATGATCTGATAAAGGAGATAACTGTTTATCGAATCGGAAAGTAACTAATAATCGGTAAAAATCATCAATCATCTCAAATTATTTTGCATCCCTTTCAATAAACGCGAAGGTGTAAGATTATATATTTAACGAAAGCTAAAAAAATTTTTCATCTTTTTCTTACTTTGGAAATCGAAAGCGTTTATATATTGCAGCGCCTTTTCATATATAATGTCTCTCTCTGGAAAAATTATTTCGGGATGATTAGGGAGTAAATTATTTTAGTCTACAAAAAAAAAAAAAATTTTTTTCGTGCATCTCCGCGTATCGTAGAAATATCGATCATTTTTAATTATTTGTGCGAATATTGATCTGCTGAAACAGCGGAGAATTATATCAATCGGATTGTTGCATTCTCGAGTAAGTCGTCCAAGTGAGTGACAATAAATAAACGATTTTCCCAGCGACATTTCACGCGCGAGCGACTCTCGCAATTAGAATCCGCTTCGATCTTCGGGGAAGCGTAGGGGAGAAAGGGGGTGGGGAAAACTCGCAATTTATCGCTCCTGCAGTAGTCCGTACAAAAATGCCGGCGACCCAGTTCTGAACTAAGGATTTCTGCAAATCGCGCGACGCTATATATCCCTCTCATATATCGATCCCCCGCAAAATACGCGGACCCGATAAATTTTCCGCGAGATCCGTTCTAATGCGATCGGCGCAATGTATTCATCGGAAACTTCATATATTCTCGTTACAAGACGGAGATATTAACGAGATACGAACGCATAGAACGATCGTGTGAATTTTTCCTACCGCGAACACGCGAGATCCGCGTTTTCGAAATGAATAGAAAAACAGTTTTAAATCGTAAATAAATGATTTCTCAACCAAATGATTATACTTCGTATAAAATAAATACACGAGATATGTCAGAGAAAGAGAGAGAGAGAGAGAGAGAGAGAGAGAGAGAGAGATACATGGCGCGTATTACACGTTCTTTCTTATAAAAAAAAATTGCAATTAATTTTGATTAACAAAAGTATAGTTGCATCAATAATTTCCGATCCATTATCGTATAGAGCTTTCGGGAAATTGATGAGTTCCGGAAGTAAAAATGGAAAATGAAACGTTGTTTAACTAGAAATGGATTTTATTTCGAGAAACTATAAATCGAGGCTTGTGGTTAATGAAAATATCGGGATTTAAAAGATTACGAGAACTTATTGCCAGTCTCCTGTGACACTCTTGCTCCTTGCAAATAGGATGCTATTTCCGAATTTTACGATGAACTACGCTATCAAGATTCAAGAATTATTGCAAAACGGAATTTTAGAACCGTGTCACACAATCGTCGAATTTCAGCGTCTCACAAGTAGAGCGGCTTTTAAGATCATTTCATATGCCATTTTAGACGTCGATTTCTATTTCTTGTTAAACACCGCACATTCTCGCACGGTGTATTTGACGCCTGACCTATTTCGCGCGAAAAGCGGAGCGGTGGCGAAAACCGCCGCATCGGTAGCCCGGGTTCTGAATAAATAAACCGTGTCGCGTGATGCGGTCGGCTACTTTATCCTTCCTTTTATCTCGTTTCTCTCTTCCGCGCACCGACTCCTATCTCGTAATTAATTTCGTGGATATACAGCATTTCCTTCCTCCCCGCCGGACTAACGCAGCCCCTAGAGATGGAAAATTCGCGCTGGTGCCCACGCTCGCGCGATCGTTTAAGACGCTTTCGTCCCGAAAAATACTTTGAATGTAAATTCGGTGGCCCATTTGCAAATTGCTCGACGGTACTTGCCAAGGCTTTTCGTTAATGCGCGCGGCTAATGGATACCGCCTAAACTATTTACGCTATGTATCTCGGAGAGGAATCAGTATTTATTTTAAGTCTCGGATATCGAGAAAGCTTTCCCGAAAAGAACGGCGACGATTTCAATGTCGGGGAAACGTGAATAAATCCGGAATAACAATCGAAAATTGAAATATATTTTTACGGTGAATAAAATAGTACCAAAAATAATTGCAAAAAATAAGTGTTATATTTTTGGATGAGAGTGCACACACACAAATTATGGAATAAATAGTTATTTTTTGATAATTGCTTTCTAATAAATTATTTTCTCTTGAGGCATATGATTATCGAGGATACTTGTTGCTTCAAATTGAGAAATTTAATCTGGCAAACTTGTTTTGCTAAAACAAACTTGGCCTGAACTTTCTGCGTGTAACTTTCACGCCATTTTAATCTTTATTAAAGTTTTAATCTTTACAAAAATTAAATGCACGCGCATGAAAATTTTCTTATTGAAGGAGGATAATACATTTTCCCAAAATTTGAGGAGTCTTGATTTAATAAGAGTACCAACTTTTTTAAGCTATACAGCTTTTGATTTTTTTTGTGATTTTTTTTACTTTTCCTTGTTTGCTGTAATTCAAGTAAAGTATATTTATGATAATATATACAAAGTGGCTCTCTCACACCCACACACATACACACATACACACGTACATACGTACATGCATTTCCGAGTAGTGTGTTTATAAATTGAATGAAATCGTTGTAAAATATTTTGTGAGCGCTACCAAAGATGCTTATCATAAAATTGAATAAATAAGAAACTGAGAGTCACACGAGAACAATTTTTTAGAAAAATGCGCGGTTTACTTTAACTTACCACAAAAAAGAAGAAACAAAAAATGTTTTTCCACACTATATGTTCGCGTGCGCCTGTATTTGCGCGTATGTGTCAGAGAAAGAGAGAGAGAGAGAGAGAGAGAGAGAGAGAGAGAGATACATGGCGCGTATTACACGTTCTTTCTTATAAAAAAAAATTGCAATTAATTTTGATTAACAAAAGTATAGTTGCATCAATAATTTCCGATCCATTATCGTATAGAGCTTTCGGGAAATTGATGAGTTCCGGAAGTAAAAATGGAAAATGAAACGTTGTTTAACTAGAAATGGATTTTATTTCGAGAAACTATAAATCGAGGCTTGTGGTTAATGAAAATATCGGGATTTAAAAGATTACGAGAACTTATTGCCAGTCTCCTGTGACACTCTTGCTCCTTGCAAATAGGATGCTATTTCCGAATTTTACGATGAACTACGCTATCAAGATTCAAGAATTATTGCAAAACGGAATTTTAGAACCGTGTCACACAATCGTCGATTTTCAGCGTCTCACAAGTAGAGCGGCCTTTAAGATCATTTCATATGCCATTTTAGACGTCGATTTCTATTTCTTGTTAAACACCGCACATTCTCGCACGGTGTATTTGACGCCTGACCTATTTCGCGCGAAAAGCGGAGCGGTGGCGAAAACCGCCGCATCGGTAGCCCGGGTTCTGAATAAATAAACCGTGTCGCGTGATGCGGTCGGCTACTTTATCCTTCCTTTTATCTCGTTTCTCTCTTCCGCGCACCGACTCCTATCTCGTAATTAATTTCGTGGATATACAGCATTTCCTTCCTCCCCGCCGGACTAACGCAGCCCCTGGAGATGGAAAATTCGCGCTGGTGCCCACGCTCGCGCGATCGTTTAAGACGCTTTCGTCCCGAAAAATACTTTGAATGTAAATTCGGTGGCCCATTTGCAAATTGCTCGACGGTACTTGCCAAGGCTTTTCGTTAATGCGCGCGGCTAATGGATACCGCCTAAACTATTTACGCTATGTATCTCGGAGAGGAATCAGTATTTATTTTAAGTCTCGGATATCGAGAAAGCTTTCCCGAAAAGAACGGCGACGATTTCAATGTCGGGGAAACGTGAATAAATCCGGAATAACAATCGAAAATTGAAATATATTTTTACGGTGAATAAAATAGTACCAAAAATAATTGCAAAAAATAAGTGTTATATTTTTGGATGAGAGTGCACACACACAAATTATGGAATAAATAGTTATTTTTTGATAATTGCTTTCTAATAAATTATTTTCTCTTGAGGCATATGATTATCGAGGATACTTGTTGCTTCAAATTGAGAAATTTAATCTGGCAAACTTGTTTTGCTAAAACAAACTTGGCCTGAACTTTCTGCGTGTAACTTTCACGCCATTTTAATCTTTATTAAAGTTTTAAT
Source organism: Formica exsecta (assembly GCF_003651465.1). Classification (NCBI taxonomy): domain Eukaryota; kingdom Metazoa; phylum Arthropoda; class Insecta; order Hymenoptera; family Formicidae; genus Formica; species Formica exsecta. Next base: position 4,508,842 of record NW_021853485.1, read on the forward strand.
CTTTACAAAAATTAAATGCACGCGCATGAAAATTTTCTTATTGAAGGAGGATAATACATTTTCCCAAAATTTGAGGAGTCTTGATTTAATAAGAGTACCAACTTTTTTAAGCTATACAGCTTTTGATTTTTTCTGTGATTTTTTTTACTTTTCCTTGTTTGCTGTAATTCAAGTAAAGTATATTTATGATAATATATACAAAGTGGCTCTCTCACACCCACACACATACACACATACACACGTACATACGTACATGCATTTCCGAGTAGTGTGTTTATAAATTGAATGAAATCGTTGTAAAATATTTTGTGAGCGCTACCAAAGATGCTTATCATAAAATTGAATAAATAAGAAACTGAGAGTCACACGAGAACAATTTTTTAGAAAAATGCGCGGTTTACTTTAACTTACCACAAAAAAGAAGAAACAAAAAATGTTTTTCCACACTATATGTTCGCGTGCGCCTGTATTTGCGCGTATGTGTCTATATATCAAAACGAATGACAGACTAATGATGTTAACTTTAGATCTTTGTCGCGCAATGAGATTTAGATTTTTATTGTTTTAAATTGGTGTGTAATTCATGTTTTCGCGATATTTAAATCACGATCGCGTCTATTTAAATCGTTTAAATTACGATTTTTCGCAATTTTATTTAGACAAATGTGTTTTAAAATTGTCTTGTACAGTTTGAAACAGTTCGAAAATATTGATTTTTTTTTAAATGAAAAAACTTTGATCGTTTTTTGGTCATTCTTGAGTGCGGCCTCTTCCTTCCTTAAAGCCGGACACTGTCTAATAAAATCGGCGTGCTTCTGCTCCGCAGCGGGAACTATAGGGGTCGTCTGGGCCTGCCCTACGTGGCCGGTAAGCCATGCAGCATGTGCAAGGACCACTGCACGCGGGGCAAGCTCTGCACGAACGCCTGCTACCACGTCGATCTGTGGTCGAACTGCGCCGAGCTGGTCAGGACGTTGGGCTCGTGGGTGTGCGAGACGGACACCAAGGAGGGCCGGGAACGCCGGAAGTTCTGCGGCGCCACGTGCAACTGCAAGGACAAGATCTACTATCATCACGGGTAGGGGCGTCCACGTTGTACGGGTCCACGTCGCGCACGTTGCATGAATAATTTATAATCGCAAAACTAAGCTCACAGACCGTGATGGTGATGGTGGTGGTGTGTGCGACGACGGCTAAACGGCGGCGGATCGTTTGACGGGGAAGGCGGGGATCATCGCGTTGCTTTATTGATGAGCTCGTTTGTTTAGTGATGAGACTGAAGGAAACGTTTTGAGCTTTGGTCTCTCCGTCGGGAGCGGACGGGATAAACGGGATAATATGGAAATGGATGGTAGAGGATGAAGTGATTGCGGAATTCGCCGAGTGCGCTCTCCGAATCTCTGGCATCTGGATTTTACCCGGGAGGAGGGATGAATCGAACGGATCGATAGATTCTACGCCGCGACGATTTAACGATTCCGCCGTACGATCTCTCGATTCTACGTAAATACCAGAGATTCTGAGAATATAAGATTCTTGCTGTATACGATCCGCGAATTCTAGGGTTTCACGGTCCTCGAGTGCTCGGGATCCACCAAGGCTTCATGAATTACCAGTGAAAAAGTCGGCTCTGTTTATCTTTTAAGGTTTTCAGCAAATTCATCGCATAACGTTTTAACATGAAGTAAAAAATAAGTTTGCAAGCAATTGCATATATAATATTTTTAATGTGCTAAAATATTATTTTTAATCTAACATTTATTTTGTTTATGTGTGTGTTTGCTTTACATTTCGTTCAGTAGAAAAACAGATTGAGGAAGCTTGAATAGTTCGAGAAACAGATCGATTTTATATCACAATGAGTGCTTCACCTGCTTAACATCAGAATGAAAATGTAAGGAAATTATTCGATCCTCTATACACATACGCACACGCCTGTGACATTACACTCTGAAAGGAAAATAAATAATTTCGTAATTAATATGTTTGCCATTAGACAAACTTTCAAGGAATTGAGTTTTGAAAATTTTTTTAACACTCTTGCGTTCCATCACCAACGCTTTAACTCTTTATAAAAATAAAGAATTTTTATTACGTTATATGGGCAAGATAATTTTTTAAAAATAACTTTCAAAAATATACATATAAATAATTCCTGCAAAAAAATCCTTTATAATAATTTTCGTGTCTTCTGCATTCTTAAATAAAAATTACAGCATCTTGTACTGATGGATTCTCAAATTTCATGATGAGAGCTATTCTTGGTATTTTAAAAAATGCATCAGTTGATTAGATAAATGATCGAAAAATTCATAAAAGCATTAGGCTAATTCGATTTTGCAAATCTGGTCGTGAAATATACAGTTGCAGCATATGACAATTCTTGTATGAAAAAAAAAAACGATATAACTTTGAAATATTATAAGAATTGTAAATAAATCCATTGGGTTACACATATCGAAACTGACAATTGCTATATACGATAGATGTATCTTTAACTTTAGTTAATTGTTAAGAAAAGCCACACATGTAAAAAATTAAGGTAAGCGTCAAAGGAACAGTCGATGTTTCATGTCGTGATGTAACGATGAAACTGTTTTTCGTTAGTATAACTATCATTAAAATACACTGTTATTTTTATCCTATAGATTTAAGAATAGAGCGTATATTCGCACAGCGCGGTATCGAATGGGGTTAAATCGAGGTTGCAACGTTAACTCTTTACCGCTTAAATTCTATTACAATTAAAAATGTATTTAATCGTGTAATAAATTTAACAAATATATTTATTTGTGGATTGAATTTTTTTATAGAGATATGTTAAATAGATATATTTGATTACAATTGGAAATATATGCACGACCAATGTATGTGTAGCCTTGAGTGTGTTTTAGAGAAACGTAATTCTTTCTTGTGAGAGAGAAAAAATTTGTGAGACCACATATCGTACGACAAAAATGTATTTTTAACGCCGTGACAAATATAATCTAATGTTTATTATATTCTCTTTCTCTCTCTCTCTCTCTTTTGAAACTGAGAGATTAAAAAAAAAATTAAAATTATTTATAAAAGTGCAAAGAAATTTAATCGAGCAACCGAAACAAAGGTTCTAAATATTAATGAAATATTGCGGATATTTACATAAATATATAATAATTTAATTGAATCTTGAAGAGGGTAATCTGCATCAAACAGTTTGATGAAGAATCGTTGTCGTTATTTTTTTATAGAAAATATAGAGATATTTGGTATATCGCGGAGTATATATATATATATTTATCCTGTATGTAACATACACATAGAATGCGCGGTAAAGAGTTAAATATAAATGGTAAATAGTAAGAGATGTAATAAATAATACAAGTTGAGAAAGAAACAATATACGTGTGACGTATGGCGAGCGTGATCGATGATAATATTAGGTACTTAATTGTCGATAATTAAGGAGTTCGTTAAAGGGATATAACAGTAAATGTAATTAACGATAACAGCTCCAGATAAAATGTTCAAACTGTAATATCTTTTGTCCACTTACACAATAAATATCCTGTAAATATTATATTGCCCGCGTGTTTTTCATTATTCACTCAACCGCCGTAATCCTAATAATTGTTTTATGAGCATTTAAATAATTTGTAACTGCAATATTGGAGTAATAAAATTCATTAACAATAGACGCGTTACGCGCGGATAATCCTTGCGTATAATATGGAAAGGTCTCGAGCGCCTCTCTTAATCCTTTCCACTCCTGATAAATTTATAGGTGTATCATTAAATTTTGACAAGGTATATACATATTCTCACGTATAAACGCATACTGGATGCGGTTACGACGTGTTTAATCGCGTGGAAATATTTATTCCTTATCGGGAAATCGAAGGATTAAGGGGAATTATGCGGCGGATAAATCGATGAGCTGTAAGGGTACAGAGAGGAAGAGAGAGAGGGGCGGATCACACCACCATGGTTCAGAAGAAAATGCAGTCGAGTTAGCGGTGAACCGAGTGCGTGGTCTTTTTGCCTCAAAGGACTTAGGAATGCTTTTGGAAAACGATAGACGGAACTGTGGGAGCTATTACGAATTTCGTCTGGAGTAGTTGTGCATTGAGATTTTTTCATGTCAAACCGTCGAAATATCGATGCGCTGTTCTCTATTCTTGCGTTAATCCAATCACCGTCGAACATAAATTCTCGAGAAGCAATATGTTCTACACTTTGCTTCTGGCATTTTAAACGTCCGAAATTCCGGCGTTACATCTGAATTTAAAACGTTGAAAATCCTGGATAATGAAAAAAAAATTACCGCCATGCGTTTTTTTTTTTTTTTTCTTTTGATAGGGAAAACAGGCACTTAATTCTGATTTGAACTATCTGACACTAAAATCGTTTCTGTCCAAGCGGTCTTTTAACAAAGATATTACATTTCACGAAGAGTATCAAAGAATGTATTACCCTCATGGATCCGTTTTCAATTGGCGAAAAATCGACCGTTCGGAGCGATACAGCCATCCATTTCCGGCGGTGTCAAAGGGCGCGAGGGAGAGAATCGTAACGGGACCCACCAAGCGGAATAATACTCGTTCGTCGCGGAATTGGGCCGATTCCGTCGAGGCTGACGGCGACGGAAAAGCCGCCGTCGCGACACGCGATTCCTTTGAACAAGCTCGCCGGGAAAGTCGGCAGTGCCGTTAGATCGCCGATAATGCCGCCACGCGCTTTCACGTCAAAGATCGCCGATCGCATTGTCGTGAACGAGCAATTTCCTTTCCGTCCTTCGAACGTCTTCTCTACGCGAGAAGAGCTATCGTGAAATTCGCGATCTGTCGTAACGGAAGATTTGATCAAATTTAATTTCGTTGTATTTAATCCTTTAAATAATTTTTGGTTTCGCGAGATTCTCGTTGAGGATGTCCGAGGAATGAAAAGTGTCGCAAGTACAACGTAAAAGAGTTTTAAACTGGTCAGTTTTATTTTATTATTTATTTATTTTTTTAAATCCATAATTACCCGCCAAAAATCTTGCATGCATAATTATTATTTTGTCTCATTGTACGTATACAGAGATACCGGAAACATTGGATGTTGTTTTTTTAATAAATATCATACTATAGAACAAACTTTAATGTAAAAGTAAAAGAAATTAATTACTGCTGCAAGATGCCAAGACATTGATAATCAAATTATTTTACATTGAAAGCTAAAAGATTTTACGCGAATTAAACGATTTTACGACGTGAATAAAAAAATTTTGTTTTTCAGTAAATTTTAATCAGATTTTACGTTAACAGAAACTTTATTCAAGATTTCACATTGTAAAGATATCTAATATTAAATGTAAATACTTAACTATTTGAAATTTTTTAAAAATTTTACGAGTCAAGTTGCATTGCAGATAATAGAAAAAAGACAATATTTCTGAATAAATACACTGTCAAATTTGTTACAAATATTGCAACAATCCCATGAATTCTGATCTGTTATACAATGTGCGTTAAACAATGCAATAGGCTCATGACAAACAGTAGTGCATGTAATTCCCCATGGCTCCGTTAAATCGGGTCCAGTACGCGGTTGATTTATGAATGCATTAACTATACCCGGAGCGCTATCATTAGTTGATTGATCGCCCCTAATTAGACTGTAAAGTAGCCGCTACTGTGTTCAATCCTAATTACTCAGAAATCTCACGAAAGTTTCATGTTGCAAACGACCGACGTGTTGAATATTCTTCAAATTCTACATCGAAGAATTAAACCACGAGCAGAAGATTAGATTATTATCTTTATCTACTATTTATCGATGGAAATAATCGCCTAAAAATTTTCCGACAATTTATTATTAATATCATTTTCAATGTAGCTTGCGCGTTTTGTAATTATTCTGATATTATACTGTTTTATGATAACATAGTTCGAATTTTGAGTAAGTGGCAAAAAATATTTTTCATTTTTTTATATATTATATATTCAATTTCAATTACAATTTTTTCCTTTTCTTATAATATAAAATTAACATCTCGATTCTAATCACAAAGATAGAAGCTATATTTTACTTGATTTCTGCTTGTGTTACATCAAAGCTAATAATAGATCGTATTTTATTATATTTTCAGACTCTGTTAATCACAATAAAAGTAATGCTTTTCAATTTATAATACATGTCTCTGGTTCCATATTGCATAACGCAATTCAATTATTCAATATGTCCAAATATCATACAAATCAATGTTTTCTTTATAATACGCATTTCCATGTACATTTTCAATGTTTACGTATGCAAATGTTTAGACCGTCGCAAATAATTGATCGGAGAATGGAGAGCATGCAATTATTTGAAATTTCACGCAATTGTGCCTGGCGCCTCGATTTGTTATGTTAATTGAATTCCTTGCGAGAAACCCGGAACGTTAAACTCTATCGAATATCTCTCGAGAATCGGATCGATGGCTCGCGCGAGCAATCTTGTTCTTATTTCTGGCTGCTACGGAAGTGCATCTATCAGGAGTCCGTTTATCGGGAGGATAAAGTGAAATTTCGAACAGGATTCTCCGTTACATTCCTGCGATGCTGGAGAAAATCCCTTTGTATTATAATTCTCCAAATTCCCTCGCACGCATCGTAAATACGGTCCTATTCTCGCTCTCGAGAATTTATTGCTAGATCTTAGCTTTGCAGCGTCTTAAATTTATAAATAATTGATGCTACACAGAGAGAGAACTTTTTCTCTCTCTATTTATTTAAAAAATGTCATATCTTTTTTTTTCTAAACAAGTTCTGCCTTTTTTCTCTATATAACCGATAGATTTTTGCAAAATGTATCAAATTTTGAATATATATATATATATACAAAATGATTATATGCTTCGAAAGAAATACCAATATCGGGAAAGGACGATATATCTACATCAGTGCAAAAATATTAAGGATTGAAATCGCCGCTATCTATGATCGGACAGCGACGATGAGGGTTCATCGAGGAGCGGGAAGAGAAGGGGAGGAGGAGGCGAAAAGCGACATTCGATATTTTCGTCGTTTCGCCGACGTAATATCTCGGGCGTCAAGAAGCGGAACCGGAAACTAACCGGCTAGGACGAAGCTGACGCAGACTCTTCCAATTCAGTGCGCCTGGACCGTATCGCTCCCGCCTTGCCCCACTCGCCCCCACTAACCCCGCGCGCGGGGTGATGCGCCGCATAAGGTAAGTTTCTCGGCGGAAACGCGCCGTCAGCGCGAATCCGTCCCGCGGGGGCGTAAATCATCGTTTCATCGCCACGAGCCCGAAAGCGAGAGCCGCGGTATCGACGGTTCCCTGCACGTAGATTATCCGAGCCATTTCACCCGATCGAGCGGAAACTCGCAGCTTTTTCGCTGCGTCGAGCGAAAATGAGGCGTGAAAAAAAGCTCCCCAACGTTCGCATAAATAATTAACACTACGCAGAGCACCTTGTACTTACTTTTAACAAAAGATATACTAATATAGGTATATAAATAGTGTATATTAAATAATAGTACACATATACTATACTATTATTATACTTCTTTCTTTTCCCTCTCTTTTCTGTATTAATTTTATATACACTAGTATACACTAACTATATACTCTTATTAACTAGTAATATATATTATAGAAATTATAATATTTTTTTTAAACAGGG
>NW_021853485.1:4516622-4529353 GCF_003651465.1 Formica exsecta
AAAATAATTATGTATTTTGAAAATATTAGGGAAAAACAATTATTTATATAACAAACATGTGAAATTTGTATGTAAGATAACGTAAAAATCTTTGTTATTTCATTTATTTTTGATAAGTTCTTTTAGGAAATACAAATTCTTTAATAGAACGATATAATTCTTATATTCTTGGCGTGGAATCTTTTCATTTTGCCGTGCTTCGCATTATTAGATCTTCAGATTCTAGGACGCGAACAATCTTTCGCGATTTACAGTCTCAAGCGTTACGAGAAAATAGGCGAAAGATTGTTTTTACGGTAGCGTGCAAAGGCAGCGTGCAGCGCGGCGCGAATTCCCACAAACATATTGATGCGCGGGGAATGAGAAGAGAATCTGAATCTTTTGAATACAGCAAAGGAGAGGGGAAGGAGATTGCGCGTTGATAGCCAACTTAGGAATGGCGGATACTCGTTTTCGGATACAGCAAATTTCACCACGACGAGAAGGAGCGATAAATATGCTAAGCGCAGTGGAAAGATGAGATGCAGTCTTTCTTCTTTTTTTTTTTCTTTATTTTCCTCTCTCCCACTTCTCTTTTGCACCATTGCATTATACGGGATGTATGATAAAAGCGCGCGCAAAATTGAGAATGGGGATTGGCAACATGTAAAAAAGTTTCATGATGGGGCCCGAAAAAATTCGAGATTCCTTCAAACTGTCTTCGAACGCCGGCAATGTTTAGAGCCCCAACTTTAAATCCTTGCGCATTATAAATTTTCAAAACTTGTTGGTACTCTGTGAAATTTCAAGACACTTGGCACTTGGATCTTCTTGCATTTTCGCACGAATCTATGGATATTAGCTATCTCATTGAAACATTCTCGCGTGTTCTTAGTTTCTAAACGAGTCTGACTATTGGATTTTCGCACCCTTTACAATTTTTCCTCCTTCGGTTTTCATCCCTCGAATCCCGGCTCTCTACTCACGTCTCTCTGGATGGTACTTGTCATGGGGCGAGTTAAGGGCGCGCGTGACCGCCGATATGTCTGCGCATCCCGGCAATATTTCACGATGATGGAAACTGCCATACAACGGCAGTGACGAGCGGCATTGACTGATGGAAAGCTGCTGGAAAGTCGGCGCGCGTGAGTCTAGGAATAAAAAGCTTAGAGAGTACGCTTCGTTTACGGAAGTCGTGCCATGAAATTTCTCCAGGACTTGCGTGACGTGGCAAATTGTAAATTGGCAAAATTCACCGGAATTAGGTCGACACCTCGCGCTAAGTTGCGAGAATTTTCCTTAATACGTGCGACTCTTTCCAGAAAACTATGCGGAATGTTTTGCGGTTCTTTAACGAACAAATCCCTCTATGTCGCGTTGTTTAATCCTCTAATTGTGAACGCGAAGAGTTACACCTTAAGAAAATTCTTATATGTATATTAATGAATTGAGAAAATTCAAAATTATAAGAGATTGTCAATTTTTTAACTTTTTTTAATACAAATATAATTTTTCATATACTTGATAAAAACACACAATTATATAAAAAGTATAATTTTTATTTTTCGTGGTTATTTCACGTGGAATTTTATACTCTTAATTTTTGATAATTATAAGTTTTTACGTCAAGACGATGGCTGAACTTTCTTGTTTTTCTTTCCTCGCTAATTCGCCAACGTGCCATTTGTTATTATGAAGTTTTCGCGCATTTTTGCCGAGTCAAGTAAAAGCCCAGCCACTCCGCGCTTCTCGTTGCTCGCAACGTTTCTTTCTTTTATTCATTAAGCGCCGCTTCGCGCGTAAATTATCGGAGCTTTCGCGCGGAATTTTCGCTCGATTTACTCGCCCGCGGCACTTCTTCGAGAAGGCAAATCAGGACGTGTTCAGCAATAGTTATTCTACATCTGTATCGTGCAAAAATATAGTTCAATTAACAAAACGTAGTATCTCTTCCTCGTTAAAAAAAAAAAAATCGCATGCGGAAAAAGTTACCGGAACGCACAATGCATACATGTTGATATATTAAAATATATGTAAAAGCGATGTGATTGCCATCTTTTACTATTGTATAAATTTGTCCTTGAGTAAATTTACTCTTGTGTATATATGAGATAAGAAATGTAAGAATTAACAGCATAGATATACTCTTTAGAATTTTTTTAAAAACTCTATCTTTTCCAAACAAAATTTTAATATATTTTAATATATTCAATTAAAAATTTATTCAGTATTAAAAGTATGTAAAATTTTGAAGTATCAAATTTCGAAAAAAATAAAATCCTATTTATCAGAATTTTTTCCATGACTACATTTTCTTCGTTCCACTGATTCATGCATTTATCTATATTGTCTTTATTTCTAGCGGGATTTTACTATTGCGTATTTTTTGTGAGATTATAGAAAAATATATCATTAATTCTTTGCAAACGGTTCGTTAGATAATTAACAAATTTGCTAAATATGTTCTTAATTTTTTTATGCTTCCTATATTAATGATTTAAATAGCAATTATTTGTTAGCATAATATGTACAAAAAATATATTTTGTCATAATGAAAGGTATAGCAAAATAATACATAATTATAGCCTTCGCTATAATTACGCTATAAATGATTAAATCCTGCCCGAAACCGGAGATTAAATATTGCAAGATCTGATTTTTCGAATATCAAAGAATCATAAAATATGATATAATCAAATATCAATAATTCAAAATTATGAACAATCTATGCAACACGAAATGTTATCTTTTTTCTAAAATAATTTTCAAGGGCTTTAGTGTAAAATTAATCTCACAGTATGAATTTAATTTTACTTAATTACAAAGTAAACTTGTTACAAATTGTTGCGATAATTATTGTCGTCATCATAAATAATTACCTCGATAACTTGACAAAAACGATCAAAAAAATTTTCAGTTTTTAAGAAACAATTCTAACAAATATAAGACTTTTCTTGCAGAAAAATCGCGGCGATATTATTGCGCTTGTAGTTTGATGCCTCATAAAGCGGTTATTTATTCATTAATATTGATTGACCTGATTCGTTGATCAGTTCTTTTATATGCATCGCATTTATCGGACGTGCAGAATTAAAAATGAATTTGGAATTCGGTATCGAATCAGACACATGATATCTTTTAATATAATTCTTTTTATTTGTTGATATCTTCTCTCTTCCTCTTTCTCTCTCTCTCTCTCTCTCTCTCTTGATTTAACAAACAACTTGCGAAATGTCAGAGAGATTTTTCGCGTTTTGCCATGGTCACAAAATTTTACATGCCGCGTTTAATTGCCGTGATTATCAGGAAAATGTTGTCACACAATTATACAGGTTATATATCCCTTGAGTAATGAGCCGCCCGCATTTTATCGTAATTGCGATGCCATTTTATCGAATTTTGAAACTGAATTAATAATTCATTGCTAATTAGCGGGATGCCAGACACGTCATTCTCGTCAATCCCAGATATGTTTACTAATACGTTGCACTCTCATTTTCGGTAATTTGATTAATTAATTGATTATAATTTAACCTCGTCGTCGCTTGTCAAATGCTACTCCTATTGTATATATTACCGAATAATAGTAATAATTCATAAAAATTTATACAGAATCTATATATTTTTCTCTCTTCCCTTTTTTGTATTAACTCTATTAACAATACATGTCGAGTAACTCACGCATACATTTTTGCTGTGCAAATTAATATAAAAGAAACTGAAGATTTATTTTTCATATCCCAAAGGAACCGGTGCGGTGGTTACAATTGCAACGCACCAATTATGTGCCACAACGATATTATTTTTAATGTAAGAACAACGCTAAAATATAATAGCTGCGCTACAGAGAAAAGAGAAAGAGAGTGTCGGTTACGGGACATGTGTAAAAAACGAGAAAATGGAAAAGAAAATGTATGTGCGCGGAAGCTCGCGCGACCGGTTTTCCGCGAGCTCCTCTAATCTGTTTTTTTTTTCTTTTCCACTCGCGATTAAGTAAATTTCTTTTTTCTATCCCGTCGTTAATTTCTCGCTGATAAAACGCGGTTGAATACTAAACTGAACTGAAAACGGTTAATAATGCATCTTTTATATCATCTCAGAACAATATATCCCAATTCTCTCTAAGAGGTATAATACGGAATTATAACCGTACCGTTTTTAATAAAGGGATGTCTGTATTTTTTTTTTTTTTTTTGGCGGCATTAGCATAGTTTATCTTGATACGTATTATGCAAGAGATGTAACTCATCTGAAATGCAAAATACGTAGAATATAACGTCGATGAATCTTACGCAAATTGTAATCGTACGTCAATTTGTGTAAAAAAATATAGTGGACGCGCGATATATGTAACGTAAAGAAAAAAAAATCGAACATTGTCCGAGAGATTTATTTATTTACTCAACTGTTGCTGTTTGCAACTGTTGACGGGAAAACAGTAACAAACAGTTATACATTTTAATCGCTTTATTTATATTTCTACTTTCTTGTCGCGGCAATTTACGCGCAGAATTCTTCATTCCGCGTGAAACAAACAGCGGTCAATAGCGGTCAATAGTTTGGTAGATTCCTGGGGAGGAAGAGGGGAGGAGGTCGTTGTGCAAGCTGGACCGGGATGTAGGGCACTGCGGCTCCTGAGATTCCTGCACGTTTTACGTTTTACCGTAAGTGTAACGTGGGAGAAGGTAAGGAAATGGAAAAACGAGGACCGGCGTACCGGTTTGTTTGTTTCGCGTGCAGCAGTTTCTTTTGCTTTATCGGAGCTGCAGTTCTCCTTCTTATTGTTAGCGCAGCTCCGAGAGAGAGCAGCTGAAGCTGACAGCCGGATAACGTCCGCATTTATATGCGCTTACATATGTACCGCGTCTTGTATGTAATATCGGATAAATAATGCGAGCCAGATCTCTCCGTTTTGTGAGCGTGCATCTTATTTAGTAGTACGCCGTGACTTTTATATCGGCATCTTGTTTTTGTACAAAAGTATACAGAGAAATGTTTGGCTGAAAGTAATAATATAATAAAGAAACGATAAATCTTCTCTTATCGAGTCTCGAAACAAATTTCCTTTGTCGAAAAAAATTTATAAATCCATATTTTCGTTTTGAGTTTATAAATATTGAAAATAAAGAAATTTCTTTCTAAACGATTTACGATATTGAAATGAACAAATAGAATTTGTCATATTAAGAACTTTATACTTTACATAAACTAGTCGTTGAAATCGCGTGAAAAAAAAAAAGAAAAGAATGGACAAGATTATTAGATACCGAGGAAAAAAATAGCTCAGCATTAAACCCGTACAATTGATCGATTTTTCATCGCGTTTTTTCTCGTACCACCCGATAGAGAGTGCATCCTTTAGGACGATAATGCTGCCTTGGTATTTTTAATTTCGAATAACTGCGAGAGGCCAACAATGCCGGTGTGGGCTCTCTCGCTTGCCAGGATTTGTACAACAACCCTCGACTCTCGACGAGGATCTACACCGAGATTCATAGGTAGAAAAAGAGAGAAAGAGAAAAAGGGAAGAACTACACGCTATACATCGTAGAGGGAGGGTGACTTCGCGATGGGGCGCAAGGGAGAGGAGCATGCGCGCGGCGCGGGCAATTTGCGGCAGCGACTAATTACGAGAGTCGTTACGAAAGTGCGGAATAATTCCGCGCGCGGATTTTCGTCGAATATTAAATTATTCTTTCGCCGCGCGTCGTTGATTCTCGCGCGTATAATAAAATAACACACGGCAAGCAAGCGCGCGCCCGTAATACCTAGTTTAATATATACAATAAATAGCGCAGCTCCGAGAGAGAGAGCAGCTGAAGCTGACAGCCGGATAACGTCCGCATTTATATGCGCTTACATATGTACCGCGTCTTGTATGTAATATCGGATAAATAATGCGAGCCAGATCTCTCCGTTTTGTGAGCGTGCATCTTATTTAGTAGTACGCCGTGACTTTTATATCGGCATCTTGTTTTTGTACAAAAGTATACAGAGAAATGTTTGGCTGAAAGTAATAATATAATAAAGAAACGATAAATCTTCTCTTATCGAGTCTCGAAACAAATTTCCTTTGTCGAAAAAAATTTATAAATCCATATTTTCGTTTTGAGTTTATAAATATTGAAAATAAAGAAATTTCTTTCTAAACGATTTACGATATTGAAATGAACAAATAGAATTTGTCATATTAAGAACTTTATACTTTACATAAACTAGTCGTTGAAATCGCGTGAAAAAAAAAAAGAAAAGAATGGACAAGATTATTAGATACCGAGGAAAAAAATAGCTCAGCATTAAACCCGTACAATTGATCGATTTTTCATCGCGTTTTTTCTCGTACCACCCGATAGAGAGTGCATCCTTTAGGACGATAATGCTGCCTTGGTATTTTTAATTTCGAATAACTGCGAGAGGCCAACAATGCCGGTGTGGGCTCTCTCGCTTGCCAGGATTTGTACAACAACCCTCGACTCTCGACGAGGATCTACACCGAGATTCGTAGGTAGAAAAAGAGAGAAAGAGAAAAAGGGAAGAACTACACGCTATACATCGTAGAGGGAGGGTGACTTCGCGATGGGGCGCAAGGGAGAGGAGCATGCGCGCGGCGCGGGCAATTTGCGGCAGCGACTAATTACGAGAGTCGTTACGAAAGTGCGGAATAATTCCGCGCGCGGATTTTCGTCGAATATTAAATTATTCTTTCGCCGCGCGTCGTTGATTCTCGCGCGTATAATAAAATAACACACGGCAAGCAAGCGCGCGCCCGTAATACCTAGTTTAATATATACAATAAATATATACAATACACACACACACACACACAAAAATTAAGGGTTATAGGTTCTCCGTCGAAATTATTCTCTCATCGTGGGATTTTGAAATTAATGATAGAGTAGAGCGGTTTCATTTTAACATTTGTACACACGATCTTATTCTACTTTATTCGCGCTCGCGTTCTATCTTCATTCTTTACGCTCGTCTATAGTTTACATTTCTGCGTTAATCGATAAAAATTGTCAACCAATCTTTATTGTGCTCGATTTTATATATAAATACTTAAAGAATCGATGAACTCAAAAGCATATTTTTTCTTTTTTCTAACATCTAGAACTACGGACTATTTATAACGTCTCTCGGAATAACGGGCGAGACTGTGTTGAGCTTTTTTTCGGAATACCTTTCGTATAAGTGCACCCTCCTATGAGAAAAACCAACAGTTAACCGTGCAAGAATGGCTGAAGCCGCTTCGACCGTTCATCACCGTTCTACTTGCCGGAAAATACGTTCGCGAGGCAACGCAATTCGAGGCTGTGCGAGATCAACGAGCGGAATCGACGCGCGTCGTAAATTCGCGGACTAACGCGGCTCGACAGCTCGTTAACAGCTGACGCGTGTTAGTAGAGCTTGGTTTACGCGCAATAAAGAGGCGAAATCGACTGCGTGATTATTTGCTACTCTTTTTTTTATAAACGCTTAAAATCGTCTGACGTATAATATAATAAATAAGCAAGATATTTTCGTGTCTCGTCTTGCTCAGTTTCGACATATAAAGTCAACATTACCCACTTTTTTTTTTTTTTTTTTTTGAAGATGGTTCTTGAGTAATTTTTCAAGTTTTTTTTATATTGCGGAGTGAATGCAAAATTACATACTTGTTTTACAATCTTAATTGGTCTCGCGATTACTCGCTGTGTTTAATCTTCGAATATTCACGGCGTATTAGCATTCTTAATAATTGAAACGTATCATGAATCTTGCGGAATGTATTGAAATAATAATAATCTTGGCACATTCGACGGATTGTTTCGTATACCTAAACGAATCTCGAAGGAATTGCAAAAACGAGCGAATAACTTGTCCGATTTCGAAGGATGATACTCGGGCGATTATCTATTTCCGACGACTATTATCGCGACATTCGTTGCATCGCAACGCCGTTTAGCAGCGAGCGAACGAAGACAAACTGCGCTTTCTCGCGTCGTATAATAATTTCCAATTACCGCGAATTAACGGCGACCCATACATTTTAACGCTGTCGCGATGACCTGCGCGCTCGTGAACACGCTGTGTTTGCGCAAACTGTATTTCTAGGACACGTTGGAATATATCATCTCCCTTCCTCCCTTCCATCTCCCCTTCTCTGCCATGTTACAAACGATGGTAATTATATATGCCGATCGTTTAGAATCTGTGTGTGTGTGTGTATATTATGGCAAAAATAGTACGAAATTTGTATGTGAAATATACAATATTACACGCGATCTGATAATTTGGCAGACATATATATACCAATAACATATTAAATAAAAATTAAAAAAAAAGATATATTAAAAAAATTTAGAAAATTAGAAGAGTAATTAATCGGAAATAGCGCATGTATGTATCTTGAAACTCAAAAAATAGTGTTTTTTAAAATATATAAATAATAAACAGTATATACAATACATTTTTATTTGACGCAGACTGAATATATTTAAATATCTCGATCTTTGGATGTACAAATTTATATAAAGCTGTAAATTTTTGCTTCCTCATAGAGGAAGCTTTGTTTTCGTGACAAAACAACGCTTTTTTACATCCTCCGTGTTGCGAATGCGCCGTTCGAAGCATAAAACCCGAACATCTCGCTTTCAATCCCGCATCGTGCGTTTTTTTTTCCGACAAATAAATTACAATCGTCGATCTCTTCAATTTGTTTCAATCGCGCGAGAGATCGACATTTCGATCTGTTTTACACCCCGGGTACGTACGATCGATTATTCCGGTAAATTATATCAAACGAAGCATCTCGTCATATAATTTATCGGCGCGTTACGACGGGGCGTTTAAAAATGCATCGCGGCACGTGATATAAATATCCAGCGACGTTGTCGCTATATTAACGAGCGTTTATCGATTTCTCATGCCGCGGAGGCGTATCGGAAAGAGCGTGCTTTTTTTTTCTCCAGCGCAACGATGCGATAGCGTAATCATTAAATGATATCTTTAATGAGTTTTGGCTTGTTTGCTGAAATCTTCGTAACACTAACATTGATTGGAGAAACAAATTACTTTTGTTAGGCTTCAATCTTTAGTCAGCACGTAACGTAATCAACGATAGTTTATACATACGTTTGTATCGGTTAGTCGCTATGTAACGGGTGAGCGGAGCAAAATTCCGTCGCGATTCCTGTCACGTTGCGTCTCGCGCAAATAGTTAATTAACTTAAGTTTAACGATTTATCCGTTCCATCCGTGCAACAAAATCCATGACAAAGACGCGTGCCGAAAATACGTGGGGAGACAAATGGGAAGGGAAGAGATACAGTTGAACTTTAAATCATCGAGGAGGAAAATTAGATTTTATATGCGTTATAAATCTTCTCACAGAGGGAATATTATTACTAGAATCTGTAAATCCGAGAATCTTAAAATTCAATTCTAAGAATCCGTCAGAAATCTGACGAACGAAACATCCGACCATTCGTACGATGTATAAATACGTCATAGCTCTCGGCCGCAACGTACATATCCCATCTTTTACATCGTCAAATTTTTCTCGCGGCTTACACGCCCCGTATGCTTAATGAACAACGGCGTGCGGTGTGTCTTGTCGCGCGATAAACTGGGATTAATCGCGAGGGAGCCCCCCGCCATCAGTAATATCTCTAGACTTAACGAGCTTACTTCGGGTCATGAAATGGTCCGCGGATTTCAGCGTCTCTTCCCCTTAATTCGTTAAAACGACCAGTGCTGAACAACCGGCTGACGAAGTGCTCCGGGGATCGTAAACCAGGAATAACCGCATTCTCTCTCTGTCTCTCTTTCTTTGTTCTCTTCGTTCTCGACAGCGAATCGAATTTAGAACGAGAATTCTGCCGTTCTACATCCTGTAATTTCAAAAAGACTTCTCTCCTTTTTTTGTACAAGCTACAATGCTTTTAGTCTAATCGTGAGGCGTACAAAAGTGTTTCTAGCTCGTCGGATCTCTATCCATCATCCTCGCAAGCTTGAATCGATCTCGGTGTTGCTTCGTAGGCGCACTTACGGAAAAAGTTCAGAGAGTTATAAAGTTCAAATTTATCTTTTTCGAATTTTTTGCTCTATTTGGTACACAAATATATATCGAGAAATGAGGTGCTTCTCGTAACACGTGAACCAGATTAAGATAATTGACATGAAAAACTAGTGGTCTTCTGTTATAGGAAAGAATGTTCGCAATTCACTCACATACATCTCGCTCGTTATTCATATCGATCGCAATGTAATTTTCTTGAGTTTTTTTCTCCTGCCAAAATTGTATAAGCCTCCCTTTGCCTTACGTCAATCATAGTGTCATCTTAGCGATTGTTATTTGCTCTCATGAATCTCTCGTGAAAACTGTCCAAACGAAGGAAGCTGTCTCGGATACGACATCCTCTATCCATCTACTTATCCTACCTATCTGTCTTCCCATTTCTTTCTTCTTCCTTTTGCTCTTTCGAGTACACTCTTCTTCTCCTTTCTCACTCTTCTCGTTCTTTCTCGATTTTACTAAGATCCACGTCGTTCTTCAATGAAAGTACAGCGGTTATCAAATTAATTGTTCAGCCGCGACATGTCGGTGCAATTTATTCGGTTCATTTCCGTCTCACTTGTCAACAAGCGAAGGAAATTACTGTCGCGGAAATCCATTTGCAGAAATAATATCGTTATTTTGTTCAAATCATGTAATAACCAAACAATTATTTTTAAGATACACAAAAAATGTATCTTGGAAAAAAACATACTGTCTTACAAACGAAATTTGCAAATAAATCAATAAATATATGATTACATTGAAAGAATGGGATCGATTCGCGAGTCTTCGCTAAACGCATGAGATGCTCCCGAAAGCGGAACAAACGAGGGGAGGAGAATTTTCTACTCGCATAAGGGAAGAGTACGAGACTAGAGACACAATGAAAGGCAAGAATCGTCTTTCCCGAACGGACAATCAAGGCATAGTCACGAGTACGAGAAAGAACGTAAGAGAACGGAAAAAGCTATACTCGAAATGGAATATTCGGTTGTCTTCAATAGACACAACGCTGAAAGAACGCTTCTTCCTAGAATTTCCACTACTTCGCGCTACTCGCGCAAGAGGGTCGGATGTAATCATGCGAAAAGAAACCAACTAGGTAAAATGTGCGGCCAAGTCCGTTCTCGCTCTTACGTTGCTTAATACAAAATATCCTGGAACAGTCGTCGCTTCTATCCTTCTTGAAAGAGAGAGAGAACTATCCGCTTCTCGATCAAAATTTATAAAGCTTCTATATTAGATTATTATCGGACGCTAGTTTCTCAATGTTGCATGCTTTCCTCGCAGAACACTTTGTTTCGGTACGAGTTGAAAAATATTGGGATAGTTTGTGTCTTTGTACTCTTATATTTCTTTAAATGTATGAAACACAGTGTTTTATCCTCGTCGCAACGCGGATGATTTAATCGGATTGCGCGAGGTCGGAAAAGTTATGTCGTAATAATCCAGAGGATTGGAAGCACGATACGGCACGCGTTTATGATTGTTACATTTAATTTACTCGCGTATATACCGTCGTAATTGCGAGAAACGCGCGGGCGAAAAGCAGTAGGTGTACATAACGCTTTTAAAACGGTAGAATTTAATTTTGCTTCGCGCGTTGAACAATGTAGCGAGAGAAAGAGAGAGAGTGTGTGTAAGAGAGAGAGAGAGAAGGGGAAGGAGGGAGGGAGAGAGAAATTAGTTTCGGGATTCGTCTTTTTTGTAGAAAAAAAACACGCGCGCGCATTAATATCAACGCTTTATGTGTGGCACAACATAATTATTTCTTCCTCGTGTTACAGCTATCTGCAAAA
Organism: Formica exsecta; assembly: GCF_003651465.1. NCBI lineage: Eukaryota > Metazoa > Arthropoda > Insecta > Hymenoptera > Formicidae > Formica > Formica exsecta. Next base: position 4,528,440 of record NW_021853485.1, read on the forward strand.
CGATTTTACGCGCGTATGCGAAATAATCTTTCGCCGTTGCATGATGTTGCCGCTGTTGCTAATATTATTCCGCATAAATGACAACCACTGGACAGAAATAAAAGCCGGCGTACAAACATCCTGCACAATATCCTGCCGAGGTAATCTTCGTTCTTATTCTTTTTTAATACATAATGTATGATATAATGAAGAACAGAATTATTCGCTATTTAATTAATTTTTTTAAAATTAATTAAACGTGTGCTTATGTTTTAATTTAAATTGTTATTGTTTTCTTGTTTTAATACATAATGCAACCAACGCAATTATATGCGCTGTTTAATTAATTCTTCAAACATTACTCTTAAAATTGTACTTATATTCTGATTTGAATAAAAAAATAATTATTGCTTTTTCAAACACAATAGCTCTCTTCCTTGTTTATTATTCATATTATCGTGCATAATATTGCAGAAACGAATTTGCGCGAATATACATTCTTTGTAAAATTTTAAAATTTTATACTACATATTTTATATAATTTATTGCGTTTAAAATATAAATCTCTCTTTTATAAAATATTGCAAACATTTCGTTACAAACAATTTTTAATGAAAGGCTCTTCTATCGTTTGTTTCTCGCGCGTTGCAATATTTTTTATAGAAGCAGAATGTACATTTTGTTTCACGCTTTCTTGCGGAACAAGCGTGGATGCTTTTCAATATTTTAACCGTAATCGAACGTAGTAATGGTTGATTGCGCTTTGTGTAGTCGCATATACTTGAGATTTCCGCGAGAGAAATCTTTATTTATAAACATCGACCTAAACTCGCCATTTCTGTTTCTTACGATAGATCGATGATGTATTTGATCGCAGAAATGCATAAAAATAATACATTGTAAATTAAAACTTTAATAAACAAATGTTTGGGAAA
>NW_021853485.1:4530510-4536447 GCF_003651465.1 Formica exsecta
AATTATATTAAAATCGAATACATTTGGAAATATAATGTTCACACATTCAACAGTCTTGGAATATAAAGTCCAAGAGACGTTTTGTTAAATTAAAATATTATAAAATTGTATCCAAACGCGATCCAATTATTTGACCGAAAATTCTCAGTCTTCCGTCCAAGAGTGCGAAACTTAATTGCGGTAACTCGTAACAGTACGTAATAGCGCTCCAAAGTTAAACGAGAGAACTCAGCAACGAGGAGAGTAAAAAGATATTAAACGGGGATGTGTGTTATGGAAATAAAGCGCGACGAGAAGATCTGCTCGCAAAGTCGATTTTTCATGTAAAAGTCGACAACTAATCTAATGGAAAGAAAACACAGTACGAGTAAAAACTCGAGTTGTATGAAGAAAGAAATAAAGCGGGGATGAAAGAGAGATAGAGAGTGAGAGAGAAAAATTTGCCATACAATAGAAAACAGACGGCCGTTATTTTCGGAGGATATTCGAATAGAGGATGTAACATGATAAGGATACGGAAATACAAGGAGAAAAGTGCTGCAAGTAAAACGCCGCATTTTCGTACTAAGCTTTGCCTCGTATAGATTCAAATAAGAGCATCAAACAAGTTCAGCTCGATGGCTACCGCAAGAAATTCTACATTCTTTGTGTTCTTTCGTTTCTACTTGATTTTTATTTTTCCCGCTTTCTTTTAAGTCAAACGTGAATTATATTTAAATTGTACAAAGAATACTTTCGGACATCTCATTTCTGTGATATTTCTTTTTTTTTTGCGATTGATTTTGTATTTATCCCAATGTATTTTGCCTCTATGTAAATCTCTCTTGTCTCCTCGAATTATTTAATCGCGAGGCATTCGCATATAATTCGGAATGTATCTTTAAATCTTTGGATCTTCAGACGCGCGTAAATCCTCAGTTTCATCATTCCTATTTTCTCGTTATTCGGTCATCCCCTTGTTGAGTCTCCGCAGGCTCGTGTTATTATATTTTTTACACACGCCATAAAATCGTCACGGTCGATGCCGGGCATTTTTTTTTTTTTTTTTTAAAGCGGGGTCGGAGACGTCGTCGCTTCTTATTCTTTTGTTTACAGTGTTTTGCGCGACGTTGAGATGCGATGTCGGCAACGCGTATCTCCTTAAACTACGTTTCATATACGCGAAATAGCGCTTAACACGTAAGTGCTCATAAAATCGCGTACCGCTTTTTTACGGTCGGTTCTTTGCCCGTTCAGCTTCCGGTTAACCAAGGTCTTCTCTTCGACTGTACCCTCGCTTTTGCTTCTAAACTAAATCCGTGAATACCGCGAGAAAGAATACTAGCGGATATCCTAGCAAGCAGATAATATGTGCGATGTAATTTTCGTAATAGCGGTCATTTCGATCGGTGTAATATTTATTATATAATTTTGTAAGATGACAAGATGGGGTGGAAAGTGTAATAATAAATTTGTTATTTGAATATATGAGTTCGGTATACGATTCATCCACCGCGAGTGTCGTCGATATGACAAAAAAATGTGACAATTTCAAATCGCGATTCGCACGACTGGTAATCCATCATTTTTGCCCTTTTGAAAGCTTCCTCTTTCTCAACATCAAACTTTATTCGCGACATTTAGTTTTGACATTTTCAGAGATGAAAATTCTCCACGCACTCTCTTTTGACAAAATTATTACTCTACGATTCCATTTGTTTTCATGTTTTATTCCCCTTCACATTATTCCTGCTTTATGTTATCTATGAAACATTATTTCTCTCGCATTTCATTTACAAAATCACAAAAGCTGCTTCCTGTGCACAAAGGAAAACTGATTCTTGAAAACAACTTAATGTAAAATTTGCAGCAAGATATTATCTACTTCGCTGAAAATTATTGCAAGCAATCCTTTTCTTACATCAAGTCCACGGATCGTACTTCTCGTATGTCATCAGATCTTTTCGCCAAGAAGTTTATCAAAGTGTTTGCCAATGTATTACTTATAGTAATTGCAGATCGATGTAAGTTGCCTTAATCCGCGCTGCTATACTCAAGTGGCGGATACAACGTTCAGGTTAAAGTCGAAGTTCCCTCGCATTAATACGTCTTGGTCAGGCTTTAGGGAACTCTCGCGGGATCCACGAAGCTTCATTACCAGCGCTAAGTTTCCGCCGAGCGTCTCTGAAATCCGAAATGGCGTTAGCCAACTTACCGTTACTGCATCAAATCTCCTCGAAATATTGCACGGACTCGAAAGCAAATTGCGCTCGATATAATCCGCGTTCGAATAAAGTGCATCTGGCCGCATTAACGATAAGTTTGTATCGAGGAAATCAGGAAATCGGATTAATATATATAATATTCCGATAAAAGAAAAATTGCTAAAGGACAAGTTTATTTTTCACCTTTTCGCGTTGGATTTAAAAGAATGCTGGTAATTATTGTTCAAAATCATTGCTCGAAAAATTGTGATTTATGATATTTTAATACAGTGGTTTAAAAAAATCGCTTAATCCACGACATCGTAAAATTATTTGTTATATATGACATTTTTGTGAGTTTTAAATGGACGATTATAACTATTCTCTAAAATATTATAGCGATACAACATTGCGTCTGGATTATTCAAATTTTCGAAATTAAATTAATATTTTCAAGGATCTTAAAAGACATCAGAGACCCAAAAGGTTCACATCCACGCTGTCGTTAAAAATTGAATTTCCTTCGATAGGATGGGCGCAGGTCGTAACGGATCGTTCGTCGGCGAGATTGCAGCTGACGAGATTTAACGGAGAGCGACAAGAACAGCGTCGACGACGACGCGGAAAATCCGAGTCGAGTGTTTTCCTCGAGAGAGCCTTTTTTTTCCGTTATTTTTATAGCGCGCGATGCGACAATTTCCCTCGCAGTCTCACTGCGTGCGCTCGAGTTTTATCGATGCACGTGACAATTCCTCCCCTTCGAGAGCGATAAATAAGATCGCGGTTTACGCGAATAAGTACGTAAACGCCGTCGCGTTTCACGGCGAAACGTGATTATATCGAATGTGCACCGGCAGTCGTTTACATTTTAACAATACACGGGCAGCAACAGCAGCAGCAGCAGCAGCAACAACAATAACAACAGCAGCAGGTTGCGTTGAAAATATTCGTTACGCGTCACCGATTAGCGTCGCGTTGGCGAACTTTTCCGCGTCGAGGTTTACAATGAGTTTTTTTTTTACTCTTTTTTTTTACACTGAGCACGCCTCTGAACGTCCGGCACCGGCTGCGGTAAATTTACACCGGCCGCAGAAATGAATGTTGACGAATACGTTCCATTTTTCACCACAAAAGATTCGTGGCAAAATTAAAAAAGAAAGAGAAAGAGAGAGAGAGAGAGAGAGAGAGAGAGAGAGAGAAAGAGAGAAGTTACAAAATGTCTGATATACATCTCGAGAAAGGAAAAATTACCGCGATAATGTCGAGTCTAGCGTCACTCGAAAGAAGAATTGTTGAGTGCTAGGTGCTTTTTATACAATGAGATCGTTATATGAGATTATGCTTGAGGTCGTCCCGCGAGGCATTAACGCATATATCCACAGTTGATAGTCGAGAAATGACAAAGCTTCTTTAATGTCGCCAATTATATAAATTAAACAAATTAATTAATTATATTTAAATATCCTGGAAACCTTTCTTAATAATAAGAAGAAAAAAAAACATACGTATCTTTTATCTCGTCGGCGTAATATATGTTCATGTTAATAGTAATAAAATTATTTACACAAAAGGTATGTGCAGTAAAAGGTATTGTACAGTGACATGTATTTTGACAACAATGCAGTCGATTTAGCTTAAAGTAGTTACGATCTTTTTTGACACTTTATTCTTTGTCTTTTAAAGAGAAAGGGATTCTGCAAGCGTAAATCTTCGAAAAGAACTACATTAAAATTTTGCGCGATTAAATTAGTATTGTGACAAAACGTAACATTTGTTGCTTATTAAAAACACAAAGTGTTTTCGACAAAATGTCAGTTTGGCCGTCTTTTACGATGTCGCATACAGATTCCTCTCTTTCAAGGAATAACTCTCCGCTTTCCGTTTCCGCATACACGTCGTATCCTCCTCGAGGATCTTTGCGACGAAATCCGAGTCCGCTGAATCGAACAGTCGATAGCCCGAAGAACTTGCAAGGTAGTCGAATGTACATTGTCGAGTGCGATCCGAAAACGGGAACGCGTACCGAATACGAAAGAGAAGCGTGAGAAGAAAAGCGAAGAGAAGGCAACGCGAGCCACGAGGTGAAGATAAATGCAGTAATCAAAGTTTTTCCATTTTGCGGGGCTCCGTCCGTCCTCGGTTCGAGGGGACGAATGGAGGCTCCTTTAGTTCCTTTCACCGCGTACGCACCAGGGAGATTGTCGTCGAGTCGTTCAACCCTTTCAGAGTGCCGCTTCCCCCATCGCTATCGTAATAAGTTTGATCTTTCTTCTCGATGAAAGGATCTATTTCATCACTGTTTAGTTTTTTATCACATTTTGATGTTGACCCAAATTAGATTAAATCAGAGAGTCTTGGCCTACGAGAAATCATTTTACAGCGTTAAATTTTCAAATTACAAATCTTTGATTAAACTCTTGCATTTCTGTCCTTTTCATTTTTTATTTGATTCTATTTTTTTAAATCTCTTAAATTTTTAATTTTTGAATCTTTCAGAGAATGCTTTTATTTGCGAGTGTCCTCGCAATTCTGGAAATTCTTAAGTTGCAAAAATAAAATTCATTAATCCGCTGATATATTCTCTCGGTAATAATCTCAATTCGCCAAGTGCACGACCGAGAGACTTAAGCTAACCGTACTTAATATGCAATTTTCCCCGCGTTGCACTCTTCAAAGGGATCGCCGAGCGAAAGGGAAACTTTCGAAGGAGGCCAGCAATGTCCGCGTGTTTCGTCATTTTTGCCTCCCCCTCGCCACAGATTGTTCTCAACCCTTCTCTCTCACCCTCCTTGCACTACCCGGCAGATTTACGAGCGGCGCGAGTATACGTACTTTACGGGTCATAATTCGGAAAAAAAAAGAATGCGCTCTCGACGGGTTGCACCGGCGTTTTACAATGGTGACGGAAAAAAATGGATTACACCGCGCTTAAGTTTCACTCTCGAGTCTTTATTCATTTCGTTTCTCGCCTACCGTCCCGGTTGAATGTAAGTATTGAATGTAAGTAGTTCCCCGATCTTATTGTCGGCCGTTCTATACATGACGCGGTCGTTTTCTGGTTTGTAAATCGTTTACCCTCGACGTGCAACCAATCGACAATACTCGAGTCCTTTCAGAAGCATAATCTTTGATCGGCTACAATTTCTTAAAAAAAGAGAACTTTCTAGTATCGAGAGAAATTACAAAACTGCTTTAAAGTTTTACTACAATTTGAAGTAGATTTTAAAGTATTTCAGTTCTTGAAATATACATGGATTTTCAACCAGACAAGTAAAACGACACAGTAAAAATTAATTATTAATATAAAGAATTAATCTAGGAATTTGACAATTTCAAGAATATTAAATCATTGAGAATTTATAAAAACACAGTCAACAGTCCGAATGCCTAGATGAATTAAAGAATAACAATTTGAGAGACATTGTTTCATTAAGCGGCCGATATCCTTGAAGGATATACGTATTCTGAGCACAGAATAGCTATATCCTTTAAGGTTGGTTCTCTCGATGGAGGGTCGATGGATCGGAATGGAGAAAGGGAATTGGCTGATATTTCAATCAGGATAAGTGTCTACTGTTTTATTAGCTCTTGACTATATAGTCGTTCTATTAAAAATCCTGTCTTACTGCCCGATCGAAAATATCTCGAAAACTTTATCTGTTTTAATCACTAGATATTTTCAACGATACCTATCAAAAAAATTAAATGCAAGTAATAGTAATAAATATTATAAATTATTAATTAATTATTAATA
>NW_021853485.1:4540434-4563178 GCF_003651465.1 Formica exsecta
ACGGTCGATGCCGGGCATTTTTTTTTTTTTTTTTTAAAGCCGGGTCGGAGACGTCGTCGCTTCTTATTCTTTTGTTTACAGTGTTTTGCGCGACGTTGAGATGCGATGTCGGCAACGCGTATCTCCTTAAACTACGTTTCATATACGCGAAATAGCGCTTAACACGTAAGTGCTCATAAAATCGCGTACCGCTTTTTTACGGTCGGTTCTTTGCCCGTTCAGCTTCCGGTTAACCAAGGTCTTCTCTTCGACTGTACCCTCGCTTTTGCTTCTAAACTAAATCCGTGAATACCGCGAGAAAGAATACTAGCGGATATCCTAGCAAGCAGATAATATGTGCGATGTAATTTTCGTAATAGCGGTCATTTCGATCGGTGTAATATTTATTATATAATTTTGTAAGATGACAAGATGGGGTGGAAAGTGTAATAATAAATTTGTTATTTGAATATATGAGTTCGGTATACGATTCATCCACCGCGAGTGTCGTCGATATGACAAAAAAATGTGACAATTTCAAATCGCGATTCGCACGACTGGTAATCCATCATTTTTGCCCTTTTGAAAGCTTCCTCTTTCTCAACATCAAACTTTATTCGCGACATTTAGTTTTGACATTTTCAGAGATGAAAATTCTCCACGCACTCTCTTTTGACAAAATTATTACTCTACGATTCCATTTGTTTTCATGTTTTATTCCCCTTCACATTATTCCTGCTTTATGTTATCTATGAAACATTATTTCTCTCGCATTTCATTTACAAAATCACAAAAGCTGCTTCCTGTGCACAAAGGAAAACTGATTCTTGAAAACAACTTAATGTAAAATTTGCAGCAAGATATTATCTACTTCGCTGAAAATTATTGCAAGCAATCCTTTTCTTACATCAAGTCCACGGATCGTACTTCTCGTATGTCATCAGATCTTTTCGCCAAGAAGTTTATCAAAGTGTTTGCCAATGTATTACTTATAGTAATTGCAGATCGATGTAAGTTGCCTTAATCCGCGCTGCTATACTCAAGTGGCGGATACAACGTTCAGGTTAAAGTCGAAGTTCCCTCGCATTAATACGTCTTGGTCAGGCTTTAGGGAACTCTCGCGGGATCCACGAAGCTTCATTACCAGCGCTAAGTTTCCGCCGAGCGTCTCTGAAATCCGAAATGGCGTTAGCCAACTTACCGTTACTGCATCAAATCTCCTCGAAATATTGCACGGACTCGAAAGCAAATTGCGCTCGATATAATCCGCGTTCGAATAAAGTGCATCTGGCCGCATTAACGATAAGTTTGTATCGAGGAAATCAGGAAATCGGATTAATATATATAATATTCTGATAAAAGAAAAATTGCTAAAGGACAAGTTTATTTTTCACCTTTTCGCGTTGGATTTAAAAGAATGCTGGTAATTATTGTTCAAAATCATTGCTCGAAAAATTGTGATTTATGATATTTTAATACAGTGGTTTAAAAAAATCGTTTAATCAACGACATCGTAAAATTATTTGTTATATATGACATTTTTGTGAGTTTTAAATGGACGATTATAACTATTCTCTAAAATATTATAGCGATACAACATTGCGTCTGGATTATTCAAATTTTCGAAATTAAATTAATATTTTCAAGGATCTTAAAAGACATCAGAGACCCAAAAGGTTCACATCCACGCTGTCGTTAAAAATTGAATTTCCTTCGATAGGATGGGCGCAGGTCGTAACGGATCGTTCGTCGGCGAGATTGCAGCTGACGAGATTTAACGGAGAGCGACAAGAACAGCGTCGACGACGACGCGGAAAATCCGAGTCGAGTGTTTTCCTCGAGAGAGCCTTTTTTTTCCGTTATTTTTATAGCGCGCGATGCGACAATTTCCCTCGCAGTCTCACTGCGTGCGCTCGAGTTTTATCGATGCACGTGACAATTCCTCCCCTTCGAGAGCGATAAATAAGATCGCGGTTTACGCGAATAAGTACGTAAACGCCGTCGCGTTTCACGGCGAAACGTGATTATATCGAATGTGCACCGGCAGTCGTTTACGTTTTAACAATACACGGGCAGCAACAGCAGCAGCAGCAGCAACAACAACAATAACAACAGCAGCAGGTTGCGTTGAAAATATTCGTTACGCGTCACCGATTAGCGTCGCGTTGGCGAACTTTTCCGCGTGAGGTTTACAAAGAGTTTTTTTTTTTACTCTTTTTTTTTACACTGAGCACGCCTCTGAACGTCCGGCACCGGCTGCGGTAAATTTACACCGGCCGCAGAAATGAATGTTGACGAATACGTTCCATTTTTCACCACAAAAGATTCGTGGCAAAATTAAAAAAGAAAGAGAAAGAGAGAGAGAGAGAGAGAGAGAGAGAGAGAGAGAAAGAGAGAAGTTACAAAATGTCTGATATACATCTCGAGAAAGGAAAAATTACCGCGATAATGTCGAGTCTAGCGTCACTCGAAAGAAGAATTGTTGAGTGCTAGGTGCTTTTTATACAATGAGATCGTTATATGAGATTATGCTTGAGGTCGTCCCGCGAGGCATTAACGCATATATCCACAGTTGATAGTCGAGAAATGACAAAGCTTCTTTAATGTCGCCAATTATATAAATTAAACAAATTAATTAATTATATTTAAATATCCTGGAAACCTTTCTTAATAATAAGAAGAAAAAAAAACATACGTATCTTTTATCTCGTCGGCGTAATATATGTTCATGTTAATAGTAATAAAATTATTTACACAAAAGGTATGTGCAGTAAAAGGTATTGTACAGTGACATGTATTTTGACAACAATGCAGTCGATTTAGCTTAAAGTAGTTACGATCTTTTTTGACACTTTATTCTTTGTCTTTTAAAGAGAAAGGGATTCTGCAAGCGTAAATCTTCGAAAAGAACTACATTAAAATTTTGCGCGATTAAATTAGTATTGTGACAAAACGTAACATTTGTTGCTTATTAAAAACACAAAGTGTTTTCGACAAAATGTCAGTTTGGCCGTCTTTTACGATGTCGCATACAGATTCCTCTCTTTCAAGGAATAACTCTCCGCTTTCCGTTTCCGCATACACGTCGTATCCTCCTCGAGGATCTTTGCGACGAAATCCGAGTCCGCTGAATCGAACAGTCGATAGCCCGAAGAACTTGCAAGGTAGTCGAATGTACATTGTCGAGTGCGATCCGAAAACGGGAACGCGTACCGAATACGAAAGAGAAGCGTGAGAAGAAAAGCGAAGAGAAGGCAACGCGAGCCACGAGGTGAAGATAAATGCAGTAATCAAAGTTTTTCCATTTTGCGGGGCTCCGTCCGTCCTCGGTTCGAGGGGACGAATGGAGGCTCCTTTAGTTCCTTTCACCGCGTACGCACCAGGGAGATTGTCGTCGAGTCGTTCAACCCTTTCAGAGTGCCGCTTCCCCCATCGCTATCGTAATAAGTTTGATCTTTCTTCTCGATGAAAGGATCTATTTCATCACTGTTTAGTTTTTTATCACATTTTGATGTTGACCCAAATTAGATTAAATCAGGGAGTCTTGGCCTACGAGAAATCATTTTACAGCGTTAAATTTTCAAATTACAAATCTTTGATTAAACTCTTGCATTTCTGTCCTTTTCATTTTTTATTTGATTCTATTTTTTTAAATCTCTTAAATTTTTAATTTTTGAATCTTTCAGAGAATGCTTTTATTTGCGAGTGTCCTCGCAATTCTGGAAATTCTTAAGTTGCAAAAATAAAATTCATTAATCCGCTGATATATTCTCTCGGTAATAATCTCAATTCGCCAAGTGCACGACCGAGAGACTTAAGCTAACCGTACTTAATATGCAATTTTCCCCGCGTTGCACTCTTCAAAGGGATCGCCGAGCGAAAGGGAAACTTTCGAAGGAGGCCAGCAATGTCCGCGTGTTTCGTCATTTTTGCCTCCCCCTCGCCACAGATTGTTCTCAACCCTTCTCTCTCACCCTCCTTGCACTACCCGGCAGATTTACGAGCGGCGCGAGTATACGTACTTTACGGGTCATAATTCGGAAAAAAAAAGAATGCGCTCTCGACGGGTTGCACCGGCGTTTTACAATGGTGACGGAAAAAAATGGATTACACCGCGCTTAAGTTTCACTCTCGAGTCTTTATTCATTTCGTTTCTCGCCTACCGTCCCGGTTGAATGTAAGTATTGAATGTAAGTAGTTCCCCGATCTTATCGTCGGCCGTTTTATACATGACGCGGTCGTTTTCTGGTTTGTAAATCGTTTACCCTCGACGTGCAACCAATCGACAATACTCGAGTCCTTTCAGAAGCATAATCTTTGATCGGCTACAATTTCTTAAAAAAAGAGAACTTTCTAGTATCGAGAGAAATTACAAAACTGCTTTAAAGTTTTACTACAATTTGAAGTAGATTTTAAAGTATTTCAGTTCTTGAAATATACATGGATTTTCAGCCAGACAAGTAAAACGACACAGTAAAAATTAATTATTAATATAAAGAATTAATCTAGGAATTTGACAATTTCAAGAATATTAAATCATTGAGAATTTATAAAAACACAGTCAACAGTCCGAATGCCTAGATGAATTAAAGAATAACAATTTGAGAGACATTGTTTCATTAAGCGGCCGATATCCTTGAAGGATATACGTATTCTGAGCACAGAATAGCTATATCCTTTAAGGTTGGTTCTCTCGATGGAGGGTCGATGGATCGGAATGGAGAAAGGGAATTGGCTGATATTTCAATCAGGATAAGTGTCTACTGTTTTATTAGCTCTTGACTATATAGTCGTTCTATTAAAAATCCTGTCTTACTGCCCGATCGAAAATATCTCGAAAACTTTATCTGTTTTAATCACTAGATATTTTCAACGATACCTATCAAAAAAATTAAATGCAAGTAATAGTAATAAATATTATAAATTATTAATTAATTATTAATTATTAATTGTATAAATTAATAATTAGCTATAAAAGAGTGTATCAATATTCGAATATATCATACAAAATTATTAAAAATAACATTATTAGAAAAGTAATCGAAATAACATACGTATTAATGTAATGCTTGTAATACCCATACAAAATCAAAAATTTCTATCATCTAAAAATTAATACAATTGCATATTAAATAGCGATACGTCAACTCCATAAAAAGATACGTATAAATAATGACAAGTTTTCAGTTTACGTCGATAAAAAACAGTAGATTCTTAATTATAGGATGGAAATTTAAAACTACGCGTTATCCCAGATTGTTATTAACAACAAATCCACATCCGAAATTCCGTCCGCATTCTCCAACGAGAAGAGAGAATGTCGTTCTCTCGTCTTTCTGCTGTACAAACATCGCTGACCCTTCTCAATCTTCCGAAAACAATGTTGACCCACGGTCTAGCACAGTGAAACACTCTCACGTACAAAGACTGGCCTTATATTTTCCCGCCCGTTTCGGTGCCCGAGGCCAATCGAGCCAAAGTATCGAAGAAGAAACCAGAACGATAATTCTTTCAATCTCACGATATCCTCGGATATTCGGTAAACCGTTTGAGCAGCCTGCGTATGCTTAAATATATTACTTGAATATATTCAAAGCAATATAGTAATTTTGCACTCTCTCTCTAGACGCGCGACTACGTTATAAGCAGGAAGAATTGAGAATCCCAAATATGCATTTTCGAGAATCGATAAGTCAAGAATGTAATATCTCGAGGATACGTAAGGAATCAACAATACTATAGCATTAGACTTGGATGATCTCGAAGATTATTGAATGTCATAATCTTAGATATTCAAAGAGCTAATAATACTAAGGGACTATGTCGAAGAATTCGATAAAACGACAAATGCACGATGTTATTATATACGACATTCAAATATCTTATTTAAACAAATTGATATTATACGAATCCCAGTACTCTTTTTAATTACTAGGATCTTTATGGCGATCTCAAAACTCAATGATAAGATATAAGAGATACTTTTTAATTACGAAGATTGCATGTAGATTACATCCATATTATTATCATAAAATCTACGATAACAAAACTCCGATGATCGAGAGACTCGAGAATGTGACAATATTTCTAGAGATTTATAAATCTAAAATATGTGTATTAATTTACTGGAGTGAAACTTAGAGAACGAAAAAATGGAGATCGCGCGTCCCTTTTATGGGGTTCAATCGGATGGAAACGTTTTCGTGTCGTTCTCATCTTCGTATTCGCACGAATTACGAGCTATTATCGCGCCTCGTTCGAATTCCTATTGCCCTTTTCGCGCCATCGAATGGCCAGTTAAGAAGATCATCGCCAGTTTTTCCATAGCCGAAAGGGACTCTCTCAGAGAACGGCTGTTACGAGTGCGCTAGTACAAGGAACATTCCGAATTCGAAATTATATAATACCGCAATAAATGTGACCCAGAGATTGTTCTTCAGCTTTAAATTAAATCAAATTTCAATTTATTAAAAATCAGCTTAATCAAAGCTGTCAACAGATATTATTTTTTAATTTATTTTAGAGGATTAGTCTTTTTATATCTTGTTAAGTAATTAATACTTGAGGGTAAATGGATGTATTTTGAATTGAAAAGTTATGATAAAAGAGATGGAATCAAGCTCAGAATGCGTAAATTTGATAAATAATGGTAAATCACTAAAAATGTTTATATAATTATATTATATATTTCTCTAAAAATAAATATATATTTTAATATATAGGCATTCTATATTTTTATTCATGTAATTGTGGAAAATATGATATCGTTAGTAAATTTTGGTGGAACGCTCGCTATGTTTATATATATGAAAACCTTTCTCGAGACGAATACAATCAAAAGCCCCGACGACACCGTCTAACTATTATGCTTCCCATGCGAATCATACTTGAAACTTGAGAAGACTGTAGAGTCCTGAAATGGCCTGGTAGAATGGTCATTGCGCGAGCCGTTTCCTTAAAACGGGGGCAAACTGACCCTTTTTGCTTGTCCTCAATAACGCGAAATATCCAGTTATCAACAGCTCCTGATATTTTAAAGACGTCGTAAGAATGGCGATATCCGTATCGCATCTGACACGGAAATGGCACAAGAAGTGAAACGTGTGCGCGCGACAGCATTTTCCTCATTTTCTTCTGATAAAATTTTTCTTTTAGCCACATTAAAAATTTTTATACTCGACGTAACGTGGTATATTAAATTTTTTTTAAAAGAGCATCCAAAGATTAAAACGAAAATTATAATATGTAAATTAATAAATTCAGAGAATTCACAAAAGGAATATATATTTCCATCGTTCTTTGCCCCTCTTTTATCAACATTCGTTAGAGTTATTTTATCTCGTTATTATTCTTGTTTTTTTTTTCAATCGGGATCGATCAGAAACAATTTTATTCTAGATTGTCATAAAATATAATAACTGCTCGCTTGCTTTTCTTCCTTTCTTTCTCTCTCTCTTTTCCTCTCTCTCTCTCTCTCTTCTTTTTGATTTCCCGGAATAATATAAAAGCTTGCTAGTATCGCTGAGTTTTTTCAATCTCGCGAATGCAACCGCTCGTCGGCTGTAGTTCTAATGGCAAAAGACTTTGCATATCTGCACATTTTACGATCGTCTGATCCACGCTATATTTGCGCAGACTTCTCTGTCGATTCACTCCACATGCGGGTTTCAACTACTCCACTCTTTTTACTATCGCACGCCGTTCTTCGTACCGCTTCGCACCGCGAAATTGGCAGTTAAAAAGAGATCGGTTCTTGGACTCGGTTTTTTTTCTTCGACCAAGGACTGGCAAAGTAACCGTTGAATATTCTGTCCATTTTAACGTAAATCACAGCTCTCGACTTTTCTCTCTGATCTCTTTTTCGAGATCGTGGTTAAAGGTACGTCCGGTGGTTCCGGAAAACGTGGGGTATATATTTCCGAAAATTTGTAATCTCACATTCAGCGTTAAATGTGACAAACTAAATTGAAATTATATTACTGACAAAAATATTTTAATAATAAAATTTATTAAACAATATATGATACGATGATTTACATATATATATATAAGGGGAGAATTGACTTTTCTTTCAAAAATTTTATTCAATCACAATGCGAGTGGACTTTAAGACTTTTCGAGAAATCTATTTTCTTATTTTCTATTCAAGCACTGCATTATACTTATGCTGAATCTGAAATAAAACGAGATAGGCGAAGTTAGAGCCAGTTCTACGCGGTTTCCAAGCGGATTACATCCCAAGATTTTTACTGCCTCCGCGCGTCGCGGGATGGACACTTAAGCGAAGGGATCATCATTAAGGGATATATCCGAGCATCAAAATGTAGATAAGCGAGAGAGAAGTTTCATTCGCTCGCAATATATCAGAAAGTTCGCAAGCTCCCTCGTACCACTCCACGTATCCTGAAAACTTTTTCGCAAACAATCTAAAACGACGTTCTAACGACTGATTGTTTTCCTAGCAATTAGGAACACATGTGTAGAGACGAGCTTGAAATTTGTCTACTAAACAACATTCGTTACGAAACTCCCAAAGTTCAGACCTGTAACTCTCCTGTGTTTTCCCGTACCGGCTTAATATAGTTGAGCGTATAATCTCCTGCCCTTCCCTCTCTCTCTAAAAAAAAGGAGATCGAGAGAAAATTAATACGATTAAATTAATAAGATTAAATTAATAAATAAAACAAATAATATATTACACTAATCATCCTCTGTATAGCTCTTCCTGATCGGATTTTTGATATGTTTTTTTGTCGATTTGTGTCTAATTAATTTTTCTAATAATTGGAGTACTTGGCGTACAAAACCCCGCAAACCTGGAAGAAAATGAGGACCGTCCATTATACGTGCAAGAGCTTCCAGCTTTTTATCCGATTTCTTTCTTTTCATGCGTTCTCTTTTTTTTCTCTTTTTTTTTTTTTGACATTTGAGGGCGAATGGCGAGGTCAATGATGTAATTACGAGATTGAAAAGGGGCTACAAGATTCCTTGTCGACGGCATTTCGACGTTTTTTACATCTAGTTTCTAACATTTATAACTGTCGAGCCTAAAGCAAGGAACAAATACACGAATTCGATACGCATATACAATTTTAATCCCCGCTATTTATAATCCGAGAGTGGATGATGATTTTTGGGAAAAGCTTGGAATACTTTATAGATTCTTCTCTCAAATTCTTCACGCGCGAAATCAGATGTTTCTCAAGTAGACAGTCGGATAGTCGCTCGATAGCGACTTTTCGCACAGAAACTTATTGAAAAGTGATCGCGGCGGCAGCCATTCGGCCGAGAACTCGATTCCAACCGGCGATGATCTCCTTAACTGGCCGTTCCGCGACGCGAGAAAGTCGGCAGAATTGGCTGCTGGCCAGGAAGATAGCCGCGGAAATACGACCGGACGATCACCTTTGCGGATTCGTCCGTGGAGACGAGTCGCTGGAAAATGCACGCTTTTCTCTTTTCTTCGAAGCTATTGGACGTATAGAAGAGACTGCCGTCACGAAATTGAGAAGGGTCAATGTGGAGCGGGCTTTCGAAGACGAACGAAGACGAAAAAGAGAGAAATAAAGAAAGAAAACATCTCTTACACAAAAGAAGCTGACAATCCTCTTGCAAGGATATCCCTCGCGCAATAACTTTGTTATGTTGAACGCAGCTGCGCAATCGGAAGGTCGAATTTTCTATGCATAGAATGCGCGAGAGGGGTTTCAAGATAGATACCTCGTCTGTGCAATGCCGATACGATAATTCACGAGGCTATGGAATCTTACGACGATTTTCCGTTAGATGCAAGCTTGTTATTTATACATACACCAGTAACTACAAGTGATTATATTTTCATATAAATTAATTCAAAACAGGAAGTGATGTGAAAAAGCCAAAGATTACGAAAGAAAGTCTCGTCGATTAAAAATAAAGCGGATTTTTTTTCTTCCTCTAATAGGAAAATCGGATTTAAAATTACAAAGTATATGAGCATTACATATAGACGATGTGTATACGTGACACTTGAGTCGATCTAGGCTAAATCGATAGCAACGCTTCGTCGTGTAACTGCAGTTACTTACGGGAATACTAATTTCCCGGATTAATTCTGAGCGACCATCGGGGAGATTAATCGTGACGGAAACTCACAAGCTATTCTCCGCAGAATCCGGTGGAAACGAGCGAATCGAGAGTCCAAACGCGCTAAATCATGCACCGGGCGTCGAGCAGCGGGATTTTGTTGCGGTAAAACACATTATTAAGATACGTTATTACCGGGGTCAAGTTTATTACACCACCGCGGCGGCATCGCGTCGCAATAACAGGCCGTACGCCAAATTTCGCACGATTACGCACAGCATAAGCATAATTTTCGCAAAATTAGCTGCGCCGCGTGACAGCTTTTTGCATGAGAAATATATGCTCGAATCTATGGATGGATGCCTGTGAACACATTCTAACCGTTATTAATATATTTCTTCAGATTCTATACAAATAATCATGTTTAAAATACGATAAAACCGATAAATTTAGATGAGAGAAGAAAATATAATATTAAGTTTAAATTATCAATTCTCGAAAACGCTGAAATTTCTCCCTAGAAATTTAGAATGTGATATTTAAGTATCGATATATCCCGCTATCGCCGACATATCATAAACATTCTTACCAGAGAGACGCGTTTCTTGGAGCTCGCAAACTCCGAAAGAGAAAAATAAAATGAAAAATAAAGATCAAATATTTATATAACGTACTGCTATATATACATCACACGACTTGACTGTAGAGAGAATTTTATTTGCAGTAACTTGACTGATTACTATAAAGAACAAAATAGAAAAATAAAAATCCTTCTGCGGAAAATAAAAGCAAGGTTCTGGCTCGATTACACCAAACGTGTGGTTCGTAAAAAAGTAGTTATGATCGTCGTTAAATTTCAGTATCTTCCAAGCCATGTGGTTTCGCAGCGTAAGTAGATGCGCGCAATTTGCCGCTTGGAACGCTGATGTGGACGAGAAAAGTTTCGTCGATGGNAGTGTTGCATATTGCTCTCGTAATATAGTGTTATCGTAACATTGTGTCGTTTTTTGATATTTTGTTTCACGCATGACATGTGTATGTGTAAATGCAAATTCTGATATTTAAGAAGAATTTTCTCTTTCTCTTTCTCTTTGCAATTTTAATTTTATATTCATATATAACTTTTATATTTTTTATTTTATTTTTTTTATTATTTTTAATTTATTATATTTAAATCACGATTTTTATGACTCATTATATAGACAGCGACGTTCATATATCAGATGTTTTTTTATTAAAAATGTACGAATAATTTAATTAAATATTACAGATCAAATTTTTGCAATTTTATAAAATTTAAAAACGCGATTCGATATGCTTTATATGTGCTACTTGGAACACATAACAAATCAAAATGGACATCACACACGCGATACTATTTTGAGAATCAACGTTCATATCTCAAATGAGAAAAGCTTCCCTGCTCAATATTATCTTACTTTTCTTCGAGACGTGCGTTCTCTTTTATTTTCATGAATGAGCTATAGCGTCGCAGGAAGGCGGTTGCTGATGAAGGCGGAGACGTGAAAATGTTTCAAATTAGAAAACACGGCGATGTGATATCTTCTTCTCTGATCTCCTGATGTGCAACTAGCAAAACAGGTCGTACTACGAAACGCTCCTGGCGTGATTAAAATTCTAATTCGCGGATACCCGAAATAAGCTCTAAAGAATCCTATCCTCTCGTTAAAAGAAAAAATAAAAAACAAAAGTTCAGAACTTTTAATTCAGCAACCAAAATTGCATATGAAAGAATTTTACCTTTTTTAATAAAATAATCTAATATTCTCTTATATTCTCTAATCGATATCTGTCTTTACAGATTGTTGTTCTCATACTTTATTGTTTGATTTAGCACAAAATTTGTTTAATGATATTCTCTCGCAATTGTAAAAATTTTTGCTGAACGAAATTGTAACTCTTTTAGATGCAAAAATAACAACACATAAGAAAAATGAGAGACTATCTTGCGTGATGGCAAACAGCTGATAAAAACATGATCCATTAAGAATTTTATGAAATTGCTCGCAGCGATTAGCATATGGAGAAGATTTACGACATAAAGTACGATCGCGTCACACATATGGCGCGCAATCCATTTTGCTTTCTAACATACTTCAAACCACACACATGCGCGGTGCCACTAGTAATGAAAAGGGTTGATCGATCGTACAATGTAATTAAATAATTCATCATTGGACTTGTCCATTCGCATCGCCATATATAATGTAATCGCATAATAATTAAACTAAGCGTGTAAATTTTAGCGTAAATTATAATAAAGACTTCTGTATCTTTATTATAATTTTAAAAATATAACATATATCGCTGTTTAAACAGAAATACAGAGTGGAATATTACTAATAATGTAAAAGAGAAAGAGAGAAAGATTAATAATCTCATTAATCATATTTCTATTTGCATATATTATCGATTATTAAATTGTAAATACACAGATTATAGACAAGCGTAGCTTATTGCTCGTTAATATTATCCGTAAAAACGAAATCTTGTCGACGTTTCTTGTCGTTAATACGCTGTAATGGGAAAGGAAAAAGCCGGAAAGCCATGTTCTTACGCACAGCTTGGAGCAAAAACAAGAAGATGCAACAAATCCCCGAATAATGCTTATGACGTTGTTTGCTCTTTTCCACTCTCGTATCTACGAGAGAGAATTTATTCACACTTTCCATAATTACTTTGTACAGCAGAAGCGACATAATCTCAAAAATCTTCTATATTATACATATATATTATATATATTTTAACATTTAATCATTTGGATTGATGCAACAATAAAAAGATTCTTCATTTTATCCATTAATTTTGTTAAAGACGAAAAGAGATTCAACCAAAAAATAAGCTCGCAAATCAAAACATTTCCGAAAGTACTTACTTAAGAAGTATACGATTTTTTAATATTTCATTTTTCTCATCTCAAAATGTGCACTTCTTCAATCTTCGAAATATATAAAAAAATTTTATTAAGTTTTGTTCTCTCACAATAAAGAGATAAATAAGCATACACGTGGCATTATAAATGATCATGTGTCTCAAAAAGACCAAGATTTGAAAGTTCATTTGCAAGTTTAAATTTACTAAACTATTTCGCCATTATAGTTTCAAGAATTCCGTTGATCTCGGAAGAAAAAACTGTCGTTCGTTAAGGGGAAAGCTAGCCCGCATTCCTCGCAGAATCGATTTAACATTGCTGCTCGCGAAATCTTGTGTAACGTAATTTCGTTATCAAGAGTGATCGAAATATATCGAAAGAGAGAGAGAAAAACATTTCGCGACAAAACAGTTACTCATAGCCTTTTTTATCTCTCGGCGGCGAAAGGGCGGAAGCTATTTCGCTTCGACGTAGATACGTGATGCCACTGCAATATCGGCGCTGATTTCTTCTTATCTCGAAACCGCAGGTATGAGACGCGATACAGGATTACGTGGGTTGCGCGAGTGTTACAGGATTATGTGTAGCTTGTACGGGCCTGTAAGGACCGCTGTTGTCATTGCGCATCTTATAATCCGACCGAGACCGAGATTAAAACACTCGGCCGGCTTTATCCGGAAGTTATGGAAAAGTTCGAACGTGTTGTGACGATTCGCGCATCTCTTAAGATACGCTTTTCCCCATCATTTTAAGCCACATTCGCTCTGTTTCAAATCATTAAAATAGTTCAATGTTAAGCTTTATTCCATCTTTACATTCCTGTTATTTATCTGCTGGGATTTATAACTCTTTCTAACGTTGATCGAAATCTCTCCGCAATGAAAATCTCGACAATATGCCTGCTAAATTTTCTTATTTTATTTCACGTCGATCTCTCGCGCATTTTATTTTGTTTTCACCAACGATCTCGATATATTTATTATAGTACCAAATTATTAAAAGTTTTTTGTCGAAGTAAGCGTATTGCAAGGATTATTCTAATGCACCGTATGTGAAAGACGATGACTATAAGGACGTTAAGACTGTTCAATATATGCCGGTGATTTTATCAGTATGCTCGATGCCATTAAAATCACTTCCCGCCGAAACTCCCTAAGCGAGTCCTTTGAGCGGGTGCTAAATATTGAAGGTAAGAGTCTTTATTGCAATATATCAATATATATTCATAGAATGCATAATCAATGAATACAATGGCGCAATAAAATACCGTATTTTAAATTATCAAATTTTTGTTTGGTAAATTATCAATGTTATCTGTTTCTCATTTTCTCTGTCTCTTTCTCTCTCTCTCTCTCTTTCTGCGTATGTGCGAATGATAAAATCATTAATTGCTCTATTGCGGCAGAATATTTTTACCTTTGATCTTTTCACTGCGAATATGTTTTTAATATATTTTACAAAAACAGATGAACGATAATGTAATTATAAATTTTTTCATCGAAATACAGAGATATAAAGTTTAAATGAGAACATCAAACAGAATGAATCGATCCACCAGTTAGAAACCACAAATGCTAAATGAAATTGATGTGAGATAGAAATAAAATGATTTTCAGTTCTCCAACTGTAATTAAGTTTGAAAAAAGATTCGCTTATAATACATAATGTGTGTATGCTATGCTTTTCTCTGTAATATATTTATTAAAAACTAAAATAAACATTTCTTAGACTAAAATATATTAACAGATAAAAATATCTAGATATTCTATTTGTATTTATATTCAGTAATTTCTATAAATAATATGCTTATACATCGAGAGACACGTTTTCTAAAAAACGAGATAGTGCCTCAAACGCGTTTTTGAACAGATAATTAGTCATATGCTATACATTATTGGATTTATTTTATTTTCATCATTATTCTCCTTTCATCACTTAATAGCATCTTATCACGCAACTGACGAATATAATTAATAACACGCGATGTTCATTAATCATTGTATCGCCTCTAATATATAATAGAAACAAACTTTTATATGTGTATGCGTGTGTATGTGAGACGTATTATCTTATCATTTCTTAAGAGCATGTTTCTCCTTGCATTTTTAAAAGAAGCATTCTAATGTGTAAAATTTTAAAAAGTATAACAAAAACAATATATCCATCTTAATTATACATTACTAAAAACGAATTAATTTTTGCAGGCAGAAAATATAAATGAGGATAAAAATAAAAACATAAGACTGTTCGGAATCGTGAAAACGTTTAACGAATGTAACTTTTTAATGAAAGTGGAAGGAGGAAGGTGCGCGATGACATTTCTCCCGGCTTTCTCTCTTTTGCCGGTCGGAAAAATTCGTGGAGTAGCAGTCGAGAGAAAAGGGAAAAAAGGGAAAAAGGCTCGTTAGTGGCGACGAAAGTATCAGCGGTTTGCCACAGTTGTGCTAATCTCGCGGTAATCGCATTTCGCGTAATTAGCAGCTGATTCTCTCATTCGTTTTTGCCCAGCCATCTAACGCTGCTACTCGATTAGTCCTGGACCCATTGGCTATACGATTGCGTATTACGCAAAAATATTTTGACGAATTATAGCGCTATATTCTTTACCTTCAAACTTTGTACACGAAAGTGCGCGATCAAGTTTTGCAGATCGAAATGCGAGCAGAAAGTTCTTCCTCTCTCTCCGTACGAATTTATGAAATATAAATTTATAAAAGTATATAAATTTTATTCCGAAACTGTCGTCGTGAAATCGTTAAAGTTGAAGAGTGTCACAGACTACCAAGAAGATGATCTTAAAACGGGGTTAGTGCGCACAGCGGAAATACCTCGCCGAAGTAGGTAATTTTAAGAGACTTTCGCAGTTTCTGCCAATCTCCATCAAGCATATAATAACGTCGGCAGAAAAGTGCGAAGAGATTAGTACGTATAATATCGTCGCCGATCAACCGGAAAATGTCGGCTGAAAGACAGCGATATTACACGATATTAATATAATAATCTTTGTTTAAAGACGATTATAAAGGATATCGATATTGTTATCACATGTGTAAATACGTAATAATGTGCAACATAATGATTATATGATACAACGTAAATTTTTCAGAAACTTTACAATATTTCTTTTATAAAATATTTGTTAATACAAAAAATTTATTACGCACAAAAATTATTTTTCGAATTAATAATTAAATATGTCAAATTAATAATTTGAACATTGCCTTATATAATTAATTAATTAATTAATTTTATTCTCGTACAGCAAGCTAATCGTTTGGCTCGTTTTTTAAAAAGTAATTAATGTCAAGTTAAATAAATTTAACATTGTATCTCAAGAGCGAATAATTCGAGCAGTATTTCAAAATTAAAATTATTTTATGTATATCTGGTATAAAATTAAATCATATAAAATTAAATCTCCTTTTTACTGCCAACTTTCTGCTAATTGATAAAAACAATAAATTTGAGATTGGAGTAGTAAGTTAAATTATATCATTTATTCGAATTTGATTTTTCGTGATGGGGATGCCAGATCGACGCAGGTCTCGCTTGTCGAGCAACGCCAAAGTCAGAGAATTATTTTCTCGATGCTGCGGAAAAATAAAAGGAAATCACTCTCGCGAGTTTTCATCAGCGCGCAAACGACGATGTCAAAACCGTTCTGTACTTTTCAGTTTTTCGCCCTCGATGCTCTCTCGGCCATCGAACGTGGATAACAAACGCGGCCCCGCGTGACGCGCGCGTGATTTTTCGATGAAAGGAATGACGGGCGTGAGGAAAGCGTGTTACACGCGAACAGCATTCGTCAAACTTACACAAAAGAGCATTCAAGTTATACAAGTTCGACAGTTTCAGGAACTTCGAGAACTCGTTCCGCTATTTTTGCAGCGCATCTCGCGTGTTGCGTCGAATAAATTCTCTCGTTCGCGCTACTTTATACTTTGGGATAGATCGCTTTAATACCTGTGTGTGTGTGCGCGCTCTTTCTCATTTATCAGGAAAATACTTGTATAGAACTAGTTAAGAGTTTTTAGTATAAACTATTATATACAAGTTTCCAGCTGCCAATCAATAAACATAATTATAACGTCGAATCTATCTGATCGTGATGATACTTGGGTGAGAATTTTTCGTCTTCGACGTTGAAACGTTCGTGTGAGAACAAAAATCCGCAGAACCCGCGATATCGTAGAATCGTAAATGAAGCTTATCGCAAAAAGCGTTGCGTTTGCAAACTTATGGCTTTCCGTCGACTTTATGCGAACCAAAAATTCGCCTCTTGCTGGTCAACAAAGCGGATTACCTATCCAAAGAAGATTTTCGTTCGAGAAGCGAGTTGATGGTCGGAACGCGAGCGCGAACGAGACGGGAAATAAAATGAATCTCGAACGGCAACTGTAATCCGGGAAATGCGACCCGAGAAAGCAAGAACCCTTTGCGCCTTGAATTGATCTTCTCTCGCGAGAACTCACATTTCTTACTCGCGGAAGCAATGAAACAACTCAGGCGCGCAAAACCTTTTGTTTCCCCGAGCAAACAATTTGAAATATGTCAACTTGCATTTTTTTTCCTGTAAAAAGTAAGATTTTATTTTTCTAAGATTGTAAACAATAACAATAGAGCATCTTTCATATAAAAAGCTCACTGCATACCTCGAAAAGATATTGGAAAGAGGAACTGAAAATAATATAACCATCATTTTTTTTTTTAAATTGGATCTATTAAATATTCTAAAAATTTAAAAAAAAATCCAAATAAAAAGATATATCCCTAAAACATAGAATATTACTTATACAAAATATAAGAAAGAGATTCGTTATATAAAGAACATGTAAAGAGATAACATGTGGACATATGTATAGTTAATGTAATATTAAAGTTACACGATTGTCAAGATATAGTATAATTATCTGAATTTTAAATTAAATTGATTTAGATTGATATTGGAAAGAGGAACTGAAAATAATATCACCATCATTTTTTAAAAAAATTGGATCTATTAAATATTCTAAAAATTAAAAAAAAAATCCAAATAAAAAGATATATCCCTAAAACATAGAATATTACTTATACAAAATATAAGAAAGAGATTCGTTATATAAAGAACATGTAAAGAGATAACATGTGGACATATGTATAGTTAATGTAATATTAAAGTTACACGATTGTCAAGATATAGTATAATTATCTGAATTTTAAATTAAATTGATTTAGATTGAATATTTCTCATTACTTTTTTATTTCGCTTGCGATCCACTTTGTTTTTACATTAATCACACTGGCAGCTTTATCTCGACAAGGAAAATACGGATAAAATATGGATAAAAAACGCTCCCCTCTTATATCTGTCTACATAAACTTTATTTCAAACATCGCTTCTACCTCCAATGGTAAGAGAGCGACTTTTATTGGCGAAAGTGGAACGCGCCCTACATCGGTTTGTTTCGTCGTGTAATAATATATTAGTCTTGCTGATAATATCGCGCAACGCTTTATTCGTAAAGTTCAAGATCAAAATCTCCACAAAAATTTAGCGAACAAATATTCTTCATCCCGTTAATTGACACTGTCGAATTTTTGAAACCACATATCGCTTTCACGGAGCGCAGATGCGTGTTGAGGAATTTACAAACCAACACGCCGCGGCGGCGGCGGCGGCTTTAGATCGCATGCATCACATTCGCGATCTTGTTATCGCGCGCACAGGGCCTCCTCGTTTTGCGTACGGCGATGACGAATGTCTTCCCATACGCAGTCCCGATGCGAATTCTCGATGCAAATGCCGCTTTTCGCGCGGGAGAACGGCGTCTAATGCATTTACCACGACGACGTTTGCGGATGCGCGCCGGGAAACGATCGCACCTGCATCTTTCGTCGCGGAGACATTAGCACGGTATACGTGGTGGCGCAAAACTTCCGAGCAAAGTAGAAAAGTGAGAAGTTAGTTCATACTCTTATTCGAATCCATTGGTTGTACCGGGATTAAATATCGCGACATTAAATTGGACGAGATCTTATACGAGACCTCGAATATGAAAAAATTTGATTCTCGATTTCTCTGATTTTTTTTTCACGTAGAATAATTACCTTCTTTCTCCAATTTTATCACCACAATTATGGGACATCCTTGTATATATTATACGTACATCTACGTAATTAAATTTAATTTCACTAATTACGTTCAACTGGACATATTTTCCGTGTAATGATACCTACCTTTCAACAAGTTTCATTATCATGAGTATGGTTTCCAAAGTACCGCAGCGAAATTGCAAATAGCAACCAAAGCATGGAATGTCGATAAAATTTAATACAGGCCAATTACGAACTTGTCGCGTGACATATTTTACTCTGCTGTTAATTGAATTATGAGTGCCTTTTCACGCTACCTCCCCTCCTGCGCGCTGCCCCATTCCTGTACTTTATCGTAACGTAGTGATGAATTTCGCGTAATTCGCAAGTTCGCATAAAATTACACGAAAATTAAAATCATCGAGCAAAAAAACTTTTATCCTAGACTTTTTATTCAAAATTTTTAAACTTGAAGGGACTTTTAAAAATTCTTGTTTATCATCCCTGATAATATCTCAATCCCCCTTCGCGCACGATAATGCAAGAATAATGTTAGCTTTTTGACTCTGACGTGAAAAAGGAACGCGATACGATCGATAACGTGAAAATAACGGCCGCTAATTTAAACAACGCGGAAATACTATTTTAATATCTACAAATATCGAGGATAGAGATTCCGGATTTTTTTTTTTTTTAGATAGTTTCAAGGTAACTTTTACAAAATTGGCATTATTTCACGAGCGCTTTTGTTTCGACCATTTTATTATCGCGGATATAAAATTTTACACGTATAACGCCCGTATTGTTTCATGTATATTTACTTTCGAGTCACATCGCGACTAACGGACGGAAACGCGGACGTTGCTGTGTTGTTGCTTCGACGACGGTCATGGCATATCGATTTTTCCTTACGACTTATGTGCACCAGTAACCTTGATACGACCTCCTCGTTCAAAAGAGCGAATACGATAGTTTCTTATACGAGTGTTTCATGGCAATTGCTGTATACGCGACTACTACGCTCGCGGCAAGGGGCGTTGCACAAATTGACGTATGTACTTAAAATTTATACTTCTCCTCGATGACTTTTGGATGAATTTCGTGGACATTAAACGCATTCGAGACGATTTGGCCACATTTGTTTGTTCGTTTCGTAAGAAAAACCTGACTTTGGGTTTCGATATAAAATGCAGGAATTTTTCAGACGATCGACTACTTCGTGCAATATCGAATTTACTAACAATAAGTATCACATGAATAATTGCAAAGAGATAAAATATTCATAAATACATTTCCTCGATTTTTCTTCTCTTGTGCGACAATCTACAACAATTACTAGAAACATTTCGTTGATTTATCGTTGTCCCTCGACTTTCGACTCCATTCATCGTCACGGCTGATAAACTTTTTTGATACGCTTTTTTTACTTTGCTTTGGCTACTCGGTTAAACGTGAAATTTCCTCAAGGACCTCCTCTGTTCCTATGTTATCGGTCATGGTCACTCCTCGCCATCCATCTACTTCTCACCGTTGTTTTATTTCCACCGGACGGAATACATTAGGACCATTGAAGCAATATCTTCCAAAGAACCGAACAGGCGAAAAGTCAAGTATGTACATATATGTACTTGCAGATTTTATTATATACCATTATTTCGTATAACATAGACTAACAATAAGTATATATTAGATATATACGCACACACGAGTTGTTTATATAATCTCTTTTATTATATATTTTTGCTTCCTCATAAAGGAAGCTTTGTTTATATTTCTTTAGAAATGTTTAATAATATTAAACTTTTACTCGTATTCTTCTAAATTAAAACAATTAAAGTCGATTAAACCCTATAAAATTACAGATAAATAATTTTAAATTATACACGCTTTACAAAATTATAAAAGTATAAAATTTTGAACTTAAATTATCAGAACCTTTAAATTGAAGTCTCTTAAAAATAAAGGTTCTGGAAACGAAAATTTAGAGTTCACCAATACTAAAGAGATCTGCAAAGATGTATATTATGTATAATAATATACATGTAAAATAATAAAATTATGATAATGTAAATTTGATTTAAATAAATAGAGAACCTAATAATATTTCTTAAACCTTTTACAAAAAATAATAAAGTGTTTTTTATCATAATTTAATTAGTTTTACATGCATTTCTCTAGATCTGCTTATAGTATTAGCGAATTTGAAATTTTCGCTCCAAGAACGCGAGTTCCAATAACGTTATTTTATTTGCAATAAAAGTAGGCTTCTTCAAAGTTGATTATATATACAGCACACAAGCCTGGATGTAAGGTAAGTTATTCCAAACAATATATATATATATTTATTCTTACAATCACAAATAGACAAAAAGTTATTTTCAAACGTAAATATTTTGAAAAATTTTTTAACACTCAGTTTAGCTATTATATATGTATTTGCCAAAAATGTCAATTTTCCATAAAATTGAATTCTCGTGAAATGTGTTTCAATCTTATCACCGCGCACCGTGTGGATAAACCGAGAGATAAAGATAGCTTTATATCGTTGTAAATGAAATTTGAAAAAAGAAAACTGCTTTCGTCAGAATGTCAGCTCTGCGACGGAGATGCCATTATACTCTCGTCAAGCCGCCAATGCGCTATTCACGCGATGATCCGACAGACTTCGTTTTATTATGAGCGCTATCGAGTTATTATAGTCGAAAGAAGATTATATTGACTATGTTGACCCCCGGGTACGTCGAGTTTAATCTATCAGCAGGCTCGTGTTTTTTTTTTCATCGTGCACGCATTAAATAAATCTATTACAAAATTTCATACACTACGCGACGAGAGATAATCTAATAAAGAATAATTTTAAAAGATTTGAATATTATTCATATGTTGCTATTGTAAAAGATTAGCGATTAAAGAAATATCATCAATTATCTCGACTTTTTATTATTTTTAAAAATGCGAATAATTCTTCACGAGTTGATCGAAGAAGGGCTTCCTTAATTTGTAAGATTGAAATCTAATTTTATGGATAATAATTAACGATACTCGATTTGTGATACAGATCGATTCGAGTCTTCAGGTTTATCTGATTACACATGCGTTTCACTCGCGAGTTTACAGTGTATTAAATATTGTCACGCGTGGTTACTTCAATGACATCCGACAGTTTAAATTTTATTGAAGGGCCAACAAAATTGCTCGCACTGAAAATGGTCAGTATTTTATATCGCACGGTAGTTACAAGAGAAACCGAAAGAGAAAGAGAGAGAGAAAGAGAATGGGGTTGAATCCAGATGGTCCTGTGGCATTCCGGTAGCACAACGAAACGTGATATCGCATATCGATTCCGAAATTCCCCCCGATTTCCTCCGGCGTAGTCTCGATTGATCCCACATCGAGACCAGTGGTCTCCGAGAAAGTTTTTCCAATGATTAAAACGAAGAGTTATAGGAGTACATATATTCTATTTCAAAAATGTCACTGAGACTGTTTCACAAGCTCACAGATTTATTGATAAAATAATTAATGCACGAATGTGGTCCAATCGTAAGTATATGTCTCGTTTTTCTTCTATATCCTCTTGTTTCCTTTTACTTAGCCCTGATAGAAGGATTTTGAGAACCGCTAATCCTGATAGAGGATAACGTTCACTCGGATAGAAAAAATTTGCGCGATCAAATTTACCGTTTAATCAGACAACTTTCAGCTATTATTTTTAAAAATGCAATCGACTTTTTT
>NW_021853485.1:4564252-4589535 GCF_003651465.1 Formica exsecta
TTTTTTTTTTTTTTAGATAGTTTCAAGGTAACTTTTACAAAATTGGCATTATTTCACGAGCGCTTTTGTTTCGACCATTTTATTATCGCGGATATAAAATTTTACACGTATAACGCCCGTATTGTTTCATGTATATTTACTTTCGAGTCACATCGCGACTAACGGACGGAAACGCGGACGTTGCTGTGTTGTTGCTTCGACGACGGTCATGGCATATCGATTTTTCCTTACGACTTATGTGCACCAGTAACCTTGATACGACCTCCTCGTTCAAAAGAGCGAATACGATAGTTTCTTATACGAGTGTTTCATGGCAATTGCTGTATACGCGACTACTACGCTCGCGGCAAGGGGCGTTGCACAAATTGACGTATGTACTTAAAATTTATACTTCTCCTCGATGACTTTTGGATGAATTTCGTGGACATTAAACGCATTCGAGACGATTTGGCCACATTTGTTTGTTCGTTTCGTAAGAAAAACCTGACTTTGGGTTTCGATATAAAATGCAGGAATTTTTCAGACGATCGACTACTTCGTGCAATATCGAATTTACTAACAATAAGTATCACATGAATAATTGCAAAGAGATAAAATATTCATAAATACATTTCCTCGATTTTTCTTCTCTTGTGCGACAATCTACAACAATTACTAGAAACATTTCGTTGATTTATCGTTGTCCCTCGACTTTCGACTCCATTCATCGTCACGGCTGATAAACTTTTTTGATACGCTTTTTTTACTTTGCTTTGGCTACTCGGTTAAACGTGAAATTTCCTCAAGGACCTCCTCTGTTCCTATGTTATCGGTCATGGTCACTCCTCGCCATCCATCTACTTCTCACCGTTGTTTTATTTCCACCGGACGGAATACATTAGGACCATTGAAGCAATATCTTCCAAAGAACCGAACAGGCGAAAAGTCAAGTATGTACATATATGTACTTGCAGATTTTATTATATACCATTATTTCGTATAACATAGACTAACAATAAGTATATATTAGATATATACGCACACACGAGTTGTTTATATAATCTCTTTTATTATATATTTTTGCTTCCTCATAAAGGAAGCTTTGTTTATATTTCTTTAGAAATGTTTAATAATATTAAACTTTTACTCGTATTCTTCTAAATTAAAACAATTAAAGTCGATTAAACCCTATAAAATTACAGATAAATAATTTTAAATTATACACGCTTTACAAAATTATAAAAGTATAAAATTTTGAACTTAAATTATCAGAACCTTTAAATTGAAGTCTCTTAAAAATAAAGGTTCTGGAAACGAAAATTTAGAGTTCACCAATACTAAAGAGATCTGCAAAGATGTATATTATGTATAATAATATACATGTAAAATAATAAAATTATGATAATGTAAATTTGATTTAAATAAATAGAGAACCTAATAATATTTCTTAAACCTTTTACAAAAAATAATAAAGTGTTTTTTATCATAATTTAATTAGTTTTACATGCATTTCTCTAGATCTGCTTATAGTATTAGCGAATTTGAAATTTTCGCTCCAAGAACGCGAGTTCCAATAACGTTATTTTATTTGCAATAAAAGTAGGCTTCTTCAAAGTTGATTATATATACAGCACACAAGCCTGGATGTAAGGTAAGTTATTCCAAACAATATATATATATATTTATTCTTACAATCACAAATAGACAAAAAGTTATTTTCAAACGTAAATATTTTGAAAAATTTTTTAACACTCAGTTTAGCTATTATATATGTATTTGCCAAAAATGTCAATTTTCCATAAAATTGAATTCTCGTGAAATGTGTTTCAATCTTATCACCGCGCACCGTGTGGATAAACCGAGAGATAAAGATAGCTTTATATCGTTGTAAATGAAATTTGAAAAAAGAAAACTGCTTTCGTCAGAATGTCAGCTCTGCGACGGAGATGCCATTATACTCTCGTCAAGCCGCCAATGCGCTATTCACGCGATGATCCGACAGACTTCGTTTTATTATGAGCGCTATCGAGTTATTATAGTCGAAAGAAGATTATATTGACTATGTTGACCCCCGGGTACGTCGAGTTTAATCTATCAGCAGGAAGATCGAGCACCTGAGAATACATATTAAACGCTTTTATGTTTATCTCGTGTTTTTTTTTTCATCGTGCACGCATTAAATAAATCTATTACAAAATTTCATACACTACGCGAGAGATAACCATCTAATAAAGAATAATTTTAAAAGATTTGAATATTATTCATATGTTGCTATTGTAAAAGATTAGCGATTAAAGAAATATCAAATTTTATCTCGACTTTTTATTATTTTTAAAAATGCGAATAATTCTTCACGAGTTGATCGAAGAAGGGCTTCCTTAATTTGTAAGATTGAAATCTAATTTTATGGATAATAATTAACGATACTCGATTTGTGATACAGATCGATTCGAGTCTTCAGGTTTATCTGATTACACATGCGTTTCACTCGCGAGTTTACAGTGTATTAAATATTGTCACGCGTGGTTACTTCAATGACATCCGACAGTTTAAATTTTATTGAAGGGCCAACAAAATTGCTCGCACTGAAAATGGTCAGTATTTTATATCGCACGGTAGTTACAAGAGAAACCGAAAGAGAAAGAGAGAGAGAAAGAGAATGGGGTTGAATCCAGATGGTCCTGTGGCATTCCGGTAGCACAACGAAACGTGATATCGCATATCGATTCCGAAATTCCCCCCGATTTCCTCCGGCGTAGTCTCGATTGATCCCACATCGAGACCAGTGGTCTCCGAGAAAGTTTTTCCAATGATTAAAACGAAGAGTTATAGGAGTACATATATTCTATTTCAAAAATGTCACTGAGACTGTTTCACAAGCTCACAGATTTATTGATAAAATAATTAATGCACGAATGTGGTCCAATCGTAAGTATATGTCTCGTTTTTCTTCTATATCCTCTTGTTTCCTTTTACTTAGCCCTGATAGAAGGATTTTGAGAACCGCTAATCCTGATAGAGGATAACGTTCACTCGGATAGAAAAAATTTGCGCGATCAAATTTACCGTTTAATCAGACAACTTTCAGCTATTATTTTTAAAAATGCAATCGACTTTTTTCACGATATTAAAAAATATATGACAATATTAAATATTTCATAAATGAAAAATAACTGCATTTAATTAACGTCATTAAACCGAATAAAAGAAGGAATATCTCTCTCCCTCCCTCTCTTTCTCTTAGGCATTTCATTATGAGTTAATAAAAAAATAAATAAAAAATTCTCCCTAAACACAATATAGTAATTAATTAAAAACATTGCCAAATTAACTAATTTATCATAAAAAGATTGTAATACATAATTATGTATAAAAATTGATACACATGGCTCTCATCCGCGTACCACCTGAATCTATGCGGATCTCTGACATGTACGGTCTCTTCTAACAGTTAACGGATATTTCGTACAAACGTATCCCGCGGCACATTCCAAGAATAGAACATAGGAAAGAGACACGACACACGCGGGAGCCATTCCGTCTCTAAGATATTCGAATTTCGGAAAGTTCATATGCGTCCCGTATGCATAATATCCGCGCATCGGTAGGATTCTCACAAAGGGTGCGTTAATAATTCTTTCGCCGACTTTCCTTCGTGCCATTCCGACTGAATGGATTTAGTAGTAATCCTTGTAATTACATAAAGCTATATGGTATCATCACTTAAACATTTACAATCATACATGATAAGATACATTTTATGCAATAAAGAACAAAATTAAATATCCATTCATCATTTTCGATAGCGTGAAAAAATTTGGAATTATTTTTAAACTGATTAATAATTTTGCGAATCTCACAACGAATTCTACTTTTGAGCGGCTCTTTCATTTTTATAGAAAGTGAAATATCTTTTATGGGTAAACGATATACAATGATACCACGCATTATATGGCGTTGCGGGATTCCTTCCCTCCAGACATCGGGACGATATTGCGCCTCTTAAGCTCCCCGGAACGAAAAGGAGGTCATCGCGCGCGTTTAATAATTAATCGGTTTTGCCGTAAAGAACTACGTAGACGGAAACGAGCTTTATTCGCGTTTCAGGTGAATCGCGACGCGGCGCGTACACAAAGCCAATGGAGCCGAGGGCGAAAGGTTGAATTTGCGATGAGCAGCCGGCTTTTGACCATGTCCCACATCGGAGTAACGAGAATACCGTAGCGCGCGACTGTCATTAGGGGAAACGTCAGGACTTCATTTAGTCTCGACAAAAGCTCCGTATAATGATGCCTGTAATCTTTAGTTAGCGTAAGCCGATAAAATGAAGCATTTTGCAGATTGTAGATATCAGTTTATATGTAGCAATTTTTTAGCTTTTGTAGCGAAAGCGAGGCAAGCCCGAAAAAAAGCAGAAACTGTTTATTGATATAAGTATGCTATCTTTTTAAATAATGACACAAAAAATTCATAATATGCGCGCATACTTTCACAAATTATCTCAAATTAATGGGATAAAAGACGCATCTTGTTGAAGAGAAAAGATGTATCAATAAGCACTTAACAAATACACACACACACATTTTCTCTGTTTTAAAAAATATCACTTTTTCTCTATTTTGAAAAATATTTATATATATTATTGGATATATTATTATCTTACAAAACGAAATTTTTTTGTCGGAGCTGTTTACGACGATACAAGAATAACACATTCTTATCCGAATTTATATACGTACCGGACATATCGCGAAATACTCAAATCCCGAATATAAGAGCGACAGCTTACTGAAACTTGCTTTAATTTGCATATTAACATACATTGAATTGCAAATATTCCGAGCTGAAATCTGTCATTCGCATTTTGTGTAAGAGTATCCCACTTTAATAATTACAAAATTATCATTTGTTCTTTCTTGAACTTGCATGCTCTTTTAAACTATATCATTGACCACTTATGTGGAATTTTTTGTCGAAAAAAAGTCAAGCAATACACAAACATTATTTAGGTATCGTCTTTTAAAATAAAGTTTTTGAAAAGTCCGGTAAAATTTTTTAAAATTTTCTTAATCTGATTATATCTTAATTCCGATTTCTTCTTTCTTTGAACTTTTTAGAAGCTCGTTAATTCTCATCGATTTCGCGAAATCTAACTGCAATCACCATCAAAAACGAAGTATATCTCGTTAGAGTCACTCGTAGAGCAGCCGTTGGCGTAACGAGAATGCGGTTAAGAAGTGATAATTAAAAGGGATATTAGTAGGATATTTGCTCGGGAAGTTCACATCAAAGATTCCGACCTACTACAGTTACTTTAATCACTCTCCTGTAATGAAAAGGAATTTCTTAACATCCCGCGAGAGAAGGCGTAA
Organism: Formica exsecta; assembly: GCF_003651465.1. Lineage (NCBI taxonomy): Eukaryota > Metazoa > Arthropoda > Insecta > Hymenoptera > Formicidae > Formica > Formica exsecta. The sequence goes on from NW_021853485.1 coordinate 4,569,604, forward strand.
TAGTCGTTTCATTGGCCATTTTAATAATAAAATTAAATCGGTTTCGCCGTTCGCACCCGTCCTGCAAAGATGATGATTTGCAAATTCGCCAAATTCGCTCGTTCGCGACTAAAGTTTCGCGCTCTAAAGAATTTCAAAATTAATGACATAAATCAGAGAAGTATAACGCGATGTCTTTAATATTCATTTTACAACTTCCAACGAAATTTTGAGTCACCGACGTTCTGGATGCACAAGCCAAGTTTCGCGATAATTATTACATTGCGCGGACTCGAAGCTTTCGAGAGTCGCTTCACGATAGTCTGTCGTGAATATTAATTTTCGGTCGTACTGTTATTAGTATTTGGCTGTAACTAGAGAGGTATTCCAAATCAAATATATTATAAAAGAAATTATATCGTGGATTTTCTTTTACACTTTTATTAAGTGTAAAAATAATAAATGTGTGTATATCATATATGCTATTCATACATATTATTATAAACTAGGATATTGAAATAATTTTATTTCAATGGTGTCAAAGTTATACGCGATGTTATTGCAGATTCTTAAAGATTTGAATCTTTAATATTTTACAGATTTTTGAATATATAGATATTATAAAATACTATATAATCCGTAATTCCACAGATAATGAAAATCTCCGTAAATCTATTAGTCTAAAAATCTTTAGTTCTATAGATTCGCAGCGTTGCAGATTTTTTGATTCCACATATCTCTCTCTATCCACATATTCTTAATTCGAGATATCTTGAGTTCCACAGAACATTAATATTTTTTGAGCGTAACTAATAAATCTCTGCTCCGTTTTTAAGATTTATAAAATCAAATAGATGAGAAATTCCTGTTAAAAATGAATGTGATGCATAACAAAGTAGATAAAAAATATCAATACATAACGGAGATAAGAAGCGGAAATAATATTTAAGAGCCACAAGCAATCCGAGAAAAAGTGCGAAGAGAATACCGGGGAAAGATACGTTTGTTTGTGTCGTTGATCCTTTGTTTATCCTTCCACGCTAATTTCATTTCTCTTGGCAGTGTCGGCTGACAAGTTTCTGCTTGCTCCGTGTATAAAGTTCAAGCGCAGGAAGTTCGGCGATAAATTCCGCGCAAGGAGATACCGCGGGACTCTCTCTCTCTCTCTCTCCGAAGGGGATCCGTGATTCTTAAACTCTAACGATATCGTCGGCGTCTCGCGTTAAAATTTATGAGCCGGAATCCGTACCGAAAAGAGTACAACGAACGTCCGTATCGCGTTGCATTCTAACAAGAAAATTCTCATCTTTGCGCGACCGCAGAGAGGATAATGATCGTTTCGGATTCTATATAAGATAATGCAAGAACAGTAACGCAAGCATGTTGAATCACTACTTGTCCTTTTTTTAAACAATATATGTATATATGTTTTATTTAAAAAGTTATAGAACATGACACAGCGCTTTTTTCTTTTATACGAAAATTCGTTTAATTAAATTTAGAATTCCGAAATTTGATATTTTGCGTGCGATAACGCGATGCATTGGAATATAAATAAGCGAGATTTCTCCCCGCATTATGTTCATAGTTATAACACTAAAACGGGAATATGTGAAATACCCGCGAAGCGCAGAATACCTGCTAGGACAGTAATGTATCCCTTTTGTACATTTGTGGCATTTACATCCATCGCGCGTTTCATAAACGAGAAATGCAATCCGATGACGCAACTCGCAACCGGGCATTTATGCCGCGACCGGAAGACACATTCGCGTGTGAAAAAGCTCATAGTGAAAAGCACTTGTGGCGTAAAATACGCGGCTTTATATAAAGCAAAATTGCACTAAAATTCTATGTATATACATTTTAGAACAGAGAAAAAGTTTATTCAGTAAATATACACACACACGTTCATAAATATAAAAAAAAAAAAAATATTTGACAAGATTCATTTATTCTATTTGTTCTTTATACTTTGCATTTTTATATTTCGTAAAGAAGCAATTATAATTTTATATGTAAAATTTAGATATAATATGACAGTACCTTTCTTTTCCGTTATTATTATTTCTCTATGATTACAAAGGAATAAAGAACGCTTTGCCGAAAAAATTCAAGAAATATCATAAACAGTTATATCGATTCCTATTTTAAAAAATGTAAGAAGTTGTATAAATCATCGTATATTCTTTTCCAATCACGCGAGATCGTTCTTAACTGCGATTAAAAGAATCCCTAATTGATACAAATATTTAATAATTGCGCGCTGCTTCCGAAATGGAACAATGTTTTGGCGTATTTTATTGCCGCAAAAGGATGCGTGGCTTCACAGTATAACGTGTATAAATGCGTAAGCTCGTGCATTCCATTGTCGCGAAATGAATTCAAGCTTTGAACGGAGTTAAAGAATCGATATATTCGAGCCGCACTTTTGCTTACAAACGCGTCGATTATTGTACCCACAAAAGACCGTTATTATTCGGAAAGAAATATTTTTGGTACGTTTCTTCTCTTTTTTATTATTCTTTTGAAAAAGATATTTCTTTTGAATTTAGAACATCTCTCTTAATGAATAATAAAAGTAACATTTAAAAAATTATATTATACAAAAATAATGCGTACAATGTATTACTTTGTTCTGTGTTTTATATGTATAATTCTACAATTAATACATATATTTATATTAACCGTTTTATTTATTAAAAGGAACGTCTTTTTTACTTGAAAAATTTAATCTGAAAATTTATTTGAAAAATTAGTTTGAGTTGTATTAAAATCATCGATAAAGAATCTCACCGACAATGTTTTCACGAATATATACATATATGTGTATTTTTTTATTTGGAATTAACAGAATGTATATTTTTTCGATATATTATAAATATTTATCTTGTTTTTTGTGCATCAAACATTTTTTGGTTTGTTACGATTTGGAAATAACAAACTAAAAAACCACAGTCTAATTTAGTTTTACTCTTTTAACGTTCCAATTTGAATGTATAAATGTGGATATTGAAATGCGCAATATATAGTTCAAGAGAGTACATAAATGTATAGTAATATAATTCAATAGAGTGTGTATATGTATGTATTCGCGATTGCATTAGATCGAACTGAAAGGGTTAAATCGCTCGAAGCCACAAATTTTAGTGAAACATGTCAATCAGCAATTAACTCGTATTTCCCCCATCAATGTAGTCTGATACTAAACGCGCATTGGATCTATTCGCCGTTATTAATTACTGACAGCACTGGTATCTGTGCCAACAAATTTCATATGAGCTTGATTTGAATGTAAAACTAATGTTTAGTTATCAGGTTTCACCAATGATGTTTTTATACAAATTCATCGGTTTCCAAGTATCATTGATACGTGGTATCGTATACTGTATCTTTGCCAGATATTTTTAATCAAGCGATGAATTCGCTCTTGATTTGAAATATATTATTCTTTTGACAAGAGAATAATATATTTCAACCGTTAAAATAGCGAAAATTTTCCTTTCAAATCGTAAAAAACCAAAAAATGTCTGATGATGCATAGAAAAATTGATAAATATTTATAGTATTTAAAAAGTTGATTTTTAATTATTCAAAGAAGAGACATAGTCGACTCGATTCGGCTGTACACAGATTTTTAAATACTATTAATTTTAAATATTGCGTTTAATTTAGAAACATTTTGAAAAGCAGTGAAACTATTCAACACTACCACCAATTACTATATTGATTACTTGATACAATTATTTATACATGTATGCAAAAATTCCTGTCGCAACGTTAGATTTGCGAGAAATTAGATTATACATAGAAGAAAAATTTCTATTTTAGGAGAAACATAATTAATAAATATATATATTAAATATATAATTTTCTTATATAATCATATTATTGGATGCAATATAATTTGTTTAACATATATATTTATAAAGAAAAATTAGTGCCATATAAAAATAAATAAATAAAGCATTCTCTTGAAAAATTAAGAGAGATAACGAGAGTGTTTTATCTGTACATTACATGCTCCGTTGAGTTATACAACTTTTATTCAAAGTGTTTTTTGATAAAATCAATATTTATGGAGTTATAAAAGTGTTTCGAATTATTTGGAATACAGTATGTAAGCAAAATTTATGTAATAAATTTTGTACATTTGCACAATATATTAATGTATCAATTTATTATTGTATATGTATAACTACTCGCCATCATTAATGCGATACTATGATTGTCGTTTATTAATCGGCTTATTGTTATTATTAATTATTTTCTCATTAATTCCAATCCAAAATTAATTTCTCATTGATTCTCGGGAATAAACCGAAACTAGTAACGTATTTTCATGGAAAGATATTGACATGATAAGCGCGTATCTTCTTTTTACGAAATCGTTAACACTCGATATCACGGCGCTTTTATTAGCGGTAATGAACGTAATTAGGATCCCGCGCCATATTGGATTTCACGGATTTCATCTGACGGTGATTCGCATAAAATTAAAATCTACCGTGCAAGCGTGGGCAGCGAATATGCGACGACATTCGTTCCAATTAATTTCTAACGAGCTCTTGATTGGTAACGGAACCCTCATTCCTACACTTCCGTTCTGGCGAGATGTAAATTCGTGCTACTCGACATAAAAACGGTCCTTATTGATCTTTAAGGACGAGGTCATCCAAATGGAAATTGAGATTGGTTATTCGCTCTTTTTTTTTATTATTAGAGCGAAGCTTTGGTTTGCTCTCTGAGCAGTTTTTAATTAAATATGCTTAACACATTAGGATTTGCGTCTATATTATTGAAACATCTCCGACGTAATACAAATTACATGTTAAAAGAAATTATGTCACTCTTAATTTCTATAGAAGAAATAATAATATTAGAAATTATATTATATGTTATAATCTTTTATTATTTGTATATTAATAATTACTTATTATTAAAAAAATTAAATTTAATCAAAAAGATCATTTTTAATCAAAATGAATTTGAAAACAAACGGGATGAATTTTGAGAGAAGTAAAATATCTTTATAACAAAAAATCTCTCTCATAAAAGATTTGAAACGTGATATAAATTTGCAATATCAAAAATCTTTATTTTGAACCAAAAGTCTGTATTCGGAATTTATTGCGAATTACAAATTCTGCAGATTCGAATATTTGATGCAGGATTTATACCAGAAAGCATCGTTGCGATAGACCAATGAGACGAAACGTATCCTCGAATCTGTGCAAATCTGTGGAGATAGATAAGAACGGAAGCTTCTATAGAGACTCCATTTCATTCAAATGGGCATCAAAGCGTTCAGAATACGATGCTTTGCCGAATAGAATTCCATTGTACAATGCATCATACGCGGGAACACATAGGCATCGATCGATATATCGATACAAGCAGCAGCGCAACAACGAATCATACTTTCGACGCGGCAAATTACAGACATATGAAAACGCAAAAATATTTCGCTCTCTTTCCGAAACGATTTCTCTCGATTGTTTCGACTTCTTATTCATCTTCGTGATATACCATTTTTCAATAATAGTTTCGTCATCGGCAATTCATTTTTTTTTTTTTTCCGATATGTTTCTACTTTGGCGAACAGACAATATGAGTACCAGGTGATTGTTACTTTTATTATTGCCTATTTTAAAATAATATATATAAAATTCTTTTTTCAATTGCGTGTCAAAATGAGAAATAGTTTCGGAAATATTCGTCTGTTACATTTTCGTATGCTATGTGAATAGATTGTATCGATTAAAACATCTCTTCCTGAAAATAAGGAACGGTGAGTGAGATGCGCAAGAAGACAAGCCGGTTAAGCATTGCGTTATAAACCCCCGTACTCGTGAAACACGCGTATCCTATAGAATCGCGCGATATTCTCGTCGCGAGAGAAATCGCATCTTCAGCAGCGCGGCGTGTTCGCGCGGGGTTAAATCCGGATTATGCTCGACTCGCCGTCGTGTAAACCAAGTAGAATCGGATTAGAACGCTATCCTCCGACAGGCATTGGACGTAGTCAGGGCATTATACTAACGACGGATCGGACAGTTGATCTGCGCGACAGCGCATAAACGTCGATAACTCCGAGCGCGAAATTACCCTCTCATTAAATCGAGATTAGCGGAATTACGAGATTATCGGCGTGCACGCCATTAAAACTGACGTTGAGCACGATACACTAGCGTGATAAAACTTCGAAAGGGAAACCGACAAGCGAAATTCATTATGCGTGTCGTGTATTACGGTGATCTTACTCGTCCAATAATTCAACTCGCGCCCGCACTCGACAAAGATTCCATACAATGTTTCATTATCGGGCTGATTAATCCTTTTAACGTACTAACCAGACATTATGTTACGTACCTGTACGTTATCCGATGAAAATGTTTTGCGCTAGAAATGATGTTCTTCGTGATAACACGAATATTCTGCGCACGTTGCTACGAAAATATTCAATTTCTTCGAAAATATCAAACAATCGTTAATCGTAAGAAAAGAAAAAGTAAAGAAAAATCCATGTGCATCGATCCCAATATTTCTCATAGAACAGTTGTTTGTCGACGCGACACCCGGTATACGATATACGCGAAGAGGGTTGATCGGCGAGGCTTTCCGCGTCGTTTGACTCCGACTTGACATTTCTTTCGGATCCGCGCTCGCGCTCAGGTATTCTCGAGCCGGCGGCGCTCTTGCTATGCGCGCGACGTTGCGCGTGACGGACTACGAAAGGCAATATCCTTAGGACGTCGTCGGAATCCCTAAATTTTCAAGCAGGTTGAGAATGAAACGAATTACACGGCCGCGCCGCGAACGACGACAGGCGACAAGTGTTACGTCTGTACCTATTTTCATCCGGCGTGCGACTATTAAGAGCCGCGCCGATTGACATCTTAAGGTCGGCGAGATGAAACGAGCCTGACAAATGATACATTTAAGAAGCTGACGACAGTTTTAAAGAAAGAGAGATTGTAAGTGTGCTCCTCAATTTAATGTAGTAGTTCAATTTAAGATCGTTGAGGAGATACTAAAGAGGAATCGATCTTCGTATATCTCGAAATATATCTCATTTTTATCCCGTCATCATTGTTTATCGATAGCGACTGCTATCAGATATATTCAAATGTATTATTATTATTATGTGATACGCAGAATTTTTGAGAACACAGGGAACAAACGTCACGGGCAAACGTTATTACGATAAATTATTTTAGTAAAGCGGCAACGCACACACACATACATACATATACTATGTCTCTGGATGAATTTAAAATGATACGCAATGCAATATCGGGAGCAACGTCATAACATATCTTGCGCATATATGAATCTTGTTTTTGCAGAGGATTTGAGGACATTACTGTCATCGGAGATGAAAGCCTCGCGCGCCGGATATATCAGACATATCCTCGGATTTGTCAGCTTCCCGTGATATCCGCGATGATTGGATTTTGGAAGCAAGATTATTTACTATCGTATTACAAATTGAACGGGCTTGTCTCGTCGGGGCTATCTCGTCGAAAATGTATAATTACGCAGTTTCGATTAAACTTGGCGCCGTGTTACACCGGGGAAAATGTTGATAATGGTCGGTAAAAGTTCAACGAGATGAAACGAGTTTGATAAACTGCGTTTAAGAAGCTAACGAAAGTTTTAAAAAGAGATGGAGATTGTACGCGTGCCCCTCGATTTAATTCAGTAATTAAATTTAATAATTCGCGAGAGAGAAAGAACGTCCCATTTTTCTTTTTCTTTTTTTTTTTTTTTTTTTTTTTTTTGTTAAATTAGCTTTTCGCACGCGGAAAAATATGGCATGGTCATCGACGAACCGCCAGTTCTCTCGATTTACGTCTCATAATTTTCCGTTTTAATTATCATAATGCCGACCGCTATTCTTTCATTTATCCCTTTTCTCGTTCCCCTCTTTTGTTTCGGTCCGAAGAGGAACCCGAGCTTCGCTTCCGCGTTCTTAATAAAATCAGAATTGTGAAGTGGGTTTTTAAATCTGAAAAGAAATTCTCTCAGACCACTTTGGCCAAAGTTTGACATTAAAAGATGCGAGAGACTACGTTTCACTTTTACAAATAATGGCGGGTTTTTATTTTTCATGATCCTTATCAATTGTCTCTCTCTTTCTCTCTCTCTCTACAGATTTTTTATATTTACACATTATATTGTAACTGATATATAAAAATTAAAATTATTCCTTAAAATTAATCAAAAGCATTTACGCTTTTCTTTAATCTTGACAAATTTACAGTCAACTTTTCTTTTAAAATGAGAGAACTTGCAATTTCTACGACTATTGGAATTTTAATGTGATTAAACCTTAAAATTTAAGAGTATTTCATATTATTTGACTTAATTCTTTTCTACTTAATATTTCAATTTAATTAACATTTATTTGATAATTTTTTCATTGTATATTTATTTCGCTCTTTCCAAGTTTATCCTTCTACAAGTTTTTAGCCATTTAATCGCAAAATCATTACGTATACTTCTAAGAGATTGTAATGATCGCAATGCCGAAGAAAGAATTCATATTATTTTACTACAGATTTTCATTTTAAAACAACTATATTTTCATCCTATATCTTCAGCTTTTAAATTATCCGATTTCATTAAAAATTAGCTGTCTTCTCTCATTTATGAATTCTTAGCAGTTTGACATGAGAAATCATTATAAATTTATACTACTAGTTGTAAATCGACTATAAAGTCGACTAAATCCGTCGGGATCCGCGAATATCAGGAAGAGGAATAATTTTCGAACGTCGATAAGTCATCGCCGTAAATATCGCGGTGAATCGAGGTCGACAAGTGGCCGTCGCGAGATTCTCATTAATCGGACGAAGCGGAGCGGTCGAAAAGGGACCGATAAATCACGAGTTCGTTAATCTAGCCACGGAGTTTGCCAATATTTCACGTACGATAATAGGCAAATCGGACTGAGTCGCGGAATCGAGAGATCGGGGAGACAGGTTTTTGGGAGGGAGGTAGTCGCGACGATCGATTAAATATCGGCCCTGCTGTTGGTTCTCGCGGACGGATTTACCGAGGGTCGGCCGAAAGAAGGTCAAGCGGAGGAAAATCCAAGAGACGATTAGGCGATATCAAGACCGGATTGTGCAGACTGACAGCTTTCGAATCGCGGCGGGCTGCACTAAACGCGACGATTGAAATCGTATCCGATATAGCTTTGAGCTAAATACGCAACAATAAGCTTCTTTTCCATCCGATGGGCAGGATAACGTTTCAGTTTCAGTTCCGTTTCGTTACCGGTTAAACATTGTTTCATGGAGACGGGACATGAATAACGGCGAGATTTGTATAGCATTATCATGTTTATTACACACGAGAAAAGAGAGAAATTCTGCAATGCGCATGTTTTCGATGTGTCACAAATATTTTATTTCGTGCCAAGTACTTTATTTCGTGGTTTTTTATTTGTAAATGTAAAAATGGATATCAATGGACGGAGAAGCAGAGAGAGAAAGAAAATCTATAATATTTTGATAGTAATTGATTTGATCGCAAATCGCTATTCCAAAGGCATTACCGTCATTATTCGATCTAAAGATCTATCGATCCTTGGTCGACAAAGCGTCCGGAAATTTGCAATGAGAGCGCATGTTCTGTCGCTTGACAGAATGACAGTCAACGCTATTGTATCCCGAACAGCTTTAGGGGATGCAAGTCAAACCTCGTCCATTTAGGCTCATCAGCTTTAATTGGCTTCGTTTGTAATCACGGCATGAGAGAGGAGCGATAAGGGACGGTACAATCGAGGAGACAATGAAGAAGGAGACGGAAGAGGGGGAAGCGGAGTAACCCAAATAGAACCCCCGCATTGAAGGGGTCCTAAAAAGGCATCGGGTAGACGTAAATTTGGTACGGCCTTTGTTAACTTCTATCTCGGACCGCGATACAAATTCTCGCTGGAAGACAAAAGATTTTTTTTACTCAGTAACTGAGATATACATATAATCATTACGTAACAAGCGAGGAAATTCATATTCGAATATGAATGATTTAACCGCATTAATTAATACTTTTTGCTTAAACGCGGAAAACCACTTTAAATGCGTAAATAACATTTTGAAGTATATATGTGGTTAAAGAAGTTCAGAGAAACTCTTAGTTCGTGTTTGCGCGTATATAATTTTACTGATACTACAGAGACTCTCTTTCTCCCTCTCTCTCTCTCTCTCTCTCTCGCTCTCTCTCTCTTTTGTTCGTGCAAAATCTTCATTTCTAAATTCCCTCGTGCGTCTGAAACTTGTTTTCGTATAAATCCTCCTTTTCTTATAGATCCGCGAAATTACTGTTGCGTATACTTTACAGATTGCAGAGGCAATAATTCTCGAGTTTGCAACTTGTAAAAGTTTTGCGGTATATATTGCAACGCGTAACAACGATAGCTCTTGAATCTCACCGCGTAACTCGGGCATAGCAAGTGAATTACAGAGTTGAAACGTTTGACTGAGACGCGTGTACGTTTTTCGGTAAGCGCGCAAACACGCGAGAGGCGCACCCAGATGCGACCGCTTCCTGGGCTGAAAGGGTGGACACGCCGCTCTGCTTCGAGAAAGGGAGCTGAAAGGGACAACGCGTGGGAATGGCCTCCTTCGTGTCGCGAGTCACGGACGAATCCACTCAAACCGCTTTTCAGGGACAATGCACTCCGCTCGTGAAGTGTTTCGCTCGTGAAATCCAAATATAACTGTGTTCATATCCGACGAATTTGCAAAAGCGATGATTACTTTCTAATGATAAGATCAATATTCTTTTCTAAAATTATCAAAAACCGAATATTTACATGCTTGATATCATATTATACTTAATCGGGAAATCATAATGTGTATTCTCTTTTACTATGTGTAATTATATAAAATTATATATATATATATATATATTTCTTTTTTGTAGATACTTCTAGATAATCTATAATTTGCGGTAAAATTCGAGACAAAATTTTATTTCTAATTTTATGTTGTATGACATACAAAACGTTTGAAACAATAAATACTCTTGTATTCTTAAATTATAATCTCAGAACGAAACAACTATTGTGTTATTACTATTAAAAAAAAACAAGCATTACTTTTTATTATTGAAACGCATTACATTATAATTTATACATTTGATATATTATAAAGAAATTGAGATAAAAATTTGATTCATTTATGATTAGTCAAAATTAGCTGATATTGATAAAATCAGTCACACAGATCTCCTTCAAGTTTGCATATTTTGGATTCTACTATCTCGGGGATCTTTGAATGTTTGCATCTTCCTGAAATTTCATCTTCGAGAATCTCGAGAGATTTTACGACCGTACCCTTTGCTGTCTTTCTGTTCGATCGCCAGCGTTTCCGTATAACATTCCCGAAATTCAATCATCCTCTCCGACTGTTAACCGAAAGCGGCAACGGAAGTACATCATTCCGCTGCCGTTGGTTGGTTTCCCCCCGACGAGGGTCGTCAGTTGGGAGAACGTCGCATCACGCGCCGCGTCCTACTCTCTTTCTCCACGGGCTAAAAACACGTGACGCGAACACGTGGGAAGGAGAGACCGTGGCAGAGAGACCTTTCTCTCTCCTCTCCCTCCACCTGGGGCATAGTTTGTCACTCTCTTTCTCTCTTTTCCTCTTTCTCTCTTCCGTTTCTATCCTCCGGCGGCTAACAGGTAGAAAGAGAGACAGGTGGCTCGACGATGTATTCATGATGCCGGGTGCGATACGACAATTCTGAACTCCACGGCCAGTGTCCGTGATGACTGCCCCGTGAATCGACGTATCTGTCCGATTGCAAATTCGATGTCGCGCCGAGCTTTGCCTTGTGTCTTTTGTAAAATTAATCAAAGTCTCTTGTCCGCAACACGAAGATACAAATAGAATTATTATCGGTTATTGGTGATACTTGATGACAAAGACACAAAGTGCTTGGGTCGAAATTGTGCATTTTCTCGCAACTGCATGAATTAATCGACGAATTTATATTGATACGGAATTTAAATAGAATCGTTGAATAGAATAATGAGAAGATAAAGTGTATCGAATAACGATTGTTTTTAATTTGTGTTTAATTTGCGTAAGTTGAAGAATGAAAGTGAAATTTAATGATTTATACGTCACGATATATATGGATCCAGCTCCGAGGGTTTCGTGTCAACGGAAAATTAATTCTTTAACTATAAATGTCAAAGTAAAAAATTAATTAAATCGACTTTTTCATTAACGTATAAACAAAAAAAGATACAATGTGTTTATAAAACTTTTAATAAAGAGACTATGTCTCGAACATATGTAGATCCTTGGTTTCGCAAAGCTGTTTTGTCTCATTACGTTCTAACAAATCTGTATATTCTTCTTCCCATTAACTCTTGAGAACAAAGGAATGCATTTCAAATTTACTTTACGCAATATTAAAATAATTATGAATCAATTTTGTTAAAAGATATATCTCTCCGCATTTTAAAGTTCTATCTAAATGGCAAAATATTCATGTGCCATGTGTTGCGATTCCTATGTTTTCGCATGATTCTCTATATTACATCCGATTAACACGTGAAAGATATCCGCTTCGTGTGATTTTAATGTTCCAGAAGTGGAACTGTGGGGAGTTGTGTAAATCACACGGGAAACGCTACGGGTTAATAATTCACGCGTGCGCATTTACCAAGTTCGGAGTAGATCTCGAGGAAAACATCGGTCGTGATCCGCGAACCGATTTCGGTTTCTCCTTTTCAGGCAGATAATGGATATTGACCGTGGTGCATTCTACCGAATTCTGTTAGCTGGAAATATTTGCACGATAATACTGGCAGACGAGTCGATGGAAATAGTCGCAGGCACCAGTTCTGTTCACCAATGACTATCTACGATATTGTCGATAATGATTATTCTCGCTAGTTAATATTTGTTTCCGTTAACAAGATTGAACTGTCACGAGCTCACAGCTTCCAATCCATAGCCGGCTAATTTTCAGTCAAAACAGCGAATTAATATCGAAATTGAAGATAGATACCCTGATTAATATATATGTCACAATCATATATTAATTAAATCTCATATACAAATATATATATATAAAATTTAAATTAAATTTATTTATATAAACTACAATTTTTTATTTTTTAATTTCTCATTTCCTTTCGCTTTTATTAAAGATGTAAAATATTGAAAAAATGTTACATTGTTGATTTAAAAAATACAGAAATGAGCTGTAAGAATGACGTGAAATAATAGCACTGTGATGTGATAATCTTCAGTAAAATTTTCAAATTCTAAATTTATTTTTAAATTTAAAAACAGAGATTTATAACGTTATATATATATTACACACATATTTATCTTGTTTTTATAATCTTACATTATATATGGTATTAAGATGGACAAATCTCGCACTTACATAAATACTATCGTACGTTGAGATTTTGCGTGCGGGCAACGTGACAAAAATGGGCGACAAAAATGACGCTATACACAGGAAACAGGTCTCATTTCCATTTCGTTTCACATTCGCGATCCGGCGAACTCGTCGTTGATCGACGTACAATCCGTACGCCCTTGTCGCTCAATTTATACGGGACATAACGCCGCGACACGCCCCGGAAACTCGCATTTCGTGAGAAAGGAAGCTCGTCTTCTCCTGCAATACACACACCCCATCCTACAACTTACCGGCGATATAAATTTTTGCGGCGAACGCGGCGATAAACTTAAGACGAATATCTTTCCGGCCACGGGACGATAGATAAATAGAAAGCGCGGCTACGTGATTCGAATAGCGCTACGAGTATAACACGTATTCGCGTCTTCTTTTCTACGCCTCCCCGCGGATTACTTTCACGATTATATATTTTGGCCTCAGTGTAGCGTTTCAAAGATAATTCTCCGTTGGGGAATCGAATTCTCTCATCACTGGCGATCTCGAGAGGTCGATCGAACAGATGTCACGTTTCGACGAAACGGATTTATCGTAAAAGCTTTCACGGTATAAGGGACATAAATAACTCACTGCACACGTTTCGTAGGAGATACTTAGAAATTTGGGGTATTCCAAAATCTACGTCTCTTAAAGTTAATGTCATAATCGAGAGACACACACACGTAGCAATCTAATCTATATGTCAAAATATCCGAGAAAAGAAGCGAATGATACAACGTTATACAGAAGTATTACATCGGTGTTTCTAATTTTAAACTTTCGATATTATGATCTGCAGAATAACAAAATATTTATTTCGTCGATTCTCCCTAAATTTTTGTGATTTTCTTTTGTGATTATATCTGATTGTAATATGAAAGGTATTTGCTTCATTTGATCTCAATGTTCCAAAAGTTGAACTGCGAGATTACATAAATTAGAAAACTAGGAAATTAGGTTATCACTTTAAATATAGAAACAATGTTTTTAATTTTATTCAAGATACATTTTTAAAATCTGCGTAATATATCGGTCCCAGAACAAGAATACATAACGATAAATATAGAGATTTACTCAAAATATCAAATTTGTTTCAATTATCGATTTATTCAGCTAATATATATTAATCATTTTGATTTGATCTTCGATGTTTTTTTGTTTAATATCATCACTTAGGTATAGATACGCTTTTATTGAAGCGCATTATTATGTAGGCACGGACATCAGCGTTGCTGAAACGAGCGTCCAACCGTAACATTTTATATGGCTTCCTCCTACACACATAAAAAATGACAGCGATACATACACCAATAGTATCAGCATAGTTATTTACTGACGATCTGTCGCGATCCTACTTCCGTCATATGGAAATTTCGCTATTCTGCAACGCATAATTGCTTACTGCAATCTCGCAAATTCCACGATATTGGTCGTTTGTACGCGTCAATTGTTTCGCAGTTGACGCATGGAAAATACAAACATTTGTATTTCATTGATTTCCATCCAACAAAATATAATATTTGTTCCATTTATTTGATGTGTTATAATTAAATAAAAAAGCGCGCGAAATACTTCCTCAGAATATTATATATTTATATATTTATATATTTATATATTTTTTTCATCATCTTATATACTGCTTATTTAAAATTTTAAATGTCAGATGAGAAAATCTTTAAATTTTACCTTAATATCTCTTGCAGCGCTGCAAAATTATTAGGTATGTTTAACTGTGGACTAGGATCGTTATTTCATAAAAGTCTTGGTCTATGTTTTAATTGAACGTACCTAATATATCTCTTTTTGTAAATAATACGGGCACATTGAATTTAGAATGACCCAGACAGTAAGCATTTTGTTGTCTTGGACAAAATAAGACGAGAATTTGTGAAACCAAGAATTTATGTATATAAATGATTGGATTAAAATTTCATATAGTAAGTTAATTTAACGAATCGCGTTTTTGATATAAACTATTGATATTTATCAATAGTAATAAATAATACATTATCAACAATTTAATACAAAATTTTAAACGTTCGGAGATTTAATTAAATATATTGAACATTATTTTATGCAGACAAATATCCAACAAGCGTAACAAGAGAGGATTAAGAAATAAACTCATCATTCATTTCACCAAATCAGATAAAAATAAACTGCTAAATGCATTAACAACATCGACGCTTTCGCACTCTTCTTCTCATCGATCTAAAAGCAAGAAATACATCACGCATCCTATCTGTCTGAAAACAAATCCACGGTTAAAATGCTGATCGCCAGTGTATCCAACAGTCAAACAATTGCTCCTTCGCCATCCGTGAAACTACGACGATCCCGCCGATTGTCGTCCACCAGAGGATTAAAGCAACGAACGATCGCGAGTGTCCCGAAAGACTCCTTTCCTTACCGAGATCTCGATCGAAAAATCGGTAATCCTCCGCCTATGGCAGGCAAGAGCATCGACGAGGAAAACGCCAAAGAAGGACTGTTGATAAACTGGGAGATGAACGAGAGAGTCAGTTTAAGCAGCCGTTCTAGCACTGGATTAGCAATTCGTCCTGACAGTAGGAAAGGCATCGAGTTTAGCGAAAATTGCAAGAGGAACGTTGAAAGTAGATCGAAAATCGGCTCGGAATGTTCGGAACGCGAAGTCAAGTCATCATCATCAGCCGCACCGTTGGAGCTGATGAACGTGTCCGGTTTCGCCGGGTCGAATGTCGCCAGGAAACATCGCGGCGCCTGTTCGATTGACATGACGGACGAGAACGTTCTTCGGAGCGATTCGAAATACGAGATCGGTATTCTCAGTCGTGGCTCCACGACTCTGAGAAAACAAAGGCGGCAGGGCGATACGCTCGGGAAAGACAACGGCGACGCGACAAAGAGATGGACCAAGGACTCCATTTCGAAACGACTAGAACTGATCCACGAGTTGAATCAGAAGATCTTGGCTAACTACGAGAGGTTCCAACAGAAATCGAAGCGTACCAAGGACGCAAAGGAGCAGACCGTCAAGAGCCGAGTCAAAGATAAAACTGATGCCGAAGAACACGTTTATACGGAGATCAAGAAGAGACACAAAACAGGCTCTCGAACGAGCGATCAGAAGGCTCGGGATATTCTTAAACACGATACCTGGCGAAAGAAGTCTTCCGACAAAGACACTTCTAGACGGGCGGATACCGATAAATCAAACTTTTCGAAAGATTATCACGAAAGAATCGATACCAAAGGTCGAACGGAGAAAAAGGATAAATCCGATCGAAAAATTGTTCGCGAGAATGCAAACTTTAGCATGGCGGCCAAGGAAAATTTTTCGTACCAAATAGACGAGAAAACGCAGTTATCGAAATATCCAAAGTTGAAAGATAAAAAAGGACGATTGTCGGAGGAAAATTCGATTTTTTACACAAACGAGGATATACCTTCAAAGGAGATGGAATCAGTCGCGACTGGAAATTGTCTGGAGAACTCCAAATTATATCCCGAGAGCTGGAACCCGCGTAATAACGAGACGAAAAATGACAGTTCGATGGAGAAGACTGAGGATGGCGTTTCGCGAAATCGATTCGAAATCGATTCGCAAAAAAATACCATCGAATCGCAAACGGGAAGCGGAGACGCTGCGACGGACGAGAAGATTCTGGAGTGTAGAATTCTCGAGAAGCTAGACAAGACGATCGACCGATTCGATAGCGAGAGGACCCGGCTATCGTCAGGAGACAGCAACGAGGAGGGGAACAGCTTCAGCACGGATTCTATACAGAGTCGAAGTCCGAAATCGGAAGAAAAATGCACGAAGGATGTCACCAACCTCCTGCAGGATACCTTCAATTCCTCCTGGGATTCGGGAGTCGGCGTGGCGGACCTCGGCAACGGAAGCGGATGGGTGAGGATACACACCGGGATCGAGAGCAGTCTCGTCTATCTCACTCTGGACACCACGGCTAGAGACGTCTGCAGGGACATGCTGCTGGGAGACGACTTGTCTCTGTTTGTCCAGGTAAACGCCAGTTTCAAACGCAGCTGATTGTCGCCTTCAACTTGCGCGGATAGTATTTGTCTCGTAAGAGAATGAAATACGAAGTGTAAACAAGATAGATGAAGATACGAGGGACAATATAATCTCAGGACAAATTCGATCTTTTTGACGTTGCAAAGAAAAATGTCTTAATAAATATAGAGATTACATCTCGCGCAATTTTGTTTCTCGTTTTCGTTTCAAAATATTGAAATCTGAGATCATTAAAATTACAACAATTTTAATCTACATATATATATATATTTTTTTTTATTTTTTTTTTTTCAACCATCTGACGAAGAGAAATTCAAAATGATCCGCCCGGTCTAGCTTCTCAAAAGATAACGACGTACGCGCGAGTAATCAAAAGAGACTAAGACTTAAATAGCCGGCTAGCTCGATGAAAGAAGTTTTGGCTCAATGAGATCGACTACCTAAAGCCACCGAGCTGAAGTTAACTTTGGCTTCCGTGAGAAGGACGCTCGCTCTTTATTCCGCAAACCCTTTCTCTCGGTAGCGAGGACATTCGAGTAGTTTGTTATCTCATAATTGTTAATTGGCCGCAGTTAATTATCGTTGGTACATATTAAACTACAATGAAATATCTAATTCTTTATGGCTGCTTAGAAAAATAGCAGCACCAACTTAAAGAGCCATATCCAAAGGAATGACAATCGCTTTTGTCAATAATTTGATCTGTCTATATAAAGCTATACACGAATTTTAAAAAAATATCAAATCATATCTATTTAACTTACATTTTATATGATAAAATCAATAATAGCCTTTATTACAATAGCGATATTGATTAAATATATTTTCGAGTAAACACGAACCGGAAAACAAGTAATATGTTTGATTGAGTTTATTGTCTTGTATAAATTAATCTTTCTCGTGTATACACTTTTTGTTCGATACTTCGCATTAAACATTCGCATTGAAATCTGTAATTAAAACTTTCACAGGATACACTTATTGCAGATTAAATGTTGCACGATACAAAACCCAGATCAAAAAGAAAATACTTATTGACAAGTGAAATTATATTTTGATTATAAAATGTTAAATCTATACAGTAACGCATTTAAATCATTTTCTGTGGTTCTTTTATAAGCTATTCGAAAAATCCGAGATAAAAGAAAAATATATAAATTAATTTATAAAAATAATAAGCGCAATTCTCTTTCTTATTCTCTAAAAGTTATTCGTGCACGTAGTATTTATCTCTATATCTATTTAATTACAAATGTGAAATAAAGAGATATTATTAATTAAAACATTATTAAAATATATAGAAATAATATCATATTTCACCTTTACAATCATATAACTACAACCACTAATACTTTTGCACGCTTGAAATATTTCTCTCTGTAATTTCAAAATGTCCGGAAATACATATGTTATTTTATATATCAATTTTCACCATTCGTATATAAACAACATAGAAATTTACAGTTTAATACGCGGTAATCCATTCTATTCTGACGTATTAAGTTTACTTGCGAACAGTGCCGTTACTAGGCAATACGCAACGTACGCTCCAGCGTAGGGCGCAAAATATTAACAAGCGCCAATAATTTTTGAAGCGTCCAAAAATATATAAAAATTGACCGCTTGATCTGCGATGACCGTCCCTACCCGGCTTGATGCCGCCCGCTTATAGATTCCCATTTAATCGTGTGGCGGCGAACCAGAAAACATAATTTTTAAATTGCCTTTTATCTCAGTTTTACAAAATATTATTAAAAAATAAGATATAAAATATATTCTATTAACCCTTGACACACACACACACAACGTACACAATATCAAAACAAATATAAAAATAAAATAAAAATTTTAAAATATATATAAAAATTTAAAAATATAAAACATAAAAAAATATAAAAAAGCAAAAAAATGGAATTATCATGGTTCTGAATAGTGTTAAAAACAGGAATTTTTTAAACTATTTTTTATTTGCCTTTGGAGCTTTGAGCTGAAGCGCGCGAGCGAATTCCAGCATAAGAGTACCTAAAATAGCCATAACATTACTGTTTGCGAACTTGTTGCAAAATGAATTCGCCAATTTATCTATATTGTATGCATGGTTTTTATGCGGCAAAAAGCAAATCCAACATTCCCCTGGTTTTTACCCGCATATTACTCTTCGTCTTTGAAAATGTAAATCTGTCGAGAGCTGTTACTTTATCTTTCGATATGTGTGTTTTGTGCGTAACTGTTTAATACAATCATTCCAAATACATCTTGATTGACTAGAATCAGGATTAAACAATTACGTATTTATTTATTTATCTCGCATAAGGAAAAAAGTACCGTGGTCCGCATTCACAGTTATAAAAGATATTGTACGAAAAGCCGAAGAATCAAGTGACACCCGGTACGTAAAACGGACGCGGATCACGATCGCCATGTGGCAGCGGAATTTCTCCGTCGGCGAACCGGAAGAGAACCGTCGTTCAAAGTTCCGCGGGAGCAGTAGAGGGGGG
>NW_021853485.1:4589717-4609546 GCF_003651465.1 Formica exsecta
GGGGGGGGGGCTGACGCGATATCGTTGCGAGGAATCTCTATATTTTCAACGCGCCGGAAATATTAAAGGTCCACCGGCTGCCGCCGAGAAATCCACGCTGCAACGCGACGTTTTCGTCGATGAAGAGTTTTTCGATCGAGCTTTTGTGTCGTAAACAGACTCGTCGTGTTAAGAAACGACGCAACCCATATCCACCGGATGTCTTTTTAGTCACCGATATTATAATCGATATGTGGCGATGTCGAGCTCATCTAAATTTATCCCGAAAGATGATCACCTACATGAAGACACAACTTTTGTGACGAGTTTGGTACTGTACTAATAAATATTTTTAACGCTTTCGACGTTTAAATTTAATCCGAGAAAGACAGTATCGCAAAATGCTGGGCGCTATAAATTGATGCGACAGATCCCTTTGTATAGTTGACCTTATAATTCGAAGACCGAAGTAACATCGGATCAATATTGACACGGATCAGTCCGACTGTTTTGCGAAAATTTTCGCGGAACTGTTTACGTTTCTCTCAAAGCGCTTAGGCATTAGTCACCGTATTACGTCGTATATGTAATCTTTTTGCACAAGCAAATGTTAACACTGTTGGCGCAGCAATAAATGACGTGAATATCGCTGTGCGCGCTGACCTGGATAGACATTGTAACTTGGATAATTAACCGATAATAAATTATTACCGAGACAATACAGAGGATTGTATTAAAAGTCGATAGACGCTATTATTCAGCACCTAATTTGCGTACAAGTATCGGCAGCATGTTTTTGAAATATTTTTATAAAAACAATAATCGTATTTGAGATCAAGATAAAAATTGAATGGACCGCGGTGAATGTTGCGGGAATTCAAAATCCAACATGCAACATGCTGACTCGATGTAGCGAAACGAATCAAGCATTATTTCCACGGGAAATTCTCTCGGGATTCGCGGAAGAAAGAGAGAGAGAGAAACTGCTAGCGGATGAAGCCCGCTACTAAATCGAAACTCCGCGTTCGTCCAACGATTGTTATTGGCCGTGGGAAGAGATCGATGCGCGAGTAAAGAAGTGCATTTCATGAAAACAAACGAAAGATTCTGCGGATCACGAAAGCTCACGGGAGACGGTTTCAGTTCGGAGTAGAAAGCGAGAAATTTTCCGAACCCTCTCGTACGAAAAGAATTGAAAGTAAACGTAAGCATATCGATCGCGATCGATATACGTAGATTTTTGTTGTATTTTTTTAGCCGAATTTGGAGATACTTAAGAGAAATTTTATCTTTATAAATCGCGATATTATACGTTTCTCGCGCGAAACTGTCGCATATAAAGATGTTACAAAAGATATAATGTTCTATTAAGACACGAGAGATTTAATCTAAAGAGATTAAATTTTCAGAGAATGAAGAGATATGGATCTTTACTTCTTTGTTTCCAAGAATAAATTCCCGGTCGTATAATTTAAAAGTCCTTTCTCGCATCGATCCTGCTATCATCGTGAGAAGGATGTCACAGCGCGGGGATAAACATGCACGGTACGCTCGATAATGAATTCAACGAACGTATAATGCGGGATTTAACATCGCGAGAAAAGCACTTGGTATTCCTACCGAACGGGAGTCAATTTTCGAAAGTGGGAGATCATTTGCAGCATTGTATTTCCGTCGCAGTGACTAATATGTTTCCATTTGTGCATACACGTATATTCTGTCATTGCAAAAATAATAGTTTAATTCGACTTTTTTTCGTCAAAATCAACTTTAAATGGCTCGTAGAAGTGAAAAGAATACCGGTCATCTTTCGGATCACCTTGAAGGCGCTTTAATCAATGTAATTTACGTGGGAAACCGAAAAGCCACAGGGAAAATCGATATTCGCTAAATAGTTTGCGCGAAATAAATCTCGCGATAACGTTATAGCACAAACTTGTCACCCGCGTTACTATTCCAAGTACTCGCGCAAACGCGGATTATTCGCGGCATCCAGGATAATATGGAGTCTGCCACACCTCGAATTAGAGCAAAGAGTAGACGGAAGAGCTCGTTTCCTCACAATGACGAGGTGTTTCGAGCTCTCGACAGACCTGACACGTCACATTCATCTGTCAGCCTATGCGGGAACAATACGCGGAGCACGAGAAGACCTGTGCTATGCTAGCCCGTTAAAGTTGCGCGTCTTGGTTTGATCGCTAGACGTTCCTCTCTCGCGACGAGGATTGAAACGGGGAGCTGACAGCCATCGCAAAAGTTCTATACTTTGAAATATTAGGTCTACCGGAAAGTTCTGTCCGTTTTTGGAATAAAACAAAATACAAATTTTTATTACCGTCAATAAACTTTATTAAATAATGTAATTGCCATTATTCGGAGAAGTATTGTCAGCAACTGGATAATTTAAATACAGCAGTCCATGAAAAGAGGCCGGCGATGTTCAATAGGAGGAACATCATACTGCATCATGATAATGCTAGGCCACATGCTGCTTTGGGGACTCGTCAAAAAATTGCAGAACTAGGCTGGGAAATTCTGTCGCATCCACCATATTCCCCGGACTTAGCACCCTCCGACTATCATTTGTTTTTGTCCTTACAAAATTTTTTGAGAGTCAAAAAATTCAAAAATGAAGAAGATATGAAACAAGCACTGGTTCAATTTTTCGTATCAAAAGATAAAACATTTTTCGAAAATGGGATATACAAATTGCCCTCACGCTGGCAAGAAATCATTAATAATAATGGCAATTACATTATTTAATAAAGTTTATTGACGGTAATAAAAATTTGTATTTTGTTTTATTCCAAAAACGGACAGAACTTTCCGGTAGACCTGATATAATGTACCCTTATCTCCAGATTGAATAAGTTTCTTATCTAAATAAAAATCTTATTTATATAAGGCTTTTATCTCTCTCTATTGATCTCGTTAACTAGATTCTACGACGTTCTATTATCAGATGCTGTTTTAACCGTAGATTTTATAATAATTTAGAATTTTTGATCGATTTTCCTTTAGCGAAAATTTGATCGTCTAGCAGACATTATTTGCCAGAATAATCTGACAAAAAGTCTTAAATTTTCGCCAGGACAAGGTACCAAATTAAAATTATACGAATAACAAGACCCTATTTAATTACATCTTTGATTTATTAAAGTCTTTTTAAAAATTTTAAACCGAGAGAATTTAGAATTAAAGCTATTATATAATTAGATAATTATATTATAATTAAAAAAGCCAATTATGAGAAATAATTACCATAGATGAAAAAGAACTATTTATTTAAAAAATACGCGCGCGTACAAAAGGAATCTCATCTTTCATGTGGCTGGAATATAATATTGAAATTCTGTAGTTGAAACGAGATCCGGCAATTTTGAAACTTTGCGTATAAATTTTAGCAAAATGTACACTATACGTTGTGCCAACTCGAAATCGATTATTTCCCTGAATCTGTGTGTGTAGATAAATTATGCGTGTAGATAAATTATATGAAATTCTAGCATAATTCCGACAAAGTTTCGGATGATAACGGAACTTGGCGACAAAAACAATAGATTGTATAATTATTTCATGGAGATCGGGGAAACTACCGCGCGTCTAATGAAAAGAAAGCATCCAATTAGATTCGGTCTAATCTGACAGTATTAACCGATCGCCCTAATGATCATCGTTCGTCGGTTCAGATCAAGATTGCCTCATAAGAACCTCGTTTTACCTTTAAGTTTCTAAAAGGATACGACGGACTCTTTTACGATTAACTGAAATCGCGATTGGTTGCTTCCATTTTATGAACGTCACATTCACGAGCGGGCGCATTTAACGAGCGTCGCTTTACGAGCAATGTTGTTTAAGAATCGTTGTTTTATAGCGTCCGTGTGTGTATTTTTTTTCGTGTATCAATGAGAGAATAAAAAGAGCGAAAAGGAGAGAATCAAGGGATGAAAAGTGCGAGGAATGTTTGATGGGCGACGATAAAACGCCCGGGCGCTTTGTCAAAATACACTTTGTATTCTCGGTTGCGAGAGATGCTTTCTTTATGATTTTCTGATGCTACACATAAGTACAGCGAAATGTTATAAGATGGAATTTTTTATCGAGTTCAACAGGCGGATTCGATAAAATTTTACGCGGAATAAACTGATTGCTTTGTGGTAGTGCTTTTTTATATTTTTTTATCTCATTTGTTGCGATATCAAAGTTGTTTTTGTTCATGCATTGTATAATCTTTGGATCTTTAGATCGGGATAGATTATTACTTTTAGATTCTTAAATTACTAAAAATCTTTTCATTTAATTATGAAAATATAGAAAATTTCATATTTGCATTTTTTAGGAATTTGATTTTTCTTCTTATATATTCCATCCTCGAAATCTTCTTCCTTAAAATTTTTACGTTCTTGAATTAATTAATACACATAATGGGCAACTAATCTATAGTGTTTTTAAACTATTAAAATATTTTTTTCCGTTCAATATAACTATAAAGAATTTATGGATTAATAATATAAACCTTTTAACCTTTATTCTCTAAGATGTACGTACTCTACGTTTACACTCGGATAGCGCTCATATAAAGCGTTAAGAAAACGATTATTTATACTTCTTACAAAATAAAAACTGAGCCATACAAGAAATGTGAACCTTCTCGTAATCCTCTTACGCTATGAAAAGATAAATCTGTATTACGTTACTTGAAACGAAATCGCGATGAGAAAACGAACGAGAGATAGGCAGGTATATGCAATTTGTATTTTTAATTAAAATCAGACTGCCAGTCGCATAAATCTGACGAAAGGGGAAGGGGAAAAACGCGGCGAGAATAAAATTGTCAATCATAACGACATCGGGAATTGTCTTTCGTTAAGCGAGAACAAATTTTTACGCGCCATTGCCTAATTTAATTAAAGTCGCTCGCCGAGGTATACACATGCTCACACACGTACACAGGGTACACGGACAGAGAAGAAGATAATAATGAGCGGATCAACGGTGAAAAAAAATCAGTGCATATTCTCATCTAAAGTAACCAAAAATGCGTAAAAATACATACATCATTACACACCTTAGCATTCTTTTTTGTTTTTTTAGACGAAGGATAAATGACCAAAGTAATTAAACAAAGTAATTAACAAAAATATTCTATCAATCGGCTTTTTTCATAGAAAATTTTCCTTGACAGATTTTCAAAGCCCGTTTCTTCCGAGGTTGAAAGAATCGCGCGAACGTATCTCGAACATACGCGTTTTCGCGAGTCGACACATTGAAGAAGCTAATTCTATTTACCTATCCGCGCGAGCGCTTTGACTGAGACCGTCGTTTTTCCGCGTTTAATCCAGCGTAGACAGGTTAAAGTCACCCGATTATGTAAACGAATTTACCGGAGGACACCTGCCGTACGCTGCAACGGCAGGTGTTTGCCAGTTTACGTTATGTGTGCACGTATACAGGAGAAAAGTCAGGTCAGGTAACCAAACAGGTGTCCAATACAGAAAATAAACGAGTTCAAAGATCCTTTGATTATTTATTATATGTTAACTCTGTATTAAAAGGTTCGGCGATAACTAGTATTAGCTTAGCCGCTCGTATCACATATTGAAACCCGAGAAACTCTCTATGGAAATTTTCGACAATTTCTATCCTGAATCAATAATTATTTTTTTTGAACAAAATTCTGAATACAAAGAGCGATGAAACAATCTTCCGAAAGTGAAACAATTATTAAATTGTAATTTTTCTGCGATTTTTTTATATTGTCGGAGATATGGAAAAATAGATTAAATATTGTCAACGATAAATTTATCAAAGATGTAATTACCGAGAGCCAATATATTTCAAGATGTGATTCATCAGTTAAACTCACATCATGTGACTTGCCGTAATAAATCCGGTAAAAAAGTCGAGGAAAATACATTGTCGGCTTAATTAACATGCGCGAATATTGTGATATTGAAATATTAATCATGAAATATTAATCATCTTGCATCATGTGAAATGCAGATTGATCTCAATTAGCATGTGAACGTTATAGCAAAATTTCATAACTCGACATGACATTCATACTATTCGATAATCGTCGGAACAGCTGAGGATTATTCAGCTTTTCGCTAGGCTAGTCAGAGAATTATTCCATATTAAATATATATACATATATGTATAATTTGGTGTTAAATGATCTTTTCGGTGAAAAATTCCGTAATTTGAAAATTTATTTCTAATTAAACCTGATAAATTAATGGCCCGAATATTTATGTATGCAGGTACAAAGTAAACATTTAAAAAAATAATTGCAAAGAATTATTTGAAACACGCTTTAACTTTTTTAATTATACTATTCTTAAATAATATAATCAAAAAATTAATGAAAAATATGTGTTTTAACATAATTAGTAACATAATTATATTTCACATCATTGAAACGTGAAAAAGATAATTTGAACATAAAAGTAAATACACCATAAATGATTTGAACGTAATTTAATTCGTAGTAGACAAATTATATATACATATTGTGATTCAAGAATCTACCATTTTATATAAAATTGATAAGATCTTGCAATAATATATGGATTGTGCAAAGCATTATTATAAATACTCTATCTCTGCTTTTAATTTGTGAGATTTACGGATTTTACATTTTTCATCTGAAACAAATTTAAAGCAAACTAATTTTCGCATTTTGAAATTAACAAAATTAACATCGCGGCGAACCAAAATCGCCGCATACATGTTCAGCGAGCGCTTATAATGAATTTTGTTAATTACATGTGGGTCTCTAGAGAAATAGATGTATCTCGGTTTGCCTTTGCGCGGACCGATAAATCGATAAAATATCGGTTTTATCAAATCAAAATAAAATGACTTGCTGATGCTAACCGAAATTTCAAATCGAAAATATGCGCATCATCGGTGAGATTTTGCGCATTTGTTCCGACATTCGTTGCTCTAAATTTATACACGCGGTATAATATATCATTTTTATCAATTTCGAATCTGTAGTTTCCGAGAATATATAATTTTGATGAGACTCGTTTGTATCGTAATATAAATATCCGAGAAAGATGTTTGCATTAAAAAGCAATCAATTTTTAGCTAACAATAATAAAAATAAAAGATTTATAAGATAAAAATTATAGTAGAAAACACGTTACGACATAAATCGCTGACGTTTTAAAATACAAAATGGGATAAAAATGTCAACAAGTCGGTATTGCTGTGAAATTTCGCGAAAACTTGTGTCATCAAGGTTCAGCGATTCACGTTATAAATAAACAACGCGTTTTGCTAACCCGAAACTCGTGAGTAATCAGGCTTGTGCAAAATGGCTACTGATGTCGGGAGGAATGGATGGAGGGCGGCCAACAGGGAATCAGAATGAATTTCGGAGCTGAGCTGGTCGATTCCAATTTAACTTTAATTTACGCGAGTGCTGCTGGCTGCGAGTTCACACGAAAATTCATACCCGACTGGTCGCGACGGGGTGGTCGTCTCCATTTTTATCTCCCCTTACCCCTCGTACTCCTCGTTTGGAATGTTACTTATGAGTCCCTAAATCGTAATAAATGAGAGTTTTACGGCGTAAGGAAGCGTCCGACTCTCGCAGCCATCGCTGTTAGACGGATTGATGGAATTTTTCACAGCCACTTTGCCACTAAAGGGCACGTTCATAATAATGGCGTGTGAAATATGTAGTTTGTATTCGCACATATTTTGCGCGGTGCAATGTATCATTCCTCTTTAAAGAAAAGTCGAAGTAAGTAAGCTGAATGTAAAGAATGAAAGAGGAAAATTTTTTATATATGTATATATATTATATATATTTTATATAATAATATATAATAATAATAATATATAATATATAATAATAATATATAATTAATATATTTTTAATAGATATAAATATATCAGTGGCTTGGACAAAATTGAAAGAGTAACGAGCGAAAGAAGAGTTTATTCCTAATCGAAATAACGTTACTTACATAATCTCACGGCGACGATGTTCAGAGCGCGAAACTTTACACTTGGTTAATCAGCCACAACTACGAAAGAGATCGGATGTACAAGCATCCCACGAGGATGCCTCGTAACTTGATAACGTGGCAATCCTTTATCACGGTAATTAAACGTAGGACATGTGTGACGTGATCTGAAAAGAAGAAAGAAGCAATAAACTTCGAGCACTGATAAACGCGATTTTCATTACATTGTCGTTACAGTATAAAGCAGAAAATGTAGAATATTATAAATTCAAAACTCTTATTCGGCGACCGTTTCACTTTCATTTAACTCAACTTATTCTATTAACTCTCCATTTTAACAGAAACTATTACTTTTATATCAAATCATTATTCTTTTCTCGGGGCACAAGAGTTTGACTTTAATCAGAATCCCTCGCAATTCAATCTCATTCAATGTGTAGCTATTAATATACCTTGCCGTAACGCAATGTAATTTGATTAGGAATACTTTTAAAATCTTTTCAACTACTCCTGCACATATACATAGTACAGTCTAAAGATCAATATTTAACATAATTAAAACCGGAAAAAGTGGATGTTTTTTTCACAAAAAAAAAAGTTAGTATTTATATATTTATTCTTCTAAAATATTAAACATCAAAAACAATTGTACGATATAATTACATTTCTCTTAAATTGTACTATGTTATTTAAAAAATTCCAACTCCATTTTTTTAAATATCTTCAATATTTTATATCATAAATCGTCGATATATTTTAATGTAGCGCGAAAGCAGAAAGACATCGCGTCTGAGGTTCAAAGGGGTAAGCTCGTTGCTTCTTGGTTCAGAGCACGAGTCAAGAGACTGGATTGCCGCTGACTCGGTGGCAGCAATTAATTTCTAAACCCGCGAACGTGGCGAGAAAGTCGAAAATTTCTGGCCAGGAGCGAGACGTTCCGCGCGCAGGAATATGATTATCCGCATGGTGCAAAAGTGTTCGAGCCTTAATTATATTCTCTTCATTAATAAAGAGACGCCCTTTCGTGCCGAGAGAAGAGTATTATCCCTCTTTCTCTCATTTCGCCGTCTACGAGACGAACATTTCTCGAATGATCCCCTCTACTTTTTTTTCACAACATTCATTTCAAATAATTCCGACCGTGGTTTTATATGTTGATTACAAAAGATCAGTCGAAAAACAGCCGCGTGACCCGATACGAAAGTCGATTATCGCACAAACACTCGACATTCAAGCACTTTTCTAACATGTATAATGAGGTGCAGCGCAGACTTGATTCTGAAACGTGAGATCAAAATAATTTCGTTAACTATTCTATTCCATCTCTCTTTTTATCTCTTATGTTTATTCTTATAAAGCCACAATGCTAAAAACGTTTAATTAGTATTGGACGTCAGATGGCGATCTATAACTAAAATTTCCATAATACGAATATTAAATTTGATTTACGACAAACATTTTCATAATATCGATATTATATAGGCTTTATTTCGCGACAAAAAAAATTTTTTAAAAAATTGGTATTGGAATATTATAAATACATCTTTAAATTGTGCATAATAAACAAAATAAAAGTTGATAGATTGGTTTAATTGGTAAAAGCCAATGTAACATCGTTGAGTAACATGTATATCGGTATTATGTGTATCGGCATATTGTCGTTATATATATTACTAATTGTATATATATATATATTGTAAAATTTTTATTAATTTCTAAACTCTCAAAGACAAGAAAACATCAGAAGAAAAAGATATTAAAATCCACAACAATGTAATGAAATATTTTATGAAAGAATGTTGTTATCATTATATCAAAATTATTTTAATTATGATTTCTGCATCTTGCGTCGGAATTGCGAGGATTGCTCAGGATTAGCCAGGACAAAAATTAGAAAATCCGCCGTGCTGGGACGATGATATATACACAAGCGACCGCATTCGCTTGCTATCCAATGCGTGGCGTGATTAATCTCTTTCTCTACCTCTTGCGGTTAACCGGGTTATTATTTACAGGCCACTTTCCGGAATTACAATTTTTTTACGGCGCATATGTCGCGACTAATGCCGCCCCTTGCTCGCCGCGAATGCGCAGTTTTATCTCAACGGAATTAAAACCGTTTCGCGGATTATGGAATTATCGAAGGACATATACACGCCACGCGCTCCAATAGATAGTTCTAATGCATTTTAAATGGCAGCCTCCGTTTTATCGCGAGTGCGAGATTTCTCGGAAAGATTTTGGCGTGTGCAAAATCATGCGAATCGATTTCGTGCAAATTGGATCGCCAATTGAACAAAAACAGAATGAATTTACTATGGCACAATATTAGACATTAATTGCTGTTCGATAGAATTATATAAAGTTAATGTAATTAAAAGTGATTGGATATGAAATGTCATTAAATCATTAAAACGCAAGAAATCATAATAATATAATTCGTATTTTATAACATTGATTGTTTTATAACTTTAGATACTCATTTTAATTATACAATTTATTAATATTATTATAAGCAGATATTAATATAAAATGTAAAATGCACATCAATTGTATTGTTTAATAAAAAAAATGTTATGATCCTCAATTCAAAGATGCAATAGGCTAACTTTGATAAATCAAATGAAATTGAGTAACAAGGACTTTTTTATTTATTTTAAACTTGGAATTTCAATAGATAAACTGTATCTCCACAATTCTTTAGAGAGAGATTAGATTACAATTTAAATTAATTTTGAAACTTGGAAAACAAAATGAACAGCAGAAACTCACTCAACTCTCAATTAATGTTGTAAGAGCGTGATTCTATTATTAGCATATAATTTTTGAAAGGATATCGTATATCTTATACTCTTTGTGAGTAATTTTAAATATATAAAGAAACAGACAGAATTTTCAACTGGCAAGTCGCGACGACAAAATGATTTAGCGAAGCGGCAACTTCTCTACGCGAAGATCGCAGTTGCCGAAGTTCGGCCGATTGCTACCTAAAGGGAGTGTTTGACCAAAGTACGACTCTTTTTTTTTTCGAGAAAGTTCGCGATTGACGTGACGTTGAAAGCCCGGCTCGACGATCCGACTGACAAGTTTTCCGAGGAGAATCCGTCAAGGAAGCGACGACTCGATCAGAAACTTGGAAACTACCGGAAATTCTCAAAACGTATGAAGGTTGGAAATGGATTGAGGACTTTTTGCATGAGTAGTTTACTGCATCGGCGAAACGATGACATGATTTAAACAAAGTAAAAGAGATGCAATTAGAACAGAAGCAAATTTCCCAAGATATTGGAAGCTTTAAAAATTGATTGATAATTAAATATGTATGTAATTACAAAATCATGTATATAATACACAGAAATATATAGAATAGTGCACTGTCCTTTTGACAGATAAACTGTCAATATTTTATTCTGTGGGATTATTGCGTTATATTTAATTGTTAAACTTGCGCGCATCGTCGTATTCGTAAAAGTTATCGCATTTTTCAATTATTCTTCACATTATAATTTATTAACAAAAATTAACAATTTATCTTTCAAATAAAAAATTAATCTTTCAAATAATCAATATTAAATATATTAATATTATTTATTTATAGTCACACAAAAGAAAAAATTGTTTATGCAAGTATAATTTTAAAACAATTCTTTATATTTCAAGAAGTCTGAAAAATATTATTATAATTTAATTATAAAATTTTAAATATTTGAAATTTAGAATTATTTTGAAATTACGCTTGTAAACAAATTTTCCATTTGCTTCTATCAATAAATTATATTGATATATACGCACATAAATTATTTAAAAGAACAATTCTAATGAAATATGTTTTATTTGTGAAAGATTATTTTGTGCATACTCTATACTTAATTTATTACATAACTATGAACTTTATATATATGTACAAGATATTTTTAATTTCGAGGAACATATTTCATCTGCAGTTTGTAATCGTTAAAAAGTTGAAGATCCTTACATGTGACCTATAAACTTGCGAACACCGACCAATTAAGAATTATTTTTGATAAAAGGAGATCTAAGACCTCTATGTCTTGGGCTTTAATAAGACAGCCGATTACTTAGATATGTCTGACGAATTCGATAATGTAAGAGTTTTGGTATATAAAATTTATGACAAAGAAAAATCCTATTTCCAGAATATTGGCAAAACTTGCGACAGGCCAAATTTTGCGAAAACTCAATAATTTTATCAGTTTGTGCCTAATACACGTTTAAAGTTTTAACATCATACTTTATATAAGATATTTATGCGCATATGTGTGTATAAGAGTGTCTAAAAGAAAATGTAAGCATGTTATTTCGTTATATATAATATAGCTTTACATTTCAAAAAATCAAAAGCCGATTTTTTTAATAAAACTTAATCTGGAAAGTCTGTTTAATATTTTTAATGTCAACGTGTATTTAACTTGTGACGGTAGAAAGATTATTTATCTAAATCATTGCAACGAGATTTAAAGTTTATTACGAGCAATGTTTTGAAAGTGGACTTAATTTTCATTTTAAGAGCATAGTTAAAAATTCTTTAAATTTAAATTACTTCAAATTTTTGTATTATATACCATAATATTATACATTCAAAGATTTAGTACAATGTACTCTAAATTCTTTTGTCCAGAAAAAAAATGTTTTAGGTATTTTTTATTAAAGATCTACAAGAAAATAAAAATTATTTTATATAATTATTCAATTAATTATTATATAAATATATATCATTTAGAAAAATTATTTAAAATAAATTTATATGTTTTGATATATATTATATAAACTGCTGAAATATCCTTTAATTTTTTATATTTTCTACTTTATTCATATTCATTTAATTAACAATAAAATTAATTGTCCAATAATTGGGTCTATTATTAACAAAAAACTGTGAATTAATTATAGAATATGCTTCCCTTATTCGCTCCCGCTCTTCAGACTATTTCAACACCGTTGAATTTGCGTTATTAAATAACTCGGTAATTAATTTTTGTGATTAAATTTTTGCTACGATTTCTAGGGTATATTATGACGATATTTTATTAGCGAGAAAATCTGCCGAAAGAAAAAAGCGCTTGTCTCACGCTATGAACTAAGATGATAAGAAGATCTAAGATGACTGTTTCAAAATGTTTTTTTAATTAGCAGAAGTGATGAAACCTCTTTTTTCTCCGGAGAATAACTTTGATCGTGAGAATTCATCGAGACTTTCATGAGCGTTGATGAATTGCGGAACAGTTTTATTTTACTCGCAATATCGCGATATTAATATTAGATATCTATTAGGTCTCGATTTTAATTCCATTAGAAACTTTTATCGACCATTATAAAAAGTACTACAAGATAAAATATAAATGAAATATTATATAATATGATAAATATATATATATCAAAATTTTATACATATGCACAACTCTTGAAATTTTAGATTAAGTTTTAATTTATAGAGATAAAATCAAAAGAAAATGAAAGCCTTCGATTGTCAATATTCATATAAAACTCAAAAAACATTAATTATAAACAAATAAAAGATTTTCTCTGCCTTGTTTATAATATTTAATATTTTATAGTTTGGCATAGATTTTACTTGAAATTTGCATTATTGTCGCACTTTTCCTTTTTGGGGTTTTTTTTTTTTTACACGCTCTCTTCGAATTTCATGTTTCCCCGATGAACGCGATGCTGTTCATCCTGTTTCTTGTCCGTTGTTAAAATAAACATTCTATGAATTCATATTCCAGTATGGCGGCGAGCCAGGCAGGAGGTTGGCGTCTCAGGAGAAGCCACTGGAAATTCAGGATCAATTTCTTCAAAGGCTCGGCTACCAGGATGTATCTCGGCGCGCTCGTCTGGGAGTTGATCTCGAACTCAGACATCTCATCGGCTTTCACGTAGGTTAGTATGAATCATAGCAGAAGGTTTTTTTTCTTTTTACGAGCCGTTATGTGTAGAAATCTCTCGTTAATATTTATCTATTTTTTATACATTTTAAAATAATAATTTTAATTAATGATATATATGTTTTACTAAAATGTAACTCCATTATTAGAATTATTCCGCTCATGCAAATTATTTTTTGAAATAATCATTAAATAATTAGAGTTTCTTATTCAGATCAAAATGGATGAATCAATTAATTCTGTTAATTCTATTAAACTCGACTGGTTTGAAAAACTCTTCGCAAAATTATCCTTACAGGATACAAAGCAGTCTCGTGCGATGGTATGCTTTATTATACTTAACGCACTTCTCTTATACTTTACGTAAATCTTACCTCCCTTCCCCTTGGTAATTACAAAGCGCGTCTGATTTTGTTACATCGTTTGACTGCTCTTTCAGAGACGCCGACCGATGTGCGCGAGCTAAATGTATTAGTTGAACACTTCGTCATTCCGCGCCTCATCTCCTCGTCAATTTTACGCTCGCGAGTGACTTTCGCGAGGAATCGCGCCTCCTCTAATTCCCGTCGTCTTAACTTTCATGGCGCCGGAGCTGCAATGATTAATTAACGAGACGAATGGTTTGACTAATCGTAAGCGGTACGCCTATTGATTGGCATTGACCTAAGCGTTTACCGAGATAAGAATGGAAAACATATTTAGCGAGACGACTCGCGCTCCGGATAATTACGCAATATTCTCACATATTCGTCGGATATTATAATTTATATTTATATCGCGTTAGTTTCTTTTTTTAAATATGTCAAAAAAAAGAGAAAAAAAAGAGAGAGTATTTCCTCCAAGAAAGACTCGATGTAACGCGTATTCTCTTGGCACATTTCTCATCACTGATTTCTTTCTACCGTAAAGAAAGGGAGAGATACAAAGAGGCAAAGGGGAGGAAGAAGGGAGGGGCAGCTCTACGCTCTGCTAACTCTCGCAGTATGATAATCGCGTCCCTGTATAGAGTCACACATTTATTGCGAAAGTGAAACTTTCAACTCCATTCTATAATACTTTTCTACATTTATGATCGCTCGCCGCTTCGATATATGTCGACTCGCCCCAGGAAAATGCTAGATTCTCTCAACTTAGGTGAAGCACCCTGTGTACGACAGTTGTTGTGTCGGCACATACAAGGGAGAGCCTGTAAGTAAGTACTTTCGGGGGAGCGGGGGGGGGGGGGGGGGGGACACGAAACGAGCGAGTCGGCAAGGCGTGTGCTCCGCTAATTATAACGTTATTGCCGCTATTAATGAGCAATTTCAGGGCGCTTCTGTGCTCCGCTCGGTCGCCGGCGATATAAACTCGCCGAGAGCATTACGTAACTTACGTGGCGCAATTTAGCCGAGTTAATTAAGTTAAAGTGTCGCGTGCGTCACGTCGTCGTTCTCATCGTCGTCATTGTCGCGAAACATTTATTTTCTCGCTTATATTTTGCATTCTTGTTTATTTATTTCCTTTTTCTCCTTTGGCCTTCGGCAATTTTTTTGCAAAACTCGCACGATAACTCTCAACGATACGCGTTCGACGCGCGTAATTACGATTTTAATAACGGTAGTAATATGTACATGTATAAGCCAATTTATATCTCTGCTTTCGCGCGTGTTTGTTTGCCTTATAAATGTAATTTGAGAGAGCTCGGGGCAACTTTCGCGCTTTAAAGAGTTTACTTGTCCGTCTACTTAACTGCTACTAGTCGGGAACAAACTCGAAAATTGTCTTGCCTTTCTTTTTACTGTCGCGTATACTTAGAAAATGGTTTTTGCAAGAAAACCGGAGTAAACTGCAAAACGCGTTTCCCCGTTAGACGATATTGGAAATGGCTGGTGATTGATATTCTAGCTTGAGAGATGCTCGCGCGGCTATGTTTTTTTTTTTTGTTGGGAACTGATACTTGGAGAGAACTGGCAATCGTAAACACTTTTACGTTACATAGACTCCGACTTTCGAGCGATTTTTCGAGTGTACTTTTTATTTTACGCACGCGCCTATATTGTTTATTCGATTGAGAGCTACAACGTTCAGATAACCAAACTGCGCGAGAATATAAAGATGGAAGGATACGAGCAAACGAAAAGAGGACATGTATATTTTAAAAGCTCCCATGTCTCAAGCGTCGAATAAACATCACAACAAATTTTTAATGCTCAAAGCGCGATAAATCCGAAAATTCATGTATATGAACACGTACAAATCGATATGCGCATACATCTTACTCTCGCCTCACCTTCAATTTTTCATAGAATATAATTTTTATATATTTTTTTTTTTTTCACTGCTGTAAACTACTCGTTCAAATATCCAGAATTTCACAGATATTCGTAGAATATAAATGTATAGATTTTCAATAATGTTTACGTTTCTAGACGAGAAAATGGTCGAAAGTATGCGAATTTTTCTACCGCGAATAATTTAGAAATCCGAACATCCGCAGGAACGTCCGAGTGGTCATTCACTACCTCGCGTTCGTTTATTTAGCTTACTAACGATTCTTCCAGGATTCTTCCGCCATTCGATTGCGAATCCAACGATATCGTGCGTTTACGTGCCGTTTGACATTCCATGGCGCAGAATTGGAGCGGCGAGATACGCCGCTGATACCGGACACGGGGGAGGGCTCGAGCGTTAAAACGGCAAATTTATCTAACAGACGGCGCGAGCATATTTAACCATAATAACCGCTAACGACTGAGAGTTTCCTGGCCGGAAGTGCCGGTAGTGCGCGCTCTCGCGTCGCCGACCCAGCAAACGACATAACTGCCTAGCTAAGCCAAAACGTTAAACGCCGATTATCGTGTTGCCGGTGTTCTCGTCCGTAATTTCCCGCGGAAACTTTCGCCCCCGAGAACAAAATTCAGGTTGCAAGTGAGCTAAACGATAAATATAACTCATTTTTTTATGGAGAAAATATATTTGCCTCCGAATAAAGTTACTAAATATTCGAGGAAGAACACAAAAATATCTCTTTTTTTGCATTGTCGAAAGATATAAAATTAAACATCTATTCTCAGGTGATGTCAAAATTAGATTTTAAAAATGTAACAGAGAGATTTTAATTTAGTATTCAATTGTCCAATTTCAAGAGAATGTTTCGTTATCGTCAATCATTCTAATTCCAGCATGAATATTGTACTTTTTTTTTTTAGATTGCAGAATCTATTTTCGCGCATAATAAATTGCTTTCCCTTTGAAATCGCTGAAAATTGTGGCATTTTCCAACGTTGCAATAAAGCCGCACGCACACTGGCTTTAATAATCGCGCACGATTTATTAGATTCTATCGCGGAGAGATGGCGAAGCGAGAGCAAAGTTCGCGAGCATTTCTCGCCGACGGCGACGTGGCCCAATATTTACAGATCCGCAAGGAAATATCATGCTGCCAAGAATATAATTGCTTTTGTTTTCTGATAACCCGCCTCTTTTGCATATTCACGTTTGCATTATTGGTTTCTATATATCAATCTTTAATAGTTTTTTTGTAAGAATTTTAAAATGCTGTTCAAAAAAAGTAATTATACATTTTTAAACAAATTAATTAGTAACTATAAGTTACGAAGAGAGTAGAAACATGATGAATTTGATAAAATTTGCAAATATGTTAAATAGACCCAACAAATCTAATTTTATCTGCAAAAAATTAAAATGTAGTATTACAAAATTGTTATTTTGAAAGATACCTACTAATAACTGATAAATATTGTACGATGAAGATACAAAAACATGTTAAAAAATATATGACAGCTACGATCGCGATACATCATCGGATATTTTTTACGAGCTGGTTGTGTGATGGTTTTGCGATTCACCAGAGCAGTTAAAGGTCTATATCGCTACACAATGAGTCGAAAAAATAACATTTTGATTCGCGTATGTCGTATGGTCTGCAAAATTCTCTGGAAATTTGCGTCTCTATTTGTAAACGTAACTCAATTTCCTCGCGCGCCGTTTGCTGCCGCATATGCAATGAAAAATTCTATATGTCGCAATATATAGGGCAGTTTTGAATGGAGTCGGCGAAAGCTCTCAGGAATAATAAAGAAAGGAAAATAAATATTTTATAACAAGAAGTTAATATTTTTAATCACAATTCAAGTACTTGTATAAACAGAACATAATTTAATGTAACGTATTTAATTGAATATATCTTTTATTTTTTAGTATTATCTAATTATATATATGTCAAAATATTTATAATTGTTATACATTTTTCATTTTTTCTCGAAAAAAAAAATATTTAAAATAAATATTTATTGCTGTAAAGACAATAGTTGCTTGAAACTTTCAAAAGAATATAAATATCTTACATATAAATTTAAGAATTATATATAAATTAAAATTTTCTGAGATATGAATTATATATAAATTTAAGAAGTATAAAAAACATATATGAAAACATAAAAAATGTGAATCATAAAGTTACTTTTCAAATAAATAGACCTTCCTTTTATCACGAACTGCGTGTGAGATCGTAGTAGGATCTCAACCCTTCCATCCCAAAAAGCATCACATATATTACATTTAAAAGGCGTCGTCTAAAGAGCGCGCTGATTAAAGCCGTAGTTACTAACCGCTCTATCTCTTTTTCCTTTTGCCAGGACCAGCATCGCCATTGCCAGACCTGGCAGGATACAGCCGTTGCGGCTATACCCTGGTGTTAAAGGGGTTGGTTTTTCCCCAGTGGAAACGACGACCTCTGGCCGTCATCGGTTCCAGACTCTTTCTTTATCCGGGTAAGTGTCCTACTCGCAGATCCTGCCAATCTCTGAGATAAGAGAATTCAGAAGGAAGGGAGGGAAGTGCGCGGTTTCGCGCCCCAGTAGGAAACCTCCACGCGAACGAGGGAAACAATCCCTGAGCGTCTATCAGAAAGATTAGGAATTATCTGGCAATCGTATCTGTCCCCTTCTCTTCTTCCAAGATTCGTGGAAGGGACTCGTGAAATTAGCGCTTGATGTAAGAAAAATCGAATTTTACGGATTTACAGCGTCGCTTGTAATTGAAGAGTTTACTTCAAAGAAGCTCTTTTTCAGGAAACAGGTAATGAAACATTTTTTTTAAATTGTCGCGCCGATTTTCGATTAAAAAAATCAATCTAGAATAGATCTTTAAAACTCAGAAACAATATAATAATCTCGAATATATTAAGCGACGAAAGAAAAATTTCCTTCGATATTAGGGGATGCTTATCTACGAGATTCGATAAAATTAACATATATTGAAAGCCATTCCGCACAATCTTTGAGCTGCGCTTAGGTAAACGATCGGTTTAACGGCGGTTCTCTTAGGAAAGATAAAAATGCCGGAAAGGAAAATATCAGCGAGATCAGTCCCCGCAGATGTCTTCTTTTCTCCTCCCTTTGCTTCCCGATTTCCGACACCTGAAACATCATGATTTATCTACGTTCGTCCCTTATCCTTCCGTCGGAAGGATCCTGTCACCGACCAGGATGCGTGCCGTGGATCAAGGATTTCTTCGGCCCAAAGGATTTATCTTGTCCTGACGGGCAATTACGTCGCCGAACATTCAGATACGGCACGTATCGTTATCGTTGAGAAAAATGGCGCATTGCCCGCGAGCTGTATTTACAGCACAGATACGTGAGCAATGTATTGAAAATAGTGTGAAAATATCGATAAAGTTTTTTTAAATATATAAAATATACTGCGTGTGCGTAAAAATTTAAATCGTGCTTTACTAAATAAATTTACATTTACCGTAATAATAAAAGTTTTAGCAAAACTATATTTGATAGCATAGAAAAATGTTAACAATAAAATGCCAAATACGCTCTTGCTTTCCCCTTCTTCCTGCTTAATAAAACTCGCTTAAATTAGCCAAAGGTCATTTTCAACTACTGATTTACTAATATTTGAAGGAAACTCTATATATATATATAGAGAGAGAGAGAGAGAAAGATAT
>NW_021853485.1:4609756-4635170 GCF_003651465.1 Formica exsecta
AGGCTATATTTCTTGTTTAAAGAGAGAAGAGAAAGAGAGAAAGTTTATGATTAAGTGAAATATTCTAAAATCTCTTGCTCTATATATATATATATATATATATATATATATATATATATATATATATATAGCGTATATCTTCGTATAAAAATTAGATTGTTAGAAGTTTAAGATCCACGATGTGCCCATTTCACAATCGGCACGCGATATCATGTCGTGTCCTTCCATACAAAACCATCCATTGATTCAGACATTTCCACCAAATGACAACGAAGTTGGACGCGACTTTGCCGAACGTGACCGGAATCGCGTCTCGTCTTCTCCGCGCACGGCGATCACATTCGGCATTTTCCAGGCCTTAAATGCTCGCGACGTCGACGACAAGATGGCCAAGAATCTCGCATCCCAACAATTCCTCCTTCCCTGTGAAATGGCTATGTTTCCATTCAGTCCGGTCACGAAAATGCCCCCGCGGAATTTCCACCTCGCGATTTTACACAATCTATCACTTGAATCGCGCCATACGATGTTACCCGAAAGGTTAAGCGATCGATACTTTATGTGTCGGCGCGTCTATATCGAAAAGGTGTTGAATTGTTTAACGGTGAATATATTGAATCAACGTCGCGAACCGCGGAATGGAGCGAGTTATTCGC
This sequence comes from Formica exsecta, assembly GCF_003651465.1. NCBI lineage: Eukaryota > Metazoa > Arthropoda > Insecta > Hymenoptera > Formicidae > Formica > Formica exsecta. The sequence goes on from NW_021853485.1 coordinate 4,610,413, forward strand.
GATCAGTGCAAAAATTTTCGTTGAATGTATTTTAATCCTGGTATTTCTATCTTGAATTTCCATTTTATCGAATCTGAGATGTATTTTTCTCTCTTTTTCAAGGTACGCCACTTATAAAAGGAAGAAAAGTATATTTTCTTTGTATTATTGTCTTCCAGCGTTTATTGGAAAAAAAGGATATCCGCTTTCTTTTCAAACAATCATTGCAAAATTAATCCGTTTATATAGACGGTGGAGTGCAGTTTTAATTAAATATAAGAGCTTATAATTCCGAAACTACTGATTCCTCGATATTGAAGCAACCGTGATTGTTTCCGTAGCGTGCTATGCATAAGTTTGTACATAAGATACGGCATTATGTGGCAATACTTCATTAATAATCTATTTCAGGAGCGAGAGAAGAGGAGCAAGAGAGAAAAGAGAGAGAGGGAGTAGAGAGAGGGAGTAAAGAGAGTAAGAATAAAACATTTAGTCTTTTGATATCACACAATCGCTTCTTTTTTCTCTCCTTCCTCGAAGCTTTTAAAAAAATTACATTAATATTTGGAATTCATGATGTGAAGCTTGTAAATTAATTCTTTCCCTTCATGATAAAAGACACGCACTTCAATTTTAAAACTCATGCTAAAAGTCTAATACATGTATTGTTTCAAGAACAAGCAGCTTTTTCAATTTCAAGATTAAAAATATAGCACGGCAAAAGAGATATTATGGTTTCGACAATCAAGTTAGCTTTTTCCGTTACATAGGTTTATATCAATGATAATATTTTTCTATATGACTATGAACATTGGAATTTGAAGCGCGATCTATAGAAATTGACGTATTGTTTAAATTGTATTTCGTTTGAAAGGATGACGGGAATATTGGACATGAGGCTGACGATCGACGGTCGATTTTAACGAGCGTGTCCCATAAGCGTTCCGCGGCATCACGTCAGTCATGAGCGAAAGGAAGGGGGAAAGGGGCCGGAGGGTCCTTCGGGAATCGAGGGCTTGATTAAACTCGGGATAACCGTGGTAACAGGTGTTCGCTATCGCGGACTCGTGCTGAATCAACAGCGAACAACTTCCCCGGGATGGTCCTTCCCTCCCTCGGTCGTACTTCTCGGACGCCGCTTTCTCTCTCTCTCTCTCTCTCTCTCTCTCAGAGATTTGTATCCGGCGAACGTGACGGAAGGAAGGACATTCGTGTCATCCCCAACCGGACAATCCCGATCTCGGCATCCGCGTTCTCCCAGTCACGCGTCCGAAAGAGTTTTCCCAGCGTATATCCTGGCGCTTCTCTATATTGAAGCAATTCTACTTGCTTAACGATTTTACAATATACTTCAAGCTTGAGAATTTTATAAACTAAAATCCACTTTAAATGATCCATAATTTACAACAAAAAATTCAAGGCAGAATTTTATTTATAATTTTGCGTGCCATCCTTAATAATGCATATGTGTATTCTAATATGTATACATATGTATTTATTTTATATATGCGTGTATTTTATTCTTTCAAATTTTTGCGTGTGTGTTTCCTGTAATAGAATCCTCTCCCGACTTTTTTGCATGACTTATGGAGCGTCTAAAAAAAGTGTGCTTTATATATAAACAGAATTTAATTATTTGAATATTTCATATTACAATTCGAAATTCATATGATACTTTGTATTATATTTAAATACTTGAAATAGTAACATTTAAGAACGTAAAGAAGATTGATAATTTCTAAAAAGCTCTCTCGTTATATTTCGATCCATCGTTTAATTTATCCTAACAAGCATTCAGAGAAACGCGCCTGGACATCGATGTACACACCCTGTGCATCGCTGTAGGAAATTGCCGACTGCTCGATACGTATCTTGCAAATGGAACCACAATCTAGCATAGACTGTAGAATGGCGGCTATTCCGGAAGTTGGTCAGCCTCGCCGGCATTTACTGATTTAAGCTGCGGCCACTGCTGGCTTCAATTAGGAATTGCCCGAAATCCTACAATTCGTAAACGAATATTTGGCAATCTGTCTCTGGCACATATAGAAAACGGAAATTGCCGCGCTATGAATTTAATATCCGTCTTTTTATTTCTTTGAATCTTTGGATATGTGGTTGTCTGAAATTTCGGCGCGCGTAAAATATTTATCATTTAAATTCTCTGACTTTTGATGCGATAAAATGTAAACGAGCCACATTTCTTGGTATCTTTTTGAGAGATATTTAAATATTTAAATTAATATTTCAAAAGGCATTTAATAATATGAATACATTATTTGATTACATGGATTGCTTGAAGAAAAACAGTTTTCATTTCTCTTAAACATGAAGCTCTACTGTTGATCTTTATGGTCTTTTCTAAACATTTATTCTATTCGTCTTTACGTAAAGTTAGCAAAGCACGTTAAATTCTAACTTAATGAACTGCTAGCAAGAACTTTCCGGGGCGTCTGGTTTTGGAACCAGAACGCGGAAATTAGTTGCACGGCAGTCTCATCGGGAAACGATGCCAACCGCGTGTGCGCGCCATATCGCTTAACAGCTGTAGCAAAGTATTGTCGGCCTCAACTATTTTCCAACGCTTCGCATCGCGATTCAAGAACAATGAAAAAGCACGATCGTTCGTTCCGCATTCCGTAATAACCAATATTTTGCTAGAGAAAGGTGGGGAAGAGGGGGATATTATGCGCTGTTTTCAATTATTTCAAATAAATTATTTGGGTTAATACATATAATGCTTGTCGTCCTGGTACACGAAGAAGATAGAAGACCGAAATTATACGAGATATTCGCGAGAACTAAGGATATGGCTCGTGTAAGATAAGGTTTGATTCCTTAGTGTCGTAGCAATATTAACAAACGTCAAAAAAAAAAGAGAAAGAGATCTCTATACATCATAAGAATCTCTGAAGAATTAACACATCGTTTTTATTATTACTACCGATAATAGTTGTGATACTAAAAAAAGAATAAAAGAGAGATAACTGTTTTTATAAAATATAACTTGAAAGATTTCATATGATTCAAGGATTTCAACATCGAGAAATTTCAAGATTAAATGATCCATTCCAAGATTCATTAATTTAAACGTGTACGACGATTTGTAGATTTCTTTTTTAATTTCACAAGAGAAGATGCCAACACGCTGATTCGGTAATCATCCAAGCACTTTTTTCTTCCCTGATAGAAAAATACGGCGATATTTTGCGATCGCTGCGAATAAATAAGTTTCGCATCGGATCGCCGCCGGAAGCGTTTTCGACATTTTTGTTTTTCTCCGATAGCAGCGCAAAAATTCGATAATATCCGATGGCGCTTTGTGTCTGCGAGAGCCGGTACACACTCGAGGCATACCCGGTGATGGATGTTCTCTGAAAGCCGACGCTATGGAATGTAACAGGCCGTCATCGGAATATCAACGACCGTCCGGTATTCTCGAACATAGCCGAACGTAATTAGACATCCCGTCGAGAGCAAGAGATGGAGTCATCCTTTTGCTGCATCGCGTCATGCTTAAAACTGAGCGTTTGGAATTTGAAAGATGAAAGCTAATATACATCAACGTGTCTTAAAATGCGTGCGTGCACTAAATGTGTCAAAAATGACTGCTTTCGTCAATCGCAGTATAAACGAATAGAAATAATAGCCGCGTTAATTAATGCCAATTATTAATTAACGATTAGCAAACTGATGGAATATCGATATTCTAGAATGTTAATTCGAGAAATAAAATTCTATTTACAAGTATATTCACATCCCCTCTTTACTTTTTAGAAACGAAGCTCTTCAAGCCTCAGATATAGCTATGTCGCGATCGTACATACTACCGATTTATCAAAAGGACTGATAAATAACGAGACAAACGCGTTTCCCGCAGCCTGTCCGGAATCGCGAGCGGAATGGATGGAGCTGGGCGGCGGCGGCGGCGCGGTGTGCTATGCGCCGTCACGTCTGGGCAAACTCGTTTTGCGTGTCACCGGGTTTCCCAGGGTCACTCAACAGTGCCACGTGAGCCAACACCCTGAAGAGAATCATCATCGCGAGACCAGACACTTGTATCTGGGCTTCCATCATCCCTGGGATCGGGATCTCTGGAAGAACTGGATCAAAGAGGTAAGCGAACTTATCGCTATTCTTCCGCGCGAAATTGAGAACATTTCTAGAGATGATATCTCACCAAACACATATGTGCTAGAGACATTGTCTTAAAACAAAAAGAGAAAAGAAAAAGGTATTGGAATCGAATGAAGTAATTGAAGTCGCCGCATCGGTTAAAAATAGAAGAGCGTAATAATTTTTTATGAGTAAAATTAATAATCAATATATGTATTGTGTTAAAAAAAGGAATATTATTAATTTTATTCTCGAAAATACATTTTTTTTACATTGTCACTATTTATTTATACAAAGTATTAATTACTTCGTTTTATTTCCTTTATATGGTGACATAATTTTCGTATAATATGACAAATAATATAAATAATATGATATTATGCGTACAATTTTTATTTTTTCTAAAGTTTCTCGAAAGTCTTCTTAGATATGTTAGTAGTATTCTGTTATTTTATTATTTTTATTATTATTTATTTATATATTTATTAGTCATTGATTTATTTGTTTGATAATTTATTCAGAGCCTATTTTGTTTCATTTTTATTCTATTCTATTCATCCACATTAATATTCTTTGCTTCGCGCGTACCTGCCAGATGATTGAGACGCTTCGTTCTCAGGAGCTTTGATATTATATGAATTTAATCTATCATTCATCTCGATATGTAATATTTAGACAAAAGATTCGGTTCTGCGAAACAGCAATGCACACTACTGCGATGCATACGATAAATAAACACAGAAACAAGCTGTCGCGGTGGTGGGTATCAAAATAGAAACAGTGGAAATCCATTTTTCAAGGGACGGGTGAGAGAATCTTTGATACATACAGTCGGTGTCGGTGTTTGCCCGACAATTTCAGTCGCCTTAAAATTTGAGCTCCCTCCGTCGTGAGCTGAAACCGATTCTTGGAAAATCCCTTCGAGCGTGTGTTACGCGACTCCAACGGGGAAACGAAGCAGATTCTCGCGTAACGAGCTCGGACAAGCTGAATTTTGCATGATACTCTGGCAAGATAAGCGAAGTCGATATTTACAATGTATAAAGGTTGTATCGACATACGCAAGAGAGAGAGAGAGAGAGCAAAAGGATATTATATTTCGCAAGGATCTGCGTAAATAGCTTTGGATCTCGCGTCTCTGTGCATCCCACAACTTATGCGCACCCTCCCCCTTCGACTCCAATAACCATCGAAAGAGGAGCTCTTGCGCATGTAAATAGGTCATGCGGCGAGTAGATAGGTAATATTCCGAGGCATACCGACCGCGTATCTGGAAAGGAATAGGTGGAACGTCAATGCGGCAGAGCAGCAGCGAGCAGAGTGCAACATGCCGGAGAAATTATGTCGGACAGAAGAGACGATGGTGACGGAGGAGGGGCGGGAAGGGTAGAGGAAGGTGCGGGCGGCTTCCGATAATGTCGTTACATGTCGACGGGCAAGCGCGGTGAATTAGAATTGCGTCGATTGTCGGCTCGCGCGCGCTGCCCGATGCAAATGAGAACAAACATAGACGTTATTTTGATGAGCTTCGACAGAATTCATCGATTAAACAAAAAGAACAATTCCTCCCGACACGTTTCGCATCGCCGAGCAATCCCGCAAATATCGGTGTCGTATGTAATGCGCATCTATATTTATAATTACAAACGTTACATATAGTTCTCTCGGGAGAGAAGCTGCGAGTTTTGGAAAGGAAAAAGAGCTCTTCGTCTCACCGAGATTTTATACGATAAGGCTTTTTTAATAAATGCGCTGCAGATATCATATCGCTGCGGATCGATTCTTCAAAGGGCGTTTGATTAAAGCGCCAGCCGGAGAAGTCAAAGGAAACTTTATCCTCTTTTTCGTCTCCGCGAATTCGGGACTGAAAAGATCGAGCGAGAGCGAGGGGACGGCTAGGTCGGAACTGAAGGAAGAGTCGCTCGGGGACTAGCGGGATAGCGAGAGGAATCTAAAATGATGCAAACATTGGCCTAAAGGCACATCCTGAATATGAAATCACGATGAACAAACTTCAATATCCAAATGCGGCGTAACGGGGGAGATTGGTGGGAGAAAGAGGTAGGGGATAAAGAGGTTGGAATAGATAAGGGACGAGAGTGTACACACTATCGTTTCCGTGCTGGACCGTCGTCAGCATCCGATCGCGAAATTATCGCCGATTCACGATCGATCCCTCGATCGATCTGCCCGCGACGACACACAGCTAGAGACATATATTTTTTTTGTAACTAACATAACGTCCCGTGGCGTTTTCAAGCCGGAACAACATCCCCCAACGGTTGAAACGATCTTTGCGATATTAAAACGTGGTATGCTGGACCGAATAATTCGGAAGAAATATCAGAGGATAAAATAGCATCACAAGCATGTATCAGGACTATATATGTATAATAACTGCGAACTCTCTTCTCTTAAAAAAAAGAAACGGATAGTGAAAAATATATTTACAAAACGAGCATCTCTCGCGGTATTCTAAGCGACTGCTTCGAGGCCGCTTGGCGAGAAAAGCAAAACGGTAAAAATAACTTTACTATTTCTGTTTTACTTGCCCTACTTTCGATTCTTCTCAGTCCAGATAACAATGACAATTTACGAGATCATTTAACGCATTATTACACAGGCGAAGCGAACGAATTCGTCGAATGCATTTGCCAGCGGCGTCGAGCACCGAAGTTGAACGTGACACCGCTCGAAACGCGAGATCATGATTCGGATAAACACGTTGCTAAATATTCAGCGATCACTTGTACAAATACGAAATGCGGTCCATCTCCCTCTCTCTATCTCTCTCTCTCTCTCTCTCTCTCTCTTCCTCCCTCATCATTTCCCTTGAATTATTCAACACATAGTATTTTGTCGCTTTTCTCCATGACGCAAATGCACAGCCGCCGCCACCGCGGAACACTATTATTGCATCGACCGGATGCATCGTGATCGTGTTTAATCCGTCCGTTGAATTTTCCGCTAATGCATTGTTGCGCGATGAATGACGAGAATTTCGCGGTAACAAACTTTCGACGGGGAATCTTTCCTCGCTATTGTTTATTTCATTTCGCGTCGTCGACTTTGCACGCGAAAAAAAATTTGTATAACGCGTGTCAGAATTCTTTTAATAGAGAGAAGTCTTCATGATTTTCTGCTATCTTCATTTTTCTCGTATTAAAAAATCTAATTGCAATTCACCTATATTATATAATGCATGATTCTACATAATAAAATAATATGTATATATAATCACGGAATATACAAGCTTATTTAAACGTGTAAAGTTTAAAAATATACGAGCAAATGAGAAAAAGTACTGATTGCGAGACAGCTACTTATTATATGCAATATTTATTGCACAAAGAAAAAATTGATTCGTGATTTAATTAATCCGCGGTATCATCTCGTCCGCCTTTTGTTTAATATTCGTTGGCGGAATCGTACTCAAAGCGTCAAAGCGAGTCGTTTTCAAGCACGCGTCAGATAATGAAACAATTTTCTTGAATGTCGGGTGTCGATGACACGATCGAGTGGACCGTGACGTTTTGTAGTGGAAGCGTCATTATTGGCGTAATAGAAGCGGAGCGGTTTTAAACGGATGAGACTCTATGACAATTCAGTTTGATACATCAGTTATTCGTTGCTGAAAGTATCGACATTCTCTGTTCGTTGAATCAAACGGATTATCAGCAAATATCCAGTGTTTTAATTCTCAAATGAGATTATTTTCCTTTCAAAAAGTTGAATAATACAATTTTTAGACGTTTTAAAATAATAGTTGAATCCACGCTTATTTTTCTCTCATCGTGTAAAATAATAAAAAATTGTATTATTCTTTAAAAAAGAATACGAGAAAATATTTCCGATATTAACAGAGAATTCTCTTTTTTATACATCGAATGCATTAGTTGCTGGCAACTTCTACCAGTGTCAATATTAAAAGATCTTTCTCAATTAATCCTTAGTCATACATTTTTTGTCACAAAAATAATCAACATCATTCGATAAATTTAAATCTCAATTAATATCTAAGAAATAAATACGTGACGCAAAAATAATATTCTAATTTAGAGAGAAAGAAAAATATTTTTTAATATATGTGTGTGTGTGTTTCTCTACGGTACATCTCAACATAATTCCGATAATATTCTCGACGATATAAGTATTACGGTTAAATAAAAATAAATGGGGATTATTTAATTAAAAAAACCGAAATACCAAGAGCGTGCGTTTAAAAATTTACGCGGAAATTGGAAGCTCATGCGAGCTTACTTATTAAATTCTCAAATCCCGACCGACATGTCCATATATTCGATTACGGTCGCTCGAGGATATTCTGGTTGTGATAAATTTATCGCGCCGATCGTGTTCCGTTTGATGGAAAACAATGGGAAAAATTAAAAATAAACAATTGCGGTTCCCGAAGCAGTATAACGAGAATGATAGCTTTCAATCTGATTATCCACGCGGAGCGCGTTTACGCGTGTTAACAGGACGCATTGACCATGAAGCAACGCTGCGCAAACATTACTACATTCGTAGCTGCGTGTCACCGTCTCATTAATTAATCGTATTCGTCGCGTTCGCTGCGTCCGCGGCTGAAATCGAACATCAGCGACGGTGATGCATCCATAAAGAGTCTGCGTTCACCAAGTGTCACGGGCTTGCGTATTATTTCTTTCAATTTGCGATCGAATTTTTAGTTCGACGAAAACTCTTCTTTCAACATTATAATTTTTGTTTGCCCATTTTTACCAGCGGCATATAAAATAATAATCCGAGATGTGTGTATAGTTCACCCGTCCCGTTACTACAAAAACATAATCCCGGTGTTATTCACAACTATATCTGTTATTTCATCCCGATGCATCTCTCGTCGGATACGTATTTTCATAAAAAAAATTGTCTCTCGCGCGCAGCGTATTTCACACTGCGAATTTTTAACACCGCATCCGTGACAAGACGCATTTTAATTTGTGACGTAATTACACGCAAGAGAGATCGATCTTTATTAGAGATAATTTAATGAACGAAGAACAGTTGAGAGTTTTCGTCTCGTAAAAAGCGTCGCATTTTCTCTCAATTCACTACAATCATTTAATTTCGACATATACATCAATATACAGGCTGTCTCCCAATGATATATACAACTATGGTACATAATTAAATTAAAAAGTATAGCGATTATTACAAAGTTTGGGTATCGAGAAAGTTTTGGAATTACTGGTTATTAAAAATTAATTAATTTCAAGAGCGAGACAATGAAGAAGAAAAAATGACGACAAAATCTTGCTTTACAATTAATTTCAACTAAACTTCAATTCGCTAGAAGTTTTGTTCACGCAATGTGATAGACTCTGATAAAATTTTTTAATTGAGATCAAATACAAACCAAGCTTAATTACCAATTTCCAAAATGCTCGAATTCTCTAACCAAAAATATTGAAAAAACAAACGTAGATTCATACAGAAAAGTCTCTCTCTCTCTCTTTCTCTCTCTCTCTTTTTCTCTCTTTCTCTCTTTTTGGAGAGCATGATTTATTAATTACTTTGCGTGCATAATAACACGTATTTGTATTCTAAAACGACGCGTCGCATAAAATCAATCTCCATCGAAATTAATTTCATACTGACGCACGACTCTCTTTTTATCCGAGAAAAGCGCGTTCTGTTTATATTATATACGAAAAGTGCACCGCGCGCAATCCGTTTCGTTTGATGATAATGCAGCAGCCCGCCATTAACCGGAAATTATAAGAGGCTCAGGAATGACAGTGAATTATCGGGAATGAGAGATCGCCGTGTGCGGTGTGATGAATCTCACGATACCGCTTTTCGCGGTACAAAATCACAAACGACAACGAGAAAGATTAATTAATGCTAACGATACGGTGCGTGTATTGGCGAGGATCAATCTCATTCGGTGGCGACTCGATCACTTATATATGATGAAGGCGTACATAATTAATTACTTCATTAAAAAATTAATAAAACGAACGAGTCATGATTTTGCCTCAATAGTGACACTTATGATTACATATCGATTTTTTAAAGCGGATATAATATGAGAAATATAATAACCCAGAAAAATCAATTTTTGTGTTCGATTATTTCAAAAGACGCGAAAATTTGGAGTAATTAATTTTTTATTTTCATAAAAAATATGGTCCCTCGATTACCTATTTTGCAATAAAAGTAATTGTATGCAAACTAAATTATTTATGAAAATATCCCCCAATAAATCTAAAATAAAAACTAGCTTCCACTTTTTCAAGATTCTCATTCGAGATCGATCACTAAAATATTATAATATTAAAAGCTAGCAATAGTGACTTCCACGAAATTTTACCTTAATAAAGAGAGCAATCAGATTCACAAAAAAAAAAAAAAAAATCTGTTATTAAAATTAAAAAACTAAGATGTTTGTATATATATACTACATATTATATAATATTTAATCTAAAGTCCAATTTATTCATTGCTTACTGACCCGTGACTCAATTCAATAATTTTGATTAATTAATTAATTAACGGCAACCTCGATTATCAGTATCTGCATAATATATATTATCAAATATGGCAATTCAATCTTTTTTGTATTGCATTAATGTAACTGTTTCACAGCTGAATGGGATAAAGATTAAATGCACTAAAACTCTAGTCGCGCTTTGATTCACCTATGTACGCTATGCACCTTTGATTCATCTATGTACGTTATGCACTTCTATACCTATGAACATTGCATGGCCTATCCCGATTCAGTCGAGCATTCACAGGCATGAAACTATACGAATTCATTCGCGGCAGCGTTAATTACCCGTAATTAATATCGTAATTTGTGTATCATAGGCTGATATTTGCCGTTATAAATGCCGCAAAATCCATTTTTACGCGGCTTGAACAAATGCGTGCTTAATTGAAATTTCACCGTGAATTTTCCCGCGTTATCTAACCCGAATTAACTTCCCGCTACCGCGCAACATAAGTCGTAAGTCTTACGTGACGATATAAAGTGCGAGCGTTTATTTCTTATCACAAATTAATCAAGCTTTACGATTGCCAATCGTTAAACGCCAGTAGGATGATTCAGAGATTTTTCCTTCGTTATACGAAAGATATTTATTCTCACGCGAATCCTCGTGCAACTAACGGGTTTTCGCTGCGAGTGTAAAGGTAAAGGAATAGAATAACGTAGGAGAGAAAAATCGTGCTCGAGGGATAAAAGCTCTACCCTAATTTCTCACGCACTCAGAAAGGGAACTGCCCCTGAAGGAAGATAGCGGTGATTAGCCTTGCGAAGGGTTCCGAAATTAGGGCTGACTGTTTTTGGGCATTTATCACTAAGACCTGTGGAGAAAACTTGGAAGATCTAAATTGACACATTCATCATTTGAGTTACCGAATAAAAAAACAATATTGCAGACAATGTGATGCTTTTGCGTTAATTCATATATCGTTTTTATTGTAAAAATAATTTACGGAAAAAGATAACTTTTTTATAGTATTTAAATAAATTATTCAAAGAAGTGACTTCTTATTTTCGAGTCTCTCTCAACTATTCCAAGTAAAATAACTTTAACTGTTAAAACTTTTAATTTTGAAATATAAATTTATTTTTAATGTACGCTTCGCGAACTTTGCTTACATTTTGCAAATTATGAGAAAACAAGCAATTAGCACAATATAAACTTGTCTTATCTCATATCTTGTGACAATGATGTTATCTACTGTCACAATTAAGTGAGTACGTTCGATGCTACTTGAAACTATCTACATCCTGGAAACTTGTTGGAAAAGATATAAAGTTCAAATAGCGATTTCAACCGTAAATCCCCGATTGGACCCGCGAGGTCTTCTTGAAATCCACTGTAAATCGCGAAAGTTTCCCCTTAATCGCTGAAAGGCACTTCGGAAAAGTTGCCAGTTACAACACTCGCATCGTTATTTTCGCCTCTCCCCTCTCGGATTGCTTCTCGATCATTCTTAAAATTGTTTGGTTGCTCGGAATATCGGTTAATATATTTGCCTTTACAAAGACAATAAAATAAATTTATTCTCTAAATTCGTTTTATAAACTGCGAAATTTGCAACGCTAGACATCGACTGACAATGAGAAGAAAAGACACAAATTTCATCGATGTTGCATCTAGATTTAAAGCGAAAAATAATTGTTGGCTTTTATCGGTTGATCGTAACTCGTCTCACTAACGAAAACAATTGTAACTTGTAAATAAATCCGACAAAAGAAAAACATATAAATTAAAATTACTTATATATTTTCTGTGATCGTTGTAAATTATTTTAAATTTGTTCGCGATAAAGAGCCGATATTTCTTTAGCACAAAAAAATAAATTGTTCTGCCATTACATATAATATAAGAAAAAATCCAATGCACGTAATCTTCCCTCTTTCTCCATTACGCAATCCAATGCACATAAGCTCCCTCTTTTTCTACTATGGTGATCCGTTTTTTGTCAAAGTACTATTGTTATTTACTGGTTTATATTGTTGCCCATCCCCCTCTCGCGCACCGCCCCATCCCGTTTTCGCTCTCAAAAGATCTTTACGGGAGTAAACCAGCAGCGGATGTGCGTTCACATGAATTCCGCTTGTTAGTCACAAAGAGGAAAACACCGAGGGCAGGCGGAAACCCTTTCGCTCCTTTGTTTTTTTTTTCTTTTCCTTTTTTATTCGCCGACGAAATAATTTCCAAGGGCCCTTAAAAGCGCGTCGCATACCTATCTGCCTAGCGGATTTCTGTCATGATCAAAGCGCGAATTTTTATTAAGGCTCCTTATTAAGTTCTCGTGCGGAACTTTCCTCGTTACGAGCCTTAGCGCGTAGAGATCTTAACGTTTTAACGCCGCGCCCAGACTTTCTTACCTGAATTCATAAAATTTCGCCGAGGAAACTTGATGCCGCGCATTTTTCCGCGACGCAACGGCATGTTAAATCAAAATTAATTATAATACTGCCTCTCGACTATCACAAGGATCGCCTTCCAACCGAAAATTCGCGATAAAGACTTAATTCTATTCGCTAAAGATTAAATGAGAAGAGACGCATTCGCGTCGAGCTTTTCCGGATGGACACGGCAATGGAAAAACGTCGTGGAAACTACATCTTGCGAATGCAGTCTCGTGGAAAAGTCGCGAACTTTGGGATTAGCCAGGAAGAGGAAAAAGGAGAAAGCAGAACGAGAGAAAAAACAGAAAAGGCATCTCGTCCCACCTGATTTTCCAAATCCTTCCGGAGCAGTGTAAGACCCTTTCAAGTATAAAAGCAGACCATGGCATGCAGGAGAGGAAATGAGGAAAAGAGAAATCCGCGAGGACGATAATGATGCTCTTGTTACGGGAAAATCCGATCGTTCGATTAAGTCCGCCTTATATCGGGTGTCCCGTTAATGAGATTACGCGACGATCACTCATTAAACGTTTCTTCATGGACAAACGATGCAGAGGCGGACGGAAAACATCCGAGTATTTTTTCACGTATTATAGGCCGGTTGAGGCGAAAAAGAGAGGAGAACAATAATAAGAATACAACAACCGTCCGCGAGCGATCGATCGAGTGGAATCGAGGAATCGCGATTATTCGCGATGCAAAATATGCAGATGCAAATATCGCGAAAAAAATGATCAACGGATCAGTTGCAAAACCGTACTTTTTTTCTGTTGCAACAAGGGAGGCTGAGAAATAACGAAATGGCTTGTTTCACGACAAACCTGCAAAAAAGAGTTTATAAAGTCAAAATGTTCTTTATTTTAATCAAACGCACGATTGTTTCGCGTTGGCGATTTATATCAGAATTTATTTTAGAGCGTTTTGCGATTATTAATACTTTCGGAAGTTGCATTTGACGAAATTGGTCGATTCCTACAAGACAAACAGCCACGTTGACTATAGCTTTCCGGTTCATTGGGCAAGATTAATGCGTTCATTGTGCTGATGCACAGCGTGTTTACCGTGATTGTCTTGTTAATCTTTTGAAGCATATCGATGCGCACTATCCTATCTATTGGATGATTGCATAAGTTCGTGCCCGATTTTCATAGATGGCATTAAGTTACTGCATGGCGGAGTTCTATTGTTTTCGTGTGGTAATTGTTGCTTACACCGAATAGATGACGTTGTCTTATGTCAATTTAGCGTCAGACATTGTTCAAATAAGTCCATTTGTGCATAAGAGAAATCATTAAAAATGGAGAACGAAAAGGTGCATTTGCGGCATGTAATGTTATATAAATTTCGGAAAGGCGTGAGTGTTGGGATTGCACAAAAAAATATTCAAACCGTTTATTTAGACCGCGCTCCTGCTCTCCGAACAGTCAAAAAGTGGTTTGGCAGATTTCGAAATGGTGATTTCAACATGGAGGATCAAACCCGCTCTGGACGGCCTTCTGGCATTGATGATAACATTGTGCATGCCTTAGTGGAAAGAAACCCAAGGATTACAACTGAGGATATTGCTGAGAGGCTGAACATCGATAATTCAACCGCTTTTTGCTAAAAAAAACTACAGTGACATATATCTTCTGTCAAGTCGAGAAAATATAGATCGTAGAAATTTGATATACATATATAATTATACAATAACCCTACGGTAATTATAAATAAGAGATCGATTTCAGGTACATCTACTTTAAATTTAAATAGCTGTCAAATAAACACAATCATCTTCCTCGTGCGAATTTCAAATGTCTAAATATTTAAAAATATCAATATAAGCATATGTGCATGTAATTTTAATTATAAATAGATAGAAATGAATAAATATTTAGAGAAAAATAAATAAATATTCAATAGATATAATCTCTCCTTCTTTAAGAAAATAGATATATTTTTTCAATTATAGCTCAAACATTTAAAAGTATTTTTTCTTAACACTAGCAGTCAAGATTTTAAAAAAATTTAATGATTAAAGTTTCATTTCTCAACATTTACGGCACCTCTAAAAAACGTAATGATTAAAGCCAGTTCCGAGATTGTAACACTATCTTTGGAGAAAGGAATGAGTTAGATTGAAGTAAGAAGAAATGCTACGTTGATATGGCAGAACCCTGTGGAAGAACTAATGTAACAATATATGTATGTACATGTATGTATGCAACATATATACACACATACATTAAGAGAGAGAGAGAAAGAGAGATGCGATACATAAAATTATAAATAAATTTCTACCTCAAATTTTGTCGTAGAATTTATACATTATTTAAAACAGATTTATATATTGTACTAAATGTTTATGTGTTTTAAACGAAAAATGCTACCGTCGCAATTGCCGCGATCAAATTTTTGCACCAGATTTTCTCCGAACCATCCCGTATCTTGTCACTCTGTGTCCCAAAAGTCGAGCGAGGTCCCGATTAATCTCCCTGCACGAATCTTCCACTCACTTAATCGGCCAATCGGTAGATATCTACCCTCGTCAATTTCTCTCTTTGCGTGACACACCCCCACACACACACACACACACACACACACACACACACGACGTTTTCAGAACGAGAACGGACAGCCGCATTGCAATGCATTTATCGAACGTCGAGGAAAGAAGAATCCTTATCGCGTTATTCAAATATCCTCCTCCGTGTGCATTTGCGATCGCGCGTGTATCAAATATTCCTCTCGTCGTCGCTCTCCTCTCGTGGAAAGCGCAGAACTTTGGATAAAAGACTCACGGAGAGCCTCAGTGTGTAACGTATCCCCAGGACGCTTCCTATATTTCCGCGGATCCTTCCTGTATATCCCGAGACATGTTCCCCCCTCTCTCTCTCTCTCTCTCTCTCTCTCTCTCTCTCTCTCCCTCTCTCTCTTTCTTCGTATTCCCTACAGTTACCCGTTCGTAAATTACCAAGCAACGCAATATCGTTAAGCGCCCTTATCTCGCGTCCTCGCTCGCGGGGGTGTAGCTCTCACAAGGGAACAAACAACGAAACTGGAGTTGGAGTTTATTAGCTTTAACAGCCAGTCATACGAATCACGATTGTGTAATGATATCGACGCAATTAGCTTTCCTACGACTCTATTAACTGAATGGGGTTTGTGTAGACCCACCGATGTTTATTGCGGGCAAAATTTAACGATCAAGCGACTCGCGATTCTAAGTTATTATTACATTGTTATTACGCGCAATCATATTACAAGAATAAAAGCCCGAGTTACGTCGAACATACGAGCGTCACGTACGTTCATTCTCGCGAATACGTTATCTAACAACTTTCTTTCGTCTTCAAATGACTCGTTCGATCGAGAAGTGAACTGCGGAATTTCCCCTTAACGAACGTGCTCGTTCGAACAAGCCGAGATTGGATCGACACGCTCGGCCCACCGTGAAATGCAAAATCTAGGCGTTCCACGACATGGTCGGAAAAAAAATCGTGGCCATCGTCGCGAAATCATTGGTAAAAAGGATACAAATACCGTTTGCAGGTCCTGCGAAAATTGCCTTTCGATGGAAAGGTGCCGTGAGAGAATCTGCGAGATGGAAAAAATGCCGGAAAAAAAAAACTTCGTTCACTAGCGATTAGTACAACGTTGATAAAAGTCGGCCAATTTCTACGGTCCAACTTCTCCACCGCGCGAGCTCTGAAAGTTTTATTGAAGTTTATTTACCACGCGATTTTCCTTGGGCGCGCGTCAGTAAACTTTGCGCGAGAACGTTTCGCATTTTTTGGATTTGAGAAACGCGAATCCTTTCGTGACGTTTCCCCTTTCACCACACAAAATATGTCAACAAATTTTGAGACACTGCTTTATTAGACAATTATTTTTTCAAGATTATTATTGATAATTCGTTCTTGCGCAAGGACATATTACGAATCGCGCGTGTTTCGATAATACGTCAACTTAATGAAACTGAAAAATGTAATTGCTTTAAGCTAAACTTGCTGTTTGCAACGTTGAAAATGTTTCCGACCCGGGAATATTTTGGAGGCGATGTATCTCGAGTTATGTATGACGTATCACAGCTGTTACATAATTTAAATATATTATTTATCCAAGTAGAAGAACAAAAAAATAGCAATGTCGCGGAGGATGGCAGAGAGCGAATTCCAGTCGATATCTTGTTACGAGAAAATAAATGTTAACGAGAAGGCGGTACGAAAGATATCCAAGGAAGAGGCAGAAGAAAGAAGAAGCACGCGCCGTTACGCGTGCATTTCAACGGTACGCGAAATTGATCATCAAATTGGCCATTAGGGAAGTCTTCCGGCCGCGTCGCGATGCGTTTCCGTAATTGAGAGAATAAGGGAGGAAGGACTCGACCGTGTCGCCGATTACTTTTATTTCGACCGCTATCGTAGAACACGTAATTACGCTTGGTAATACTCGAGAAAATACGTAAATTACATTCTTAGATCCTTCTCGATATTTACACCCTTTAGATTTCTGAATTCTGATTCCTTGAATTATCGTTAGAGAATCTTTTCAATCCTTCACGAATATATTTTATAATTCTTAAATACTTGGCAAACTTTGAAATTTTTTTACCGTATATTTAGCATATTGATAACGAAAAATCAAGTTCACCTTTTTCTACAATTTAGAAGAAGATAAATTTAATTTTTTATTATCAATATATGACAAAAAAAATTCAGAGTTTGCTCTCTAATCTTCTTCTTTCTCCTTTCCAAATCTTTTTATATTCAAAATTCGCAACGAGATTCTATACGTCTTTTTCTCTCGAATTGCGCTATCTCGGAATCAGATAGATATATCTACATGTCTGTCACAGTCAAGTAAAGTCGGAGAGGTCGAGGATTCTCATTCAAATGTACGTGTATCCGTGTGCGTAAGTGTGTGTGTGTGTGTGTGTGTGTGTGTGTGTGTATGTGTATAGCCTTCCAACGGTTAAACGTCAATGTCGGAGCAGCAGCACGTGTCGTTCTCTCGTATAGCTGAGTCTCTCAAGCTGAGACCCAAAGTGTCTAGCAGACGCAAAAATTGCGCGATCTAAGCACCTGAGCGTGTTCTCTTCCGCTTTTTATGTGGCGCAGGACACGCGACAAACTCTCCGCCCGGCTCCTCAGTGACGTGCCGGCGGTAGTCGCGAATAATGCTCCGTATCTCGCGAGCAAAAACGAAGATTGCGCACGAATCAGTGTTTTTCGACCGTCTTTCCGATCGAAAAAAATTCCATTCACGAAACGCGTATCTCGAACACTTGGTGCATTGAAACCGTTACTTTTCGCGATCGTGTCCAGCTTCGACAAGAAGAAATTATCGTTGGGAAATTGGTGGAATTAAGATGCCAAAGAGCGACGTTCATTCCGAATGCTACGGCGGTATTCCGTAAAGTTTTCATTGAGCTCGAGGAATATGTACTTTCGCAAATTTTCAGTCCGTCAAAGGATTCACAGCGTAGCGTAATCATGAAGCTGTTTGATACTGAAGATTAAATTTAATCAGTTACTTGCAAGTGCAATTTTTAGAAATATCTAAACTTTATAAAAACTATATATACACGTGAATGATTCTTACTCTGAGGAAGATTACCTCAAATTTACTAAAAGAAACGAGATCTATGCTATGTTCTGATCACAAATATAAGACAGATAGGACCGTTACATCGATTTCCGGGACACTTTGTTTTCAACTTTAATAAAATCGTTTTCGAATTTCATCTGTTAACTCGAATTGCGCAACAACTGCAAGATAAATGCAATCGCCACGTGCGCATTGGGCAATTAATTAAAAGTTGGAAACGTCAAAGAAGCTTTCGAGAGCGCGTTTGAATGTCGCCTTTCCCTCTCGACGTAATCCCAGGGAAATTAATCGGAACGGATCGGTTGTGGTAAGAAATTTTTAACCGTCCGCGTGGAAACCACTGATACGCGGTTGTCCAATAATCGATTAAGCGAGATTAATCTGACTTCGTGAATAATATTATTAAACAAACCGTAAACCACTTTGCGATGCATTAATCTAAAAAAAAAAAAAACATTACAATCGAGTAAAAATTTGCGAAGATATCACAAAATGTTTATCTGCCATACAAAATAATTGTATTTTATTATTGTAAATTTGATAGTCGATAAAATTTTTTGTACTAGATCGTATAAAATAATAATGTATTGAGAATTTACATAATACACACATCGCGCGCGATTTATATTTTATCATAAAAAATACTTTCGCGCGGATTTTTACTTATATATATAAGATTTTTATTCAAAATTATACATATTATTTTAAAAAAATATAAGTTTATTTTATGAGTTAATCTTTTAATTTTAAAAGTAATTGTTCATTTTTTTTTCATTTATAATATATCGATATATTGTTTATCAAACTGTGATTTTGTGATTGTGAACTGCACTATATGATGTGACAATTCTGTATTATTGATTAGAGTTAACGCGCTTTAACAACAGCAACAATTTTAATCATCAACTTTTCATAATCAGCTACTTTTTGTCTCTAATCTTCCTCCCATGTTCCCCGCATAATTACCACGATTGTTCTCTCCACACATTGAAGAGATCCGTTTAACTGTTTACATAATTCTCACAATGAATTTATTCCGCACGTGCCAAACGGTACACCGTATTAAACGAATTCGCGCGTCCGATCTAGTAACAGTACTCGCTAATTACATCTCATAATAATCTTCTCACGCGTGTCTCTCTCTCTCTCTCTCTTTCTCTTTCTTTCCCTCTCACGCCGTATCTATTTTATTTTATATAATTCATTATTTACTCGATTGCCATTCTCGATGTACACAGAAATGATATAGATACTTATCTCCGTTATAAGAGTGTCAAGATAATATTGTCGATATTATCATGAACGTGCATCTTTACATCCGCACTCGCTGATGAAAAAAAAAAGAAATAGAAAGTTTTAAAATATTAAATAAGTGATTCTCATCGCGCGGGAGAAGACCGTTCCATCTGCTCTCGCGCGGCGGATTATCGCGGATTTTCGTTTGACGACGCATCAGTATCGTCGACCGGCCGCAAACTTTTCCGACATCACCGGGAAAGTTACTTTTCTCGTTAGCCACCATCGACGAGCGCGGACGATCGAGGAAATCCGAAAAGAGCTTCTTCTTTCTCTCTTCTCCATCTTCGTTCTTTATCATCCCTTCGCTACCTTTCGCTTCCTCTACCTCTACGTCTGTTCACGGTGAGCTAAGCGCGTCCGTTAGCTGGGAACGTCGTTTCGTCTCGTTTCCTTCTCGTTTTCACGCCATCGTCGTGTCGACCAACCGATACCGACGCGAATTTGCTCTTTTCGCTCTTCTTATTATTCGTCGCCGGTTCTCCTCCTCGAGGAGGAGGTCGACGAGTTCCGGATCGAATGGAAAACTCGAGGACGGCCAAGCAAATTCGAGTCGCGATCGAAAATTAGAATCAAACCGAGTTCCGATGGGAAATTATCGTCAGGAAATTGGTGAAATCGAGATAAAAAGATGGAATTCAAATTCTAAGGAACCTCGCTCACGAAAACGCTCGAATAAATTTTATTATTTCAAGTCTTGAGGCTATGAACGCCTTAAAAATAATTGGTTCCGAGATTATGAAAACGATACATTCGACTATATAAATATCGAATCTGTACGATATAAAAGCACTTTTTCCCTTGGATCTGATGCGTCCCACGACCGGAAATTAACGGACCGTCATCACGCGACGATCGTGCTCGCTCACTCGCGACTCGAGAGTCGCTCACTCTCCCGCGATATGACGCGATATCTTGCTCGCTTTTCCTCGTATAATCCTATTTTCCCCTTCATCAACGGTGGCACTTTCCCTAATGGCGTCCCAAAGAAAAGGCTTGCGATTACCACGGCAAACTGCATTATCGCCTAAGAAGGTGTTCTCATTTTCTGCGAATCCTTAGCGTCAAGAAGCTGCCAAATGTCAAAGATTCGTCAAGTTAAGAATAATAATTATTAGTAAGCTGGCTAATAATTCCCAACTCTAGAGTGACATCAAAAATCATAATTTAATTTAAAAAAAGAGAATAATTCTTCCTGAAAAAAAATACAAAAATCCAAGAGTGCAAAACGTAAGATAACATTTTCCGCTCGATTACCTTATTTACAATCAAGATAAAAAAATAGCATAAAAATTCATCTAAAAATCCAAGAAGATGTTTATACATATAAATAAAAATACCGGAACAATTGAAAGGTCTTTCGCACATTTTCATTTTCCGTAATGATCTTGAAAGTTGAGGAAAGTCAAGGAAATTCCTTTTAATGATAATGTTTTTGTATCCATAAATGTAAATGAAAACACTTCTGTTAGAATTATCCTCAATACGATGAAATAATATGGAGCCTATCCACATTTTCATTTTTCGTTATAGTTTGATTTGATGCGCGATGCGCGATGCGCGTTCTGCTTTCTAACGATACTTCCGCAGCGGATTTTTCCGTCGTATTGTTTTAGGGAGCTTCTCGCACGCGCGATCGCGGACGAATCTAACGCCGATAAGAAAGCTCTGACTGACGTCTTCATTGTTCGGTTGAAAGTTCGCCGCGCGGACAATGAGGCTATTCGTAGCCGGCGCAACGAGCAGAACAATACTTGTCGGCACAAATATTGCTCGTGCACCGGCGCTACTTTACGCCGGTTTCTTACAATGAAGTTCAACGAGACTGAATGTATTATGAATCTTTAACTCGCCCGACGATAAAACACCGTCCAACTTGCTGTTTTCGAAAGATGTAGCGTGCAAAGAATGCAACGCGGAGACTGCATTATTACTGGCACGTATCCAAAATAAACAGATCCGAAGTAATTAATTCGATGTGCGACTTAAATTATTTTCAAAGGTAAATTTTATTCAATTTTATCAATTGTTTAAATTTAAATTTTGCAAAAGATATAAGTAAATATTTTAATCGTGTTTTTCTCTTAATGTTTTTAGTCCTAACTGGATTTTATTAACAAATAATTAATTTACAATTTATCGATTTCAAATTTATTGCAGAGTTCTAGCCAAAAAAAAATACAGTTATGTGGCACTCTGTATGGAGGCATAATTTATATTACCGTATATATAGAAAAGTTTTTAAAATATATGTATACTATATAAATATGTAAAATTTTACGTAAAGCTTTTTATTTTATTATTCACTACGCGTACATCGCTTTATTTTAGATTTGCGAGCAGTTCGCGTTTAACTTGTACCCATTCCGATAATTGCGTCACATCGATCGGCCATTTTACAATTTCGAATATGCGAGCGTTCAAGAGAGAACAAATCGGAACAACGTGACGAAATTATAACGTTAAAATTTATTTAAACGTTTGTTTCGGCGAGTACAGACCCTTCACATTTGATTAATCATCGGGTCATGCGCAATATTGTTAAATTATTGATTCGTTATTAAGCGAGATCCTTCTCGTCTCTACGCTAACGAACGAATTGATTTAAGCGTAACTATAGCGCTGTAATATACAAAGAATTGCGAGGGAACGGAACGTCATTTATATCGAAATCAATATTAATTAAAATACAATTTACATTTTAAAGGACCGACAAAAATTTGACGAGAGAAATACACCGATATGAAATTAAATGTACAAAAAACAAAAGTGAGCCTTTTTATAAGTAAACTTTTAAATGGAACTATTATATTCCATATAACGAAATTATGTGCTTTGCTTCGCGAATAACATTGCATCAAGATATATCAAGATTTTAATGTTAAACGATTAATTGTGCGTCCAATGAGAAAATACACGTGTTTTTGTATTATGTAAGAATAGGCGGCTGTGCAGAAGATGGTGCGTATCAAGAATTTGATTGCTTGATCATGGACAATAATTGTGACAGGAACGATATAGACACGGACTCTTTGGAGTTCGAGGTAAATGGCATATGTGGGTTCATACGAATATTGCAGCTAAAATTTAGCTAACAATAATATATCCAGCAAACTGACATCTCTCAATAACGACATTTCTCTATTTATGTAAGATAAATGTTTTATTTGAAATGATAATATTATGCAATCTAATATAACATAATAATTATATATATTTTAATATTATATATTATTAGCATATATAATTTTTTTTTCGATTAAATTATTCGCTCGGTGATTTGTTGTAATAAAAACCAGAGAGAGAGAGAGAGAGAGAGAGAGAGAGAGAAGTGTACTATTTTAAATATATTTATCTAAGACATCGAATTGTTTTAATACTTTTACAGGCTACGCAGTTATCGCCATGTCCGAAACGATTAGACTTGAGTAAAGGGGGCCTGTCAAGAGTCCCTGAAAGCGCGATTGCTTTCCCAGCAATAGAAGAGCTTGCATTGGGATGGAACCAGTTCAGTAATGTCGATAATAATTTGAAGCTTTTACACAGGTATATACGCGTTCTTCATATCTACATTCATACATAATTTTTTTTTATATACTGGTTAACATGAAAGCCCATTTGATTCCTTTTGAATTTAGTTTCATTCTCAAATTAAATCAATTGAAATATATTGTGAGATAATTAGAGCGGATAGATTAATCCGTCTCTGATAAGAGCAAGAAAAAGCGCGAGCGCACATCCGATAGCGAAACAAAATGCGGCGAGAAACTACGTGGAAACTTTAATTGGTACTTAATTCATACGTAATTCTCTCGATCTCTCTCTTTCTATATTCCCGCGCTAGGTTTCCCAAACTTCGTGCCGTCCATCTGGAGTGCAACGATCTCCGTGGAATCCCGAGGGAGCTTCTAGAGTTGCCAGCGCTGACCTATCTTAATCTCTCGGACAACAAGATCGAGATAATTCCGGCTGACATCTGCCAACTGGTCAAGTACGTACATAATTCCTCATGTGCTATCTATTTATCCTGCTCACATTTATTTAAATCAGTTAGACAGACTAAATAACAATTTTCTCTCAAATTGGAGAGATCTTTTTGCTTGTTTATTCTTTGTTATCAGAAAAGATAGAACCTTATCAGATGTGTGTGGAAGTTATATAAAATCTATATATTATATTACTTGTTTTTCATACATGAGTAAATCCTGATTCAAAATTTATTCCGTTTTTTATTCTCAAGTCCATACAAAAAACATACTTCAACTCGACCTCGAAAATTTCCGTTTTTTTCCCAGGTTTTATTTATCTCTCGATTTGTGTGATATTAATATTACTGCAATAATACATCATACTCGACGCCTCGATAACACGTTTTAATTTATTGCGCATTGCATTTAAAATTAATTGATATTAAACACTGATATATTGCATATTTACATTCACGAAATTTATTTTATCAGTCGGTTGTTGCCGATTTGTACATATTGCATTAAAGTGCACACGGCTAAATTTTCCCTCTACGCCACCTGATTTATGCGCGTCAATCTAGGAGCACAATTAATTACCAACACATTAATCACACGCTATTGTCGATCAGCTCTGATAACGGGCCCCTGTGGAAAATCAGCGCTCGCGATAATGATCGAGTAACACTGTTAATTCTCGGGTTTGATGAAAAACATGTAATGGCTATCGACTATTGACTTGGAATAAACTCGAAAGAAATATGTAACAAAAATATTGTAATTAAAAAATATATAATAAATAAAACAATTATTTCGATAGTTTCATTCAGCTGCGTGAAAAAAGATTCAGACAAATTAAAACAAACCATAAATCTTCATTTATCAATCTAATAAATAATTTTTGACGTATAATTTAT
>NW_021853485.1:4635446-4643216 GCF_003651465.1 Formica exsecta
ATATATATCTATATCCTGAAAGAGAAAAAGGTAATAATTTTTAAACTTTAATAAAAAAGTTTATGGCATCCATCATCTATCAAATTACATTAACTTTTTCTACAAAAAAAAAAAATTATATATGTAGCCATTACTTTTTTTGGTTTATTAAATAATTATTTAATCATCAAACACAAAATAAGAGTAACAAAAAATAGATATATGTAATGATTGAATACTTGATTTCATCGTATTACACATTTGTGATCTTGTAAATGTATCTTTACTCGTCGTCTACTCTGTACTTTGAACTCTCTTACATCGTTGAGCTATTTATCCAAACTACCATAACGAGAAAGAGAAAAAGAAAGAAAGAGAGAGAGAGAAAGAGAAAGAGAGAAGAAAGATCGCAACGAGACATGATACCCAGACATGTGACTTTGGACAACGCAAAAATCTTCCCGATATCATGCAGATAGGGGACCGCACAATTGAAACGGAGATTACGTAAAGTTTCTCGAAAACCGCTTTCCACCGGCCGGAAATGAGGATCCCGGCACTCCGGGAGAAAGGGGGAGGGAAGGAAGTACGGGGTGTGAACACGACGACGACGATGACGACGCTGTACGCGTGCGCACCTATATACGCAAGATACAAAAGTGCCTCTTCATAAATCGTTCACCATCGGTGAATCTAAAGACAAATTTACAGATTTTGACAATCGTCGGAGACAAGTAACATCTCTTTCTTTCTCTCTCTTTCAAGATAATTATATATATATATAAATAAATGTCTGTCCAACTGTATCATCAAAGACAAGGTAATTAAAGCCTTGGCATTGCTGATCCATTACCTGAATTACAATTGAAAATAGCAATCCCAAATTATTGTTATTTACAAAACTTGAATCTCTCGTTTATCTCAAAATGCTCCAAAGTCAGTGCTCCAAAAAATACTGTCAGTTACATAATAAATTCCAACGACTCGATTTGTATGATCTTGGATTATAGCATCTTAGATTACGAGCTTTTTCCGAGATCTCATTGTCTGGGAGATAAATCACTCCTCGAAGAATCTGAATACGATTTCGCCGCTTCTTAACTCGCTCGCGGCGATTTCCACCTGAGTCGTCTCGCGCCAGTGCATCGACGTACGAGGCGACTCCTGGTATTGCTCAACCCCACTTCTGCTTCTACCACAGGAAGAGTCGGCACTTTAAAGCAATTTTACACGATTCACTTTCGACGATCATTCGAAATTGAACGGAGTGTTCGAAGAACGAAGGAAAACCGTGAGAAATCATCTGACTTGAAGATTATATACAACGATAATACGGGGATGGAGAAGAGAGCTTTTATCATTTCAGGTATATCTCAGTTGACCCAGATACCTAGTAAGAACAAAGGATTCCCAAAGACAAAGGATCTTAAAAGACGAGGATCTTAGAAAAACTTAAATCTTTATAATGTTTAAATTTGTTTTTTTTTTAATTTGCACTAATAATGCAATTAATTTTCTCGCGCAAAGATTCCGCTATTCTCGCGATAACAATACTGATGACATTGCCGGCTATCTGAACAACTCAAATGTCCGAAGTAATTCCTTGCAATCTCTCCAATATAAAGCGCGAATATTTCCAAAATTATCTCGAGCCCCGGAAATTCGGGCGGAACATTTTAACAGATACGTCCTATATCACGCATTATTCCACGAGCGGCGTAACTTGTTACATAACTTGTTATTCACCCAGGGTTTAAGGTATTACATGTAACGAGAATTTTGAACCCATTGCCGTCGCTGTCGCTGTCGGTTCATGTTTGCATCGAGCCACGGCGTATTATCGCTCGCGGTCCCGCTTCGTACACCGACAAGAGAACAATTTCTGTTCTGTTACATCAGAGTGGTCAGCCAACCCATCCTCGCGCGTTCATGCCGCCTCCCTCTCTCGTTTCTTTCCTCGCTACTTGAAAATTCTCGAGAGGAGAATAAGTTTGCCTTTCAACCGACCTCTTTAGTCCTCGAAAGAACGATCGCGAGCGTGCAGCAATCCCAAATTATTGTTATTTACAAAACTTGAATCTCTCGTTTATCTCAAAATGCGCCTTCAAAATGCTTCAAAGTCAGTGCTCCAAAAAATACTGTCAGTTACATAATAAATTCCAACGACTCGATTTGTATGATCTTGGATTATAGCATCTTAGATTACGAGCTTTTTCCGAGATCTCATTGTCTGGGAGATAAATCACTCCTCGAAGAATCTGAATACGATTTCGCCGCTTCTTAACTCGCTCGCGGCGATTTCCACCTGAGTCGTCTCGCGCCAGTGCATCGACGTACGAGGCGACTCCTGGTATTGCTCAACCCCACTTCTGCTTCTACCACAGGAAGAGTCGGCACTTTAAAGCAATTTTACACGATTCACTTTCGACGATCATTCGAAATTGAACGGAGTGTTCGAAGAACGAAGGAAAACCGTGAGAAATCATCTGACTTGAAGATTATATACAACGATAATACGGGGATGGAGAAGAGAGCTTTTATCATTTCAGGTATATCTCAGTTGACCCAGATACCTAGTAAGAACAAAGGATTCCCAAAGACAAAGGATCTTAAAAGACGAGGATCTTAGAAAAACTTAAATCTTTATAATGTTTAAATTTGTTTTTTTTTTAATTTGCACTAATAATGCAATTAATTTTCTCGCGCAAAGATTCCGCTATTCTCGCGATAACAATACTGATGACATTGCCGGCTATCTGAACAACTCAAATGTCCGAAGTAATTCCTTGCAATCTCTCCAATATAAAGCGCGAATATTTCCAAAATTATCTCGAGCCCCGGAAATTCGGGCGGAACATTTTAACAGATACGTCCTATATCACGCATTATTCCACGAGCGGCGTAACTTGTTACATAACTTGTTATTCACCCAGGGTTTAAGGTATTACATGTAACGAGAATTTTGAACCCATTGCCGTCGCTGTCGCTGTCGGTTCATGTTTGCATCGAGCCACGGCGTATTATCGCTCGCGGTCCCGCTTCGTACACCGACAAGAGAACAATTTCTGTTCTGTTACATCAGAGTGGTCAGCCAACCCATCCTCGCGCGTTCATGCCGCCTCCCTCTCTCGTTTCTTTCCTCGCTACTTGAAAATTCTCGAGAGGAGAATAAGTTTGCCTTTCAACCGACCTCTTTAGTCCTCGAAAGAACGATCGCGAGCGTGCATCTTTACGATTGCAGAAACCCCGCCACCGGAAATCCCGCGGTCGCGACAAGTTGCGATGGAGCTTTTTCAGCCGATGATCGAGACAACGCATTCGACAATTCTAAAAATTCGCACGTGATTTTAGAATCGATGAATCGAGAAAATATCACCGTGTGTCGTGAAAATTTAAAAATATATAAAAATATATATTGCGCAAAAATTTAGATGAACATATATATTTTAATTTTACACAAAAAAAATGTACAATTTGTGATCCGAAAAAATCATCTTGTCAAGTTATGATGTAACTTACAGCGAAAACATAATGTTGATTGCGATGAGCTTGGACACTCCAGGATTTTGTAGCATTCGGAAAAAATGCAACATCGCGAAATGTAATCGAAGAGATAAATCATTAATGTTAAAAAATCCTTAGTACATTTGTATGACACTTAATCGTTCAGTGTAAAAAGAATCTACAATATAAAACAGTGATATCAGTAAGATGCTAATATAATAGAATAACATAAAGTTACTAGTAAATATTTGTGGTGTGAAGTTTCAAAAATGTTTAAATATTCCTTACGAGTTGCATGTGTGATAAATTATTAAAGCAACGATAATCGATACAAATTATAAAAAGAAGAAATACATTTGCAAAAATCAGATCTATTGAATATGTAAACAAGTGTTTCCTCAACGATATCATCTTATGATAACGATCACTTAAGAAAATACTCCAGATAAACTTAACATTACCTCGCTCTTACAAACGAGCGTGTACGCAGCAACAAAACAACGAGAAATGGCAAGACAGGTGAGAAGTGACGAGTGCGCGTTTTAAAATGAGGCGACAATGGACTTCGTAAAATAAACCCCCCTAACGCTTTAAAACGCTACATTTACTTTCGATCTGCCATAATTCACATAATTCTTTAATCTTTCCGCTTTCTCTGTATTTTTATTAATAATTCATAATTATATATATTTCTGTTGTATCATAATTATTTCTCAAGCTATTTATCGCAACACATAATTTATATCTTTTAGAAATGTTTTATAATTGTAAATCTTGTATAAAAGTTTTTTCTACAATATTTATATCAGTCTTTAATTGTTTACTTTCTTACTTTCTTACATTATTAAAGATTTTGAAAACTTGTTAGTAAAGGTTTCTAATTCTTTAATTGTCAATGATTCAAAAGCTATTAACTCACATCGTCGTTAAAAAAATAATCTATTATCAGCTGATTGAAGAATTTATGAATAAAAAGATAATGTGTACATTTTGACGAAGAAATAAAAATTTCGAATTTTTCGCCAGATTATACTTTTCTGCGTTTACTACTATAATCGTTATTACTTTGATGGCAAAAATCGAAAGTTAGGTCGACGACACAGATGCTTACTGCAACGAAGTTTTCACTATAATTCGAAACTTTCTACTCAAGTGCACATCCTGTGGGCGGCTCGCTCGTTTAGGTTCACCGATTCGCGTGTTCGAAGCTTTGCGAAAAGTTACACCGCTACGCTACGCCGTAAAAATTACAATTTGCGAACAAACTCTTTTGCGAGAAACACATGAATTTCTCTTTCATTTATATTTTAATTAAATGTGGTCAAGAAGTTCTGATGATAACTGATAAAAATTTTATCTGATGAAAAATAATAAACTAATTGATAAATTTTTGCCATGATTTTACGTTGTATAAATCAACACAATCAAGTCTTCATATCTTGATAGATTTTTCGATACCCCGTATTTTTGTGATAAATATTTTATATCAGAAATATTATGTGAGGTACATACTTCACATGCAAGAAAACAACGGAGTAGAGAAAAAAATGTAAAAAATTTATTTAAATATTAGAAATATTAACCTATATATAATATATAGAAAAAATATGTATATATATAATCTCACGTGAATATGAAAAGTATATATCCAGACTTTTACGACATATACATCGATTAGTTATATATAAAAATGCAATACAGAAAAGTTTCTAATATTGAGAACGTTTTTTTCGTATAAGTTCTCTTGATAATATATCGAAAAGAAATTATATACGATAAATTTTCTATGTAATTCTTAAACTTTCTTAACTTTTATGTAAGTACAAGAATAGTTATAATAAATTAATTTTAGATTTATTTATGACCCAGCTTTCGCCGGGTACTATCAAAAATTTTTAAAATTCAGTAAGTGTTCCCCTCCACGGAAATCTTTAGTAAAAGGCGAAAGATTTATTCGTCCATTGAAGGGAAACCAGAATGCTAAATCGAGTTCATAGCAGTCCTTATATATACAAACAACCGAATTTCACTTACAAGAAACATTTCTATTCGGTGGACATCTATTGGCCATATCCAAAACTAACAGTCAGCATTCGTTTCGACTCGAGGCCCATGGCCCATGAGGCGCCTTTGTAAATATACGCCGATCAGAGAAATTTAGAGAAAGAAAAAAACTTTCGCAATATTTCTGAAAATTTTTCTCGTTAATTAACTTTGTCAACTTTATAAACTTTAAATTTGTAAACATATTATACATTTTTGTAATTTTTTTCTTTTTGTTGTGAATTTTCAATTCTGGGTGTTTCAACTCTTAAATCTTTCAAATTTAAAGATGAATATCATTTATCCTTGTATGATAATTCACAGGAAGTTCTGTCAAAGACAGATCATGGAAAGCTTTACAAAGAGGAGAAAGCAATGCATAACAATTTACACAAAATCAATCTGAGAAACAATCAACTGAAGGGAAATATAATCTTGGGAAATTACGGCGTAAGTTTATCTCTGCTATACAAAACTCTCTCTTTTTCTTTTTTATTTCTTATATTTATTTTTCTCTAATTGACAAGCGTCTTGTCGAGAAAAAAATAAAATCAGAGAATTATGCCGTGAAGTGACTCTATTATTTTTTCCTGTTCACAATTGTTGCAAAATATAAAGAATCTGACGCATTTGGATGTGAGCGAAAATAGCATTGAAAAATTGGACATTAGTGCCCTGCAAGAATTGAGAAGCGTACGCTGTGCTCGAAATCATCTAACAGAATTGACTCTTTGCGGCCGAAATCTTATATCACTAATCGCTGGAAATAATAGTGAGTATAAACTTTTATATGCGCTTTTAGTTAAGTCGGTTAAATCGGTATTTAAAAACAGCGAGAAAAAAATCAAAATTAAACGAATTAGATTAAAATAAATGCTATTGTTACAGAATTGAAAAAGCTAACTGTCGAACCTGTGCCAACTAATCTCGAGCATCTGGATATTTCTTAGTAAGTAAATATATAATATATATATATATTATAATAGATATCAATTTTTTCGAATTTGCATTAAGCAAATATATAATTATTATGGCCGGTAAAACAGGACGGTCCGGCATCCTCTTAACAATGTTTAAAACTAATGCGAAAAATCTTGCAGCTGCATAGCAGCGTGGAGCGATCTAGAAGAATTGGTGCTGTCCGGAAACAGATTGCAATATCTTCCGGACAACGTGGCTAATCTACAACACTTGCGTGTGCTGCGCGTGCATTCTAATCGGTTGTTAACGTGCCCTACCTTCGGTAAAACGGCGTCCTTGAAGGTGAGACTCTACACGCGCAAACGTTAGTCGTATCGAGCAACTTGCAACGTATGTAAGGTAAACGAGACACCAAAACCAAAATCGCGAAATACAAATTTAAGAGACTGTTACACATTGTCCTCTTATTTAAGCGGAAAAAATATATGCGAAAGATGTTTATCGACTCTATTAAGATGCTAGTTAAGTCTTCGTATTTATACGGAGTTGGCCTAGAAAACAAAAGACTGTAGTAATTATCTCTTTAGACGTATACTTTTTATGTAAATGCAGATCTAAATTATGATTAAAAAATATGTATAGGAGAATAAAGAATCTAATTAAATTAAACGTAATATTCGAAAATGCGCGCAATTTTTTGAACTTTTAAGTATCAATTATGAAACTATATTTTCTCTCTATATTACGATCTCCAATTTTTATTATGTCATGTATCTATATTTTGAACAAAATAATTTTTATTCAATCGAATAATAATTATTGATACATAATATTCTTAAGAATATTAGTATGAAAATATTGATACATATAATTCTTATTCGGCGAAATATGTTTCATAAAAATGTAATATTTGCAAAGCGTTCGTTTATAATGTAGAACAACGCGTAAAGGATATTTAATAAATAAATTTTAATAAAATATAATTTAATTTAAATAAATATGAAAAATATAAAAATATTAATGATGTAATATGATACGAGTAAGTAAATGACAAATGAGTGTAACGCAAAATACGTTCTTATCATCTAGATACTGGATCTCGCGCACAATCAACTGGATAGGGTAAATCTTGCCACGCTAGTGCCACCGCAATTGCAATTTCTCGATATATCCTGCAACTCCCGACTGCACGTGGATCCACGACAATTCCAAGTCTATAGATCCCAGAGACCGATATCTTTGGTGGACGTATCTGGACAAAACAGGCCCAGCCTGCCGTCTCATCCGCATCAACAGGAAATTGTCGTGGCTGAAAAGAATGCC
>NW_021853485.1:4644360-4673916 GCF_003651465.1 Formica exsecta
AGCAACCGTGGCGGTTAGGCTTTTCGGAAACTGCAGGCTCTCGCGAAAAGTAGTTATTTAATGACGAATATATAATATATGATATTTCCCCCCGCAAAGAAAAATAGATAAGTTATAAGAAATTGATATAGATAGAAAAAAAAATATTAATTTTTCTATTCTATTTATTTATCTATCTGTTTTATTTTTGCTGTTCTTTATTATTAAGTAGATTAATTCATTTTTACGAGAAAAATCTAATTATCTATCTCCTGCAGAACAATATCAGAATACGCATTATTCTAGAGGTTTAAAGAAATCTTATATTTGCACGCAGGCTGTACATTTCTCAAGTACGAATGCCGTCCTTCTGTAACGTCGAAGGTCTGTTCGGCATTTTCGATGGCGGTTCGAATCAGGAAACGCCCAGTACCCTTCAAGAGATGATTCCGCGCCTCTTGCTGGAGGAGCGAACGATACGGGAGACGTCGAAGGAGTACCTGAAGTACACCTTGTTGTCGGCACACAGAGAGCTCAAAGAGAAGGGTCAGAAGTACGGCGTGGACGCGACTCTCGTCCATGTAGTGAAACTACCATCGCAGCAGGGATACCCAAAATCCTCGATCAAGTACTCGCTGAAGGTGGCTTCCTCCGGGGAGGCAAAAGCCGTCCTCTGTCGAGCGGCCGGTCCCTTGACCCTCGCCGCGTCTAAGAAAGCTAGGGAATCGGTTAAAAATCAGTTAGGCAACGCTGCCATGTTCCCGCTAGTCGTGCCCGATCCGATGTACGAGGAAGCGACGCTGGAGGACGACGACGAGTTCGTCATAGTCGCTAATCGGAGATTATGGGAAGTCCTGAGCATCCAGGAGGCCGTGAGGGAGGCTAGAGCCGAGGCCAGTCCCGTTCTGGCCGCGAAGAGGCTGCAGGATTTGGCGCAAGCTTACGGTGCCGAGGACAATCTGAGCGTCATCGTCGTGAGATTGGCCGGGCCAAGTCCAGGTGACATGGATCAGCTGATGCGCGAGCTGAGACACGTCGTTGGCAAAAATAGAGGTCAAACCGGCGACGGCGCATGTTCCTGCCCTTGTTGCGTGCCGCCAGCGCCTCACAAGCCTCCGGCGGCCTGCTGTTGTCACGCAAGCGAGGGCTATTATCTTAATGGCGTGTTAAAGAATATAGTGAGCAGGTAAGAGTAAAAAACAAGATGACGCAAACATATCATTATATAAAAAGCTTGATGGCGGGGAAAGCGATCGATATGTCGCAAATTTATGCAGCGTGAAAATATACAAGTATATAAAATATGCAACTAAACAGAATACTTGTATCTTCTACCAATTTTATAATTTTTATTATATGTTTAAATATTTTTAAATAATTATGTATTTATATTTCGAAAATTAATATATGTAACACATATATTAATTAATTATAATAAGTATTATAATTAGTTGAGAAGAATCGGTAGCAATTTTTTACAAGGTTCAAGTTTCTGAGATCAAAAACTGGCCCCTCTATAAAAAATGTCTAAATTTCTTTCTATTTTTTTATATTAGAAAAAATCTAATTTTACTGCTATATATAATATTCACAGAAAAAAATTAAAAGATTTTATTCTTCTCGATAAAAATTGTAATAAAATGTATCTTTTCCTTTGCAGATCCAACAAGGTTCACGGAGGTTCCGGAAGATACTTTAAGAATTCTAGATCAACACAAGAGAACGAAAGCCCTTCCTACAGAGACGATCGCAGTTCACCGAGCGGGCAGTCCGATCAAGCTAGCGACAGTACTTTCAAGTCTCGCCATCCATCAGGAAGGATGTGGACGGGAAGCGCGGCTTCCAGAGCGACAAACAAAGCTCACCAGAGCGTTCTCATGCAAGAGACGCGAAAGGTAAACCTCTCGAATCTCTCCATTAATTTGCTCTCAAAAAACTTTATAGAAAAATACACCGACATGCGGCACACAGTGGAAAAGCGTTGTAAAAGTCGCGATTCTTTCTATCGAAGTAGCAAATATTGAAGAAGAAATGTTGACTCACGAAATATACGAGAGTATGATTATAAGGAATATAAACGTAAAAAAAATAAGTTGAATCTATACTTAAGTATGTTACAAATGATTATTGAAAAATATTCTACTACATTATCTGTCATCAAGTTGGATTGTGTCAACAACCACTGCCACAATCAGAAACTAATTTATTCCGTTTACAGCTATCCCACATCCATTTGTGACTCTATTGACTAATGTTAGCAGAATTTTTTTCAATTATCATTTGTGACATACTTAATGATTTGCCTTTGTTTTTATATTCTCCCTCTCTCTCAGGTATCATCGTGCATGCCTACCCAGGAGGACGCTGTCTCGGAGAGATCCGGTGTCCTGAGCGAGGAACAGTTTCGTTGCTGGGAATACATGCTCGAACAAAACACCCAGCTGTTATTCGACAAGGAGCTAGACACGCTGACCAAGGCGCCGTTGCGACAGGCGAGGTCGACGCCGCAGCTAAGCGGCGGCAACTTACCCTTCCTGTCAAAGAGATTCGGCAGCGCGAGATCTTTCAACCCTACGCTACCGCGACCACCGGTTGTCCGTTTCGGCAGCGGACGGAGATTGCTGAACGGTGGACCGAATGCAGCCTATTTCGGCAGCCTGCAGAGGCTGATGCCTTATAATCTGGAGTACGACTTCGCCGTCATCCAAGAGAGAGGCGGCATGGACTCGCTCGAGCAGGACGCCACGAGGATGCAGCAATATTGGGGAGTGGCCACTACCGAGCTATAATGTCGAGGATCTAATACTGACGTAACAAGAGAAACACAACGAGAGAAATAAGATAGAGATGCGAACTCGAACGCAAGTCTACGCGATTTGACGATGAACGAGGATTAAAAGGATGTGCCCTCTTTATAGAATTTTGGGAATCCTACTTCGAAGAGAGAGAAACTTTCGTATTATTGTGATTTCATTGTATATTTAATTGCTATCTTACAACACGACGGCGTAAAGCCATTTGTTTGAAAATCGAAAGACGACAGATTAATTCCGGCGAACAATCCAATAACCGGGAGTAATTTATCTCGGATAACTCGCGACGCGACGGCGCGAAGTAATTGCAGTTCCGTAGTCTAATTATCACATTGGAAAGCGTAATTAATAGAATACAGCGAGACGGAGCGGAACGTCGCGTCGTCAAGCGCAAACGCGCACAATCGCATTGATATCGATCGTACTGATAACAATGACGCGGTAACAACAAGCCGCAAGATTCTTCGTGCAACCAACGTGCAACGAGAGACAGCAGGATTTATAACGTAACTTTGTAATCTACCACAACCGAATCCCGTGTAAATAAAGAGACCCGCGCGCTCCTCTTTACGTTATACAAAGCCCGCTTTATTCCTTTATAACGGTAGATACGCGAAAGATGCTGCGTTATCGCGGAACAACTTTACGACGCGAAAAGACTCCGCAGAGAATAGGCCAAGTAAAAGTAAGAGATTGAAGAAAATTCGTTCATAATCTTTGACTTGACGTTTTCTCTTTCTCTTTTTTTTTGATATTGTCAATTTCTCGCGTGGATTTCCTTTTACGTCGTTTCGCGTTATTTCGTAAATCTCTATTATATCCAATTCGTTCTTCCATATTTTTTTACCACGTGTTTCGTCTCTTTTTTTCATAAAGTTTTAGAATTATATTTTGTACATACAGGAGATTCTCTCTTATATTTACGCATACAAGTATAATTTATGATATATTCGTATGCTGTGTAACACTTTTTTACGATAAGTTGTCGATAATGCCGAGAAATACGTGATACTAATGGACGCAATGTGCCGGACGATCTCGCGCTTTCAACGTTGCAACAATACGTGCGATATCATGTGTCGATATCTTGGCTTACAATATACAGGGTTGTTTCTAATGAATCGCGTCATCTCATTTACGAGATAATTCATTTTGTGTGAAATGTTATATTGAGTTGATTAAAATATTGATTGATACTTTTTTTTTATACGAAAGACCGTTAAATTGTGAAAAATTAAACTCTGATACTTAAGTCAACAATCTTACATTTTTCATTTCATAGAGAGAAATCTAGGATTTTCCACAAATCTAATAGCATAACGGTTGATAAATTAAAATTTCTCATCATCAATTCTTTTCGATTTTCAATAAGCAATATTCAACACATTCATAAAAACTTTTGTTTAATAACAGAAGAGCGAGACTGATCAGAGATACCGTATATTACGAGAAAAATTAAAGTCGCGTTATGAAAAAAACGATCTAAGAGCATGCTTCCGAAATGAATTCATCATTTTTTCATATCTCTACTGCATGCGTTTCGTTTAATCACACATATTTTATTCCTTCCTTCGATCGGAATTATGCTCTTTGATTACGAGAAAAATCATACAATGAAATTATTTTTTATAAATATAAAGATATTTTTGTATTTTTTAACGTAATGTAGAATGTGTCCCGGAAAAAGTATGTTCCAATAACAGATTTAATATATATTTGTCTAAAGTGTGAGAATATCCTTCAAATTTAAAGACAGAGTTAGTTGAAGAACAAATAAAATTTACCATAAAAAATTAATTAAACTGATTAATGTAGCATAATATAAAATAGCAAAAACCTTCTAAATTGATGATATCTGATACTTGATATATGCATACATATATATATATAAATCAAATTTTTTAAATAAATGTTATTTTGTAAAAATACTAAACAAACAAACACAAATATTCTATATATCAAATGCTGCTGTCGGTACATACATTCTCCGGATCATTATGTAAAAAAATTGTACCTGAGGCTGGACCAAATAAATTATGGCACGCAGTCACCCATTGTTAACGCAGAACAAATGAACTATACGTCGCAAATAACGGCGTATTCAACATTTAACGAGAATATTCAACGTTTTTATATGCGTTACCAAAATTTTGCGTTTAAAACTTCAAATATTTAACATTATTCAAATATTTAAAATTTATATGAGCACATCGAGAAAAGGCAAAAACGATGTCACGATTTTATTTATTTGTCATATTTTTTGTCGTTCTCATTATCTAATCGAGATTTACTTTCTCAACCGCGTGTGCAATATAATTTCTCTCTCATTCTTCTCTTGTTTTTTTCTAAAATTTCAAAAAGCGATCAAATTCATCTAAAGTCGCGAAAAGAACTAAATTGCGAAAGAGACTGAAAGAATTTATTAAAAAAGAACAGAGAGATTCATGAGAGGTAGAACTCGCGCGTATCTACTGATTGATCTTAAACACGCCATATTATTGGTTATATTCTAATTTGACTTCCCGTCTATACTTGTATGTCCGCACAATCGTGTAATCGCTCCCTTCCGCGACTTGATCGCGGTGAGTATAAAGTCAATAGACGATGATATTTTCGAGACACGTTTGATCGCAACTGTCTATCCGTCGATTAATTTCTTCCCGTCGACAGTTATTATGTTTTATTTGTAGCGCGCTATTCCGCCGATATCGAGTTTTTCTATCCGAGTCGTGATAAGAAGCCAGACGACAGATTAAATAAAGCAAGACTTTTTGCCTTTGTATATATGAAAATTTGTTCCAGATAAAATGTACAAAATGATGATAAAAAGAGAGAGCGAAAGAGAGAGTATTGCTTGAAGATTTCGAAGAGTTTACTTTTTTTCTGCAAAAATCTCAACCGAAGCTTAATTGACATAATATTTAAGATAAAAAATTGAAGAATTGAAAAATTATTATAAAATTTAAAAAATTAGAAAGAAGAATATTACAAAATTTTATGTCCCAATTAATTTCTAATTGGAGATTAGAGACAAAAATTTTATTTACAAGGGGAAAAGACAGAGGGGATCTTTATGTATGCCGAAAAATATGTATTAAAAAAGAAATAAGCTGATGACCGATGATTTAATAATAGAGAATTAAAAACCAAAAAATTAAGACATATGTTTTAATACTTTCATATGTTTTAATACTTCAATACTTGAATGTATATATAAATTTGTAGCAAAAAATAATATTCTTTCCCGTTTTATTTAAATCTATGAAAAATTCAAATATTCTTTTTCCATACACCAAAAATATAAAGTAAAAAAAAAACATAATATATAGCTTTTATAATCGCACGTAACGGAAACTAAACTTATTGATTCAGCAGGTGCTTTCTTCGAACGAGTCCGAGAGCACGATAAGCAGTTTTTTTTATCGAACTTTAGAATACGCCAATTTATTTGCTGTTTTCGACGACTGAAATTATGCATGATAAATTGTGATCTATTTTTATATACGCAATTCTCTTCATTATTAAAACGTAAAATATGCCCCTATCCTATCTTAATATTATTAATAAGAATCATTTTCAATAACAGCAAAAATAATTTCTCAATTATTTCAAAATAATAATTTATTGTTATTTTGCCACAAGTTTCCTTCAAAGAACCACAAAGATAAAAAAAAATTCAAAACGCAACATAATTCAATTAATTTATACGTTCGCCTAATTTTTTATTATTTTTTTACGGAACATATCTTATTAATTTGTTTAATCGGATCTAGAAATAACAACAAAGCCAGGTATGCTCTTTATTAATTTTAATACAAAATTTCGTAAATTGTGAGTAATATTCAGTTAATGACTATAACAATAATTAGATATGACTGAGGAAAAAGAGAATGACTCATATGTTATGTCTTCATGTCGACATCTTTAAAAACACAACTGTATAAGAATAACAATTTTATAAATTTTCAACGATACACGGATATAAATGATGCAATAAGCGACAGAAAACATCGTTTGTGTCGATATTTATCGCACAGACGAAATGTATAAAAAGAAAGGATAAGTATGTTGGACTCGTGTCCTGATAAGCGCTAATTGTAGTAGCGCTAAAGTTGAGAAACAAAACGCATTACGAAAACACAACACAGACTATAGAAAAATAGAATTTTGAAACTATATTGCTCTAATAAACTCATCAACATATCTTAAAAGCCAAATTAGGACGAGAAACAGAGGGAGAAAGAACGCGAAATTTTTAAACAGTTAAATACTTTGATGATATTATCGAAGAATCGACAATAATCTTGAGATATCGCAATACTACCGTAATGTCAGATTTTTTTTCCATTTTTTTCGATATATCGATATTTTCTGATATTACAATATTCTTAATAATAAAACTTTATCGCCGAAATTAGCGCGAGTATCGATACTTAATGTAGCGACATTATGGTTGTGTAAGATATATGTATACCTGTAACCCCGCATATATAAGAGAGTGCGACTTATTCCTGCATACAACTGTCGACATCATCGCTCGTGTATATAACGGGTAGTCGAAGAGAAGGGAAACCCAAGAAGCGCCAAGCATCTACCTAATGCGAAATGCGAGTGCGAAACTAGTAGCTCTCGAGCATTCGCGCGCGTCGGAACGTACGTACGATCGATTATTTTCTCTCTCATTTTCTCTTTTTTTTTTTTTTGTTTTACATTCGCGACTTGCAACTTTGCTAGTAGCGGAAATTAAACCGGTTGACTGAAACAAACCCGTTCCTGGAAAATAAAAACCCGTTTGTCAACATTGACGCAATCGAAAAGGTGGCGATGATCGATAGTGTCGCGGACCAGTGCACGATGCAACCTACTGGAAGTTAGCACGTGTGGAAAATTATTTTTGCAGGTGAGTAATGAAAAAATGACATCGTTTCGTTATTGAACAAATGGCTTGACCAGAGAAAATATTGATGTCTGAGAAAAACGCGAGTCGAAATTATTAGTATTTGAAAAAATCGCAGTTTACTCTCTATTAACACACTTTTTTATATCTCTACAAATTACTTTTGTATATCTCTATATATTTTTTATATCTCTATAAATTATTTTTGTATATTTATATAAATTATGTTAATTATATTGTGCATTTAATTTTTTCTTGTTATACACATCGCAATGCACATGAATACTCTTATATAAGTGATTGCATAAAGGCAAATTGCATTAATTTATTATTACAACAATATTTTTTTATAACGAAATATTGATAAATATTTTGATAAATTGATATTAAAGAAAATATCGATTAAAATGCTGATACTTGTAGTATTAAAGCCATTTTAATGCGATATAAAGCGCTCATATAAAGTCAAGGTTCTGATTAACATTTTATTTATACGTAAGTCTCGATCAATTGAAAAAGCCTACTTATAAATTTTTTTAGAGTATCCCAAGAGTATCGCCATTTTTTCAATTCTATATCCGAAATAGAATAAAAATTTTTCTAAAATAAAAATGTAGAAGTCACTGTTTCAAGCAATTTTTCATATTTTTAAATAGAAAAGCGCATAAATATCCTCGTAATTCTTTTATATTTAAAAGTGTGAAATTTTGTAAAAAAGGATTCATTTAAAATTGCACGAAATATTGGCACAAAGAAGAGTTTATTGCGTCCGTTAGGTAGTGTATCGCGTTAGTACGTCAATGTGTTTCGGACGAGCAGTATGACATATCATAAGTAAGACATTTAAAGAGCGGACGAACTTCTCGGTCGATAGACTTTGAACTCTTGCGAGGATGACGGGAAAATAGACCGCAGCTGATTCGTCATAAACAACTTTCCCGATTGCGCGTCATATGACAGCCACGATAACGACGCGAATGACGTTTCTGAAATCTTGGCACGAATCATATTTTCTCTCCATTACGAGATACAATTGGATATAATGGATACAATAAATAACTAAATATTTGCGCTGATCCTTTTTAAAATTTTTACGAAATATATCGTGCAAAAATAGATTCAAGATTTGAAATGGCAGTCATATTCTGATTTGACATTATTTTACATTATTTCTGAATATATTTTGGTACCAAAAAATATTTACTTTCTCTTCTTTAATTGTATTTTAGTTAAACAATTAAATATATTTATCTAATCACACACACACACACACACACACACACATCTGTACTTTACGCAAATAATTATTTATCTAAAAAAACAAATTTTTTTACTATGTATATATATAGATTATCAATTTAACTAAAATATAAAGATAAATTATCAGTTTAATTAATATAATAAATTATTAATTGAATTTACATAAAGCAAATATGTGTGTTTATAGATAAAGATTTAATTGTTTACTAAGATTAAAGAAGATAACACAAATATTATATTTTTTACAATCCAATTAAATTATAGTTTTCTCGGTGTCGTTGCAAATCTATTTTAATTTTTATAAAAAAAAATATTTTATATGATATAAAATAATATAAAATTATTTTATATACTATAAAATAACTATGAAATAGAATCACGTATAGTATCGTTTAAAAATATAAATTTAAATTTAAATGAAAAAACGAATCGCATTTTTATCGATAAATAAATCACATTTTGAAAATCTCGGAAAGGTAGCAAAATTATCGAACATACATTCTATAAAAATTTAATATTTACAATAGAAAAGCATATCATTTTTTCTCGATTATGTCAATATTTTTTTACCTAATTTTAGCTTTTCGGTCTTTTTAAGTAACATTATTTGTTTCCTCACATTTTCTCACAGCCATCACAGCATGATAAATGTGAAGAAAGCCTTGAAAAGATCAACTTCTAGAAGGAAATTGTCAATCTAAAAGAATTAACTTCAAATTTCGTCTCTAGAATACATTTTCTATCGAAAATATTTTTGCTAAGAAAAGAAGGAACAAAAGTTTCTATAACGTCAAAAGCATAATTATTTATCTAAAAAAACAAATTTTTTTACTATGTATATATATAGATTATCAATTTAACTAAAATATAAAGATAAATTATCAGTTTAATTAATATAATAAATTATTAATTGAATTTACATAAAGCAAATATGTGTGTTTATAGATAAAGATTTAATTGTTTACTAAGATTAAAGAAGATAACACAAATATTATATTTTTTACAATCCAATTAAATTATAGTTTTCTCGGTGTCGTTGCAAATCTATTTTAATTTTTATAAAAAAAAATATTTTATATGATATAAAATAATATAAAATTATTTTATATACTATAAAATAACTATGAAATAGAATCACGTATAGTATCGTTTAAAAATATAAATTTAAATTTAAATGAAAAAACGAATCGCATTTTTATCGATAAATAAATCACATTTTGAAAATCTCGGAAAGGTAGCAAAATTATCGAACATACATTCTATAAAAATTTAATATTTACAATAGAAAAGCATATCATTTTTTCTCGATTATGTCAATATTTTTTTACCTAATTTTAGCTTTTCGGTCTTTTTAAGTAACATTATTTGTTTCCTCACATTTTCTCACAGCCATCACAGCATGATAAATGTGAAGAAAGCCTTGAAAAGATCAACTTATAGAAGGAAATTGTGTCAATCTAAAAGAATTAACTTCAAATTTCGTCTCTAGAATACATTTTCTATCGAAAATATTTTTGCTAAGAAAAGAAGGAACAAAAGTTTCTATAACGTCAAAAGCATTTATAAAGCGTGAAAAAATAGCTTTATGGTTGGCTAAATAATAAAAGCTATTGTAAATTCTCATAGGCATGTCAAACCTGCGTAGCAGGTAGTGGACAAAATAGCTTGTAGCAATGAACAAAAGATCGTTAAGGATCTTCGGATTTTTGGACAAGATTTTTACATTATTTTTTCGTGTCAGCTGCGATTGTGATACATATAACAATTTGTTCGAGTTTTATCATAGTTGAGAGACTTTCTCCTGGAATTTTTATACATTAAAATTTTCATATTCCGATTAACGCAAAATAATAGTAATATAATAAGAATGTAATTAAATAATACAAAAGAGAAAAAAAAACCCTTATAAGCGCGGATATTACGTTGTTGCAATTTACATTGTAATTTTCAATTTCCAAGATTTTAAAGTTTTAAATTATTTAGTAAAGAGAAAGGCAGGATAACAATTTAATCATTTAATAATAGTTTGATGCAACAAAGCTACTTAACAAAAATGTGGAAGAATTAAACCAAACGGATATAATAAGCCGTATTAAAATCCTGTTTGCATAAATATATATTATAATATAATATATTTGCATAAATATAATATAATATAATATATGTATTTGCATGAATATAATATAATGTTTTACATTGGTTATGCACAACACACATAGTCACGGAGAGAATAAATAAAAATATTTAGTTCTTGAAAACACATGATGTAACGAAAATATGTCTTACGATAACAGATCTGATCAAAATGCCAAAACAACTGAAGAATTTTGGCACTTATGACTTCACGAGAAACTTCATTTCTTGCTAATTATATAAACAGCAAACAAAATATAAAACGCGAATACGTATCAATGTTTTTCTCGTCGACATTTTGATTAATATAATGCAGTTGGATAGATATGAAATAAAAATACATCAAAAATCTTAGTGTATATAGTTTCTCTACGTTACAAACAATATAAAATAAAAGAGTTTTCTTCGAAAAAATAGAAACTCGTTCCTTAATTAGATTCTCGCGGCTTTAATTTTACCGAAATTTGTATTCGAGTCTTCTCTTTATCGAGTCATCTTTATGTATATATGTTAATTAATTTTAGTTATGTTAGTATGTCTTATGTATATGTTAGTTAATTTGGGCAAGCTTTTTGTTTTAATTTAAAAAAACATCGATAATATATTTAGAATATATTTAAAATATTTTTCTTTTACCATAGAAGAGAGGTATCTAGCATATACATATATAAATATACGTATAAGATCAAATATATATATATGTACTCAATGTTTTTAATTAGCTCATCATATATATGCGATAATTACACTAGCACTGTCATTAGCAGTATTAACATATAAAAAATATAATTAAACGTGTTTATTTGTTGTATCAAATCGTCGTATTCGAAATTACGAAATATCTGATGTGTCATTTTTATAACTTGTTAGTAATAATTGCAAAAAACATACGGCTTTGTCAGACGTCTTCCCAATTAATCCGATAAGTCTTGACATAAAACCAATACACGTAAGCACGATAGTAAGTGTTATTAAATGTCATGATAATCCGTGAATTGTAATAAATCGTCCCACTACTCTAAATGGCCAACGTAATCAATCGCGATAAATTGATAATGATGACGTTATGTGAACATTCTGTAAGAACGTGATGAAAATAATGGTGACTTGCAAAAAGATCGATTTGCTGAAACGCAGTTAATATAGAAAACGCGCGAAAATCATGCTTCATCAAATATTAATCTCCATATCTGATATAATAAATATTTCAGATATTAATTAATATTCACAGAGTTTAAAGATATCCAAGAAATTTCCTTGGATATTGATAGAAAATATGTAGATATTCTCCGACATCTTTGATCTTTAAACTTGTTTTCATAACATATTTGTATACATA
Source organism: Formica exsecta (assembly GCF_003651465.1). Lineage (NCBI taxonomy): Eukaryota > Metazoa > Arthropoda > Insecta > Hymenoptera > Formicidae > Formica > Formica exsecta. The sequence goes on from NW_021853485.1 coordinate 4,656,782, forward strand.
TATATTCATATCCCAGAAATTTTATAAAAATAAAATCAGGATATTTATAATATTCAAATCAAAATAAATTGGGATGTCATATGATATATGCTTTAAGATAAATAAAAATATCTTTGCGTATTATTTCGATTTATAATATCATTTACAAGTGCATTTTAATGTTAGTATTTCTATAAAGAATTCTTACAAAAAGTTTTAACTCTCTCAGTTGATTGTTACATGGCAGGGAAATTTCCTGAAGAATTTCTAATCTTTCCGGAAAATTGTTTCGCGAAAAATTCGCCGTATCATTTCTAACATCATATCTCTCCTTCATGTCACTTTTGATTAAAATCCCTCTCTCGTAACACGCACACGTGTATTATTTCTATACCTATATCTCGCTCCGATTTTATTTCTCATCCGGCACTTACGATTTAGAACCTTTTACGAACTGCTCGTGACGTCACGCTTACGCACGATAAATGAACTTTGGTTAAGCATTTCTCATGCATTCAACGCATTATCACATTCCAATTTTTATTTACATAGCAAATACATCGACTACAGCGATCGCTTATTGCGTATGCTATTATTCACGTATCGCTAAAAATGTTTTTTTTCTCTTTTTTCGAGGAAAGAGAGACATATGTGTAGAGAGAGAGCGAGTTAAATTCATTATTTCAATGCTTATTTATTTGAGCACACCAAATACTTTAACAGAGTTTCAGTAAAGAAGTATTCATATATCATATATCATCTCGCGGTCGTTTCCCATTTTTACTTCCCAAGTAAATTTATTTTTCACTTACATTTATCGGCAACATGGCGGGCAGTTGCGTCAACAAGGGAGGAAGCCTGAAGAAAATTATATGTAATTTCGTAGTCCACGTCGGATCTGAAAATCGGATATTTATATTAAACGCTACATTTAAAATACTCGTATAAATATGGATTGAAATAGTATTACAATCGTAATTAGAACTGTGCAATCTGCAACTCGTACTGAAAAAAGATATATGTAAAATAACTCGTATAGTATTACACGTTCGATATCGCTGATCGACCGCATACATTGATGTATTTCCTTTTTGAATTATGCAGCGGCTCTTATCATATAGCTCTCTCTTCCCTGCCACTTAATGCGTGCAATTTTTAGTAACGAATGCTTTCCTGTCGACTATATACATTAGCTTGCTACGCGAATTAGAATCGAGTATAATTTCGAGATTGGTTTTGCGCGTTTATTCTTTCGATGCAGAAATCTCGAAATCGCCAAACAACGCGCGGCGTCTAGAGTCTAAATAAGGCTATCGAATTGTTCAAATAAATATATCCTTCGATATTTTTTAGATATTCCTCTGTTGTTTGAAAAAACACTTTTATTAAACGTATATAATCGTACATTTTTTACCTGTTTTGTATCTGATCTTATATTTCTCATTTATATACGTTGATGCTCGTGATTTTATTTACCGTCTTCTTCACACATCTGCATCCACTTTGAATCTAAACTGTTTCATACAGTCGTTGAGCGCGTCATACTTAGATGTCGCACTACATCACGATTCAGATCTAGTCTGAACAGTTTTCAATGTGAAGTACTTGACACTTATAAAAGAGGTCAAAGATGAGATAAAAATAACAGCTTACACAATATTTAATCAATCGTTAAAAAAATTATGATTTATAATATCAAAGAACAAAGAAATCTTCGTCTCTTAATTTTGGCCTGATGATTGATCAATCACGTATGATTCAGAGTATTTGTCACGTCAAGCATAAATAAGCGTAGTATCGATATAATTATCGATTAAAAAATATAATCATATTTTAATCGGTTTAATATTGTGCGAGCTGTTATTTTTATTTTTCAATTTTATCTTTGACACCGACGAGATACTATTAAAGACCGTCAGCCCTGGGTAAAATTTTGTGACCATCAAGTGGGCCCGGTGGGCCCGGAGGTAATTGAAGAATGTTGACATTACCGGCCGTTTGATAGAATCGAAGATAATTACGGTTATTTTACTTCATCCAGTTATTATTTTATTATCGAAAACACCGACGAGATATCATTAGAGACCGATGGTCTTATAGGATTTAGCAAATTACTGGTAAAAAAACTCGCCACGCGGTACTGTAGGTAAGTAAATCTTTGCATTGTCGATAATAAAACAGTAAATTTACAATAAAATGTTTATTTTGTTGTTCTTGAGGCAGTTATATAAAAGATCTATACATTTTGCTTCCTCATAGAGGAAGCTTTGTTTTTGATAATAAAACAATAACTGGATGAACTAAAATAACGCGTAGCGAGTTTTTTTTCCAGTCACACTAAATCCCATAAGACCACCGGTCTTTAATGATATTTCGTCGGTGCCACCGGTCTTTAATGATATTTCGTCGGTGTCTTTGATCTTTCACAAGTATACCTATTTGCAAAAACGCACTCTAGCGGTGCATCGATGTAATCAATTTTGGCGCGGATAGAAAAGTATTCCGATGCACGCTCCTCTATATACAGTAGCTTATCTATGGACAAACGACCGAATTGTCGCATTGTTGCCTGTCGCATCTCGCGTCGCGCGTTGCGCGTCGCCATCGTAGCGTATTCTCTCGTACAGTGTTGTTGTTCGGGCCGGGATTTTTCGCGCATGCGTGGCAAACGCGGTACCAGTACAGTGCTTAGTTGAATAAAAAAGAGTACCATTAATCACCCGTGCAAAAATATCTAATAATTGTTAAAAATGTATGAGAAAAATATTAAATATTTAAATAAATAAATATATATATATATATATATATAAAATTCTAAGCTGAAAAAGGAAAGAGGGTAATAAAATAATTAATTAAAAACACATTTTTATGCAAACGAAAATAAAATATTTTATTTTTGGCAGAATCTCATAGAATACCAACATTTGTTGCACGGGTAAGGAAAACTGCCAAAAACCTCACCAGTATTCATACAAAAATACAAAAAATAAAAATATTTATTTATAAAAATGAACATAAATAAAATTTATCAAATATAAAAACATTATCTTAAAATTATCCTCATGCAGCCATGCATTTTGAAAGTCTCTAACTTTCGGTCGTTTAATTGCTCCTTTTCTTTGCGCATGCATTATTTATAAATATACTTATCTACTCACCTTAACCTAGCCTGTCCTTCTTGCCGGGCCCGCCAAGACTTTCGCGCCCAAACACTACTCCTCTTATATACACCGCTGCTTCGGCTGCCATCTACCACGCATGCGCGAGAAAACCCGGCCCGAACAACAACACTGCTCTCGTATTGTTTCAGTTCGTGCACGCGCCAGCATGCGCTCTGTCGTATTCATTACGCCAAGACGCGAGCATTACAGTCACGATTATGTCGAGTCCCGCGAAGAATCCGAAAGGACCATCGCAATCGTTCGTTAAATAACGCGAGTCGCCGGACGGCGAGGATTGGGTGAAAACGGCAGACTCCGAGAGCCTCTTGGAACGGAGTCGTCCGAGTCGAGACACCACGTCGTAAGTAGCTTCGTTCGCGAATTAGAGGTAGAGAATGTTCAGTGAGGAGAAAAGCAAAAGGGAAAGGGAGAAGGGAGTCTTATTAAATTCCGGGGCTCCGCGAAAGAGATAAGCATCGAAGAACACTTTCCACGAGTGAAAGTGCGAGATCTCTCATCTCGTCGAGAGTCGTGAGTCCAGTTTACGAAGCTTGAAGGCTTGAAGTTTATCGCAAAATTAAAGAACCTTGTTTAATGAACGTTGCTACTCGCGATCGCTCTCTCGGAGAGTGAAAATTCTCAAGGTCTCGAAAGAATATGCTTGTTTGAAAAAGAAAATCTTGACGTTTTCTTTTGTTCGCTCTCTATTAACTTGTCACGTTTCCGCTCGTTATCGCGCGATCGAATTATTTGTCTCTCGTGTGTATTTGCATATAGTCGCATACCATCGCGTGCTGAAACTGTCGAAACATCAGAATCAATCTGCGCTATGCATATAACGATTTATTACGTCGATCGTGGCTCGTGTAGAACGGTATGTACATACATATCGTGTTGCGAAAACGATTCTTTAGATGACACAGCCACGTCAGTGCGTGCGAGGATATGTCAATGACATATTTCCTCCCCCATTATGTGTAGGAAAAGCAGAGCAAATTCGAAGCTTCTGCGAAACATATTCTAAAAGTCACGAATAATATTTTAGAAATATATATTGACGTGCTATTTGTGGTCTTGAATCATTTTATAAAAATAACACCTTTGTTCTCTCTTTAAATACACTTAGCTACACATAGGTTTATATTATACGTAGCGTTGTCTTGGCTGATTAATTTATAAAGCGTATATCGGTAGAGTCTGCACAAGAAGAAGAGAGATATGAGATATATTGTAGTAGTAATCTAAATTCTAAATGACTCATCATAAAATGTTTACGTATTCAATTATGTGCATGCTGATATATTTGATATGGAAATTTATACTGTAAGAGAGAGAGGATTTTTATGAGGATAATTCTTAGAAAGACATTTCTGAGTATATATTATTTTTTAAACCGATAGACTTGTTTACAAGACATTTGCTTTAATATACAGAATGCGATTAGTTTTAGTAATTAATAAGAGGATAGAATTTTCTATAAAAATGAGAGATTATAAAATAACAATTTTACTTTTTATCACTATAAAAAATTATATTGGCATTACTTAAGTTAATGATTGAGAAAAATATTATTGCATTCAACAGAATATAACAGAATATCATGTAGTGATAACGGTTTTTAGAGTGAAAAAACGAGGAGGATATCAGGCGCCACTTGAATCTAGCATCACCGAAGTGGCGGCCACACAAAGCTCCGATATGAAGGGATCTAAGAGAGACTGGATTTTTAGAGTCCAGGTAATTTAAAAACGCTATAATTTCTGCTTTATTATATCTTTGAACATTAGTAAAGAAAAAAAAAAGAGAAAGAAAACCAGAAACACGTTTGACTTGCGTTTAGTAATTATAAATTGCTTTAAATGTAAAGGTGCCCAACCTGGAAAAAAATGAAGTTGTTTATGTGGTTGGAAATCTGCCTGAATTGGGTGCCTGGAATCACAACCAGGCTATCCTAATGTCACAGGAGCATAGCAGTCGCACAGAGTCCCCTGCATTGTTTGACAATAATAGCAGTGGGGATTTCTATAAAGATGATGGGTGTGAAAGCAATGCAACTGACAGCGTATTTGTTGGCGAAGAAGAGTAAGTATATATATGCTGTGTGTGTGAGGAGACATTATTTCTTCTAATTGCGAAAATTAAATCTTCTTTCTTGTCGAATTTTAATCTTTCTTTTTTATTCTCTTTGCAAAAGCTTATATTGGACATTGTAATCAATGCTTAAAAAACAAACAATTTTGTTCTATAATTTGGAAACAAGAAATAAATGTTACAATTGTGCAATAAATATTTTTAATATTTGTATGAAATAAAATTTTCAGGGATGGCCGAATATTCTCGCAAAAGGTTGCTCTTCCCGTCGACACTAATATCGAATTCCGATATTTTGTAGCTGTCATCTGTCAATCAAATGGCACTAAAAACTCAGCTAAAACTCTGATTATCCGCAGATGGGAAACTCATATGACACCAAGATTAATTAGAAAAAATAGTATGTATATATTTTTTTTTATAATTTATATGTAACAAAAATATGTTAACTTGAATCATATTAATTATGTATATAATCAAACAATTTTTACCTTATAGTACCAAGCAATTTTGATAATGACACATTACCAGAGCCTGATAAATTTGGCTATCACAATAATTACTACAAAATTGAACGAGGCTGGTTAACAGATGAAACTGTGATACAATTTAAACTATTCAACAATCCTATTAAACTCTGGAAGAATCGGCTTCAAAATAGAAAAGTTCATATTAAGGTATGTTATAATTTTAGCCATTTTGTATTTCTATTCACTTTGCTATTCCTCTTTTTTTCACATTTTATAATTTTAAAGGAAAATAATAAATTATTTATTTTCAACATATAAATATATTAGAAGAACAGATATTGTGAATTAAGCTTTTTCTCAGTATTTTTTTTTAAATCAAACGATATTTTATGTTTCTGTTACAGATGACACCTGTAAATCTAGTTAGACACAATTCCTTAGAATTGCAACAGTTTGGGGGCGACTGTGTAGACGATAGTCTTTCTATGGATACACAAGATGTTGTTGATCAACCTGCCTTTACGAGTATTACGGAAATCGCTGTATGTATAAAATCTCAAATATCTTTCTATATTATTAATAAATGCATAAAAATTAAATGATACATACGTTTCTAGGTGATGAACGACGAAGAGGCTAAATTCAAATCGCAGGAGCAATTCGGCCGTCCTTACAATGAAGATGAATTTTTAATTTTCAACGTTGCTGTTCGGTATCCCGAAACAATTGTAAGTTTCCACGTAGATAGTCTTTTCATTAGGGCATCATATACTATATACACAGTTATGTGAAAATCATTAGCTAGGATTTATTGTTTGCATTGCTTGCGATTTCGACAAACATTAAACGATCAGTTTGTAGTTTTTGCGTTCAAAAATATTACATTCGTCTCTCCAAGGAACAACTACAATTTCAAAATCAAAAATGAAATCAAAAATACACCAATGTTCCCTCAATAACCCCTAACCCTTTATGTAAAATTTGTTTACTTGCATTCCATTTTTCATGAGAAACTCATGCTCAAAAAGAGAAAGCAAAAAAGTCGTTGGCATGACAGAGCAATAAAGTACTAGTTAATGACGGACTCACAAAACAGTACACTAAGAATACGCATTGACCATGCTATGTGAGTTTTCAGTAGACCACGAATAGGACGGCCACGTCTCCTCTTCTTGTTCGAATTATTTGGTAAACGATAATTAAACTTGTCCAGCAGCTATCTCCCTCCTCGGAAATGCCAGCAGCGATGTGCTCGCGCGCGATGTCCAGTCACGGGGAACACGAAGACGTCCTGTTCGACTTGTACAAAAGCAAGACCTCTGGTGCAAATGATGATGCTAACATACAATCTGGTGTATTGATGCTAAAAAGCATCGTCTACCACTTTACATCTGTGTCACATGACATCACACAGAGATATGATGGTTTTGATTGTCGTTTATCCTATCAGACCCATCCTTCTGGCTGGTCTCTCGTAAATCGTCCCGCTTTTTCTCTCGCTTGAAATCGAGACTTTATGTATGCACATTGTACGACAAATGGAATTGCACTCGTTTGTTCCAACTTCAGACAATTAATTTGTTTAATTGTCGATTTACGCGAGTCGCGCAGCCGTTCCGTAAACTCCTAAAAAATGTTGCGATATCAACGCTATCACATCTCATATCCATCTGTGTGCGTCGAAAATGGTGAGATTCCCATCACTCCTATATCCTTTTAGTATTACTACTAATATTTTCTAGCTCTGACCGTCTTCTTCTACATACCGTACGTGCCACCGCTGCGCGGCCAATGCCAGAATCTATGCTGTCAGAATATCTTCTGAATCCGAATTGCAAACGTTGCTGACTCGCTCTTTCTAATCTGTTATTTCTATCTTCATTTCACTCTCGAAATTTAACATATGAATAATCTCGGCAGGTGCGGGGTAACACGCATTGCACGCGTCACCAATGGCGGTGTACAACATTTGGCAATTTATTGATCCGATTCATTACCAGGAATTTGTTGCTCTTATGCCTACCAACGATTCTATAAGCTTTCAATTAAAATTTTCAATTATCATGAAATATGTAACGGAAGCTTTAGACAATTTAGTTTATCTAATATCATTTGATTAAGGAATATTCGCAAGCTAACGTCTCGTTGCGAACGTTTCAGAACAAATGTAAATCGTTTGTTGTGGCAAAGAATAAAACAAAATTCTTAATTCGAATAATAAATATAATTAAAACATTATTGTTTTTATTTGCCTCTATTGTCCTTGATCACAAGACATATGATATTAATATTAAAGCAAGTAGGAAAAATATGGATGAGCTAAAATTGAAAGAAACATTTGATGTTGTTCAAAGTGTTCTAGGGTCTTTTCGATGAAGCATTGAGTAGACTTTTTTTCCAGGCATACTTAGTGGACTACTATGTGTACAGCTCAAGGTGTTTCCCAGGAGAACCACCAAATCATATTGGTTTCAGCTATATCCTGCCTAGTACTTTACAATCCAGTGTCGGACTTCTCACTGTACCAATTACTAGTACAAAACACAGACCTATTGGTAAGTATGCGAATACTGTGAAAAATATATGTAAAAAGATTTTTTATTTCTTTATTTAATTATCGCTTTGAAATTGAATAACATTTAATATCACATTTGTATGATTTAAAAGAGCAAATTCTTGGATATATACATATATCGATTTTTTTCTTAGCAAAAATATCTAGGAAAGTCATCATATATTTTATTATTTAATCTCCAATTAAAATTCTATTAAATTCCACAAAGTATAGCTTATAAAAGTCCTTCTTTTTCGATACTTGTACAATTCAGAAGTTATTGATGCGTCAACATTTTCGCTAAGGAATCGACTGATTCACATTTTTATGTGGATAATGGTAATCTCATACTCATACATATTATTTTCTTTTATATTGTAGGGCAATTGACAGTGGAGTATGTCGTCATAAAACCAATTCCGGACTACCCATGGGACACAAGCATTTCGTATGCGAAACACTGGGAACAACGATGGTCGGGCTTGGATGTAGGACATAGAGGACTTGGTACATCTTTCAAGTTTGAAATGAAGAAGTGAGTTGATATATATTGTATATATATATCTATATATATATATACGTGTCTAAAAAACTACTTATTCGTCATATGTTACAGATAAAACTAGAATTCGTGTTCTCACGATTGACATATAATCTTGCAAGAAATTTTTTTTTTAGTATACATTGTGTATCTAATTCGACATTTCTTTATAGCTGCGCTAACGTACGCGAGAATACAATCGCGTCTCTGAAGACCGCATCGCATCACGGTGCGGACATGGTCGAATTTGATGTGCAATTATCGAAGGATCTTATACCTGTGATCTACCACGACTTTTACGTATCCATCTCAATGAAACGTAAAAAGCAATCAGAGGCTATGGATATGCTGGAAATACCCGTTAAGGATCTTACTTTGGAGCAGCTGCATCTACTCAAGGTATCGACTAGCCACGATAACTTTTCTTATGTCTCTGATATTATGCATTTTCATTTTTTGCATATTTTTGAAGAATATGTATATATGTTTAATATATATTCTTTTTCTATCTTTTTTTTAATATTTTGTGTAACTTTCAGGTTCATAATATATATATATATATGTATATAATTTTCGGCAAGTACTATCTATAGCGATTGATAATTACGATTTATAGATTTATTTTCGATAATGTGAGAATTTTACATTTACAGAAAATATTTATTTGCTAAATATACGTTTAAAAATTAATATTGTGATTAATGAAAACAGCAGAAGAAGAGAACATGCTGAAAAATCTCTTACCTCTCATGTATTATAAATAAAATACAAATTCAACAAATCTATTTTTAAAAATTGCGTACTAGATAAGAAACATATTTATTACATTCTTTGATTATTGAATATATGATCATTATGTGAATCTTTGAATTCTTGAGAGTCTAAAAAGTTATAATTTTTCATTTATTTACCGATCTTCCGCTGGTTTAATTAAGGGATGCATTTAGTATAATCGGTATCATATAATATTATACGGACGTGGAATATATCTTTATGGGAATGCTTCATGTATGAATGTTTTGCTTCTTGAAGCCCTTAATTTTTGAATGAAGCTTTGCTTAAATAAAGAAGAAATAAATCGCTACATAAGAGTATGTCGTACGCAAACGTTTATAAACTCATTCATTCAAACATACATTTCGAAAATGATATACTTTTTTTTCTGGATTTTTTAATATTTAACAGGATTATTGTTACCCGGCGGACTCGTTGGGTAAGGTGCTCTATTTTGTTGATAAAGCTGAGCAAAGGGTTAACAAACTGGTGAGATTTCACACCGCTTGCCCCGGCTAACTCGTCACTAAAAATATATTATAACAACCAATATGCTCATCCGATTTGCATGCTTTCTTTATAAATGCTACCAAAAACGACCGAATTCATTAATACATTGATTATTTATCGCTACTGCGAAAAAAAAACAATTTTCTTTTTCGTTATGCGATCATAGTACAATATTCCACATTTCATAGAAGATCTGAATAAAAGAGCTGAATGGAAGAGCTGAATATTCGTATCAATAAGTTTCTCTCTTTTTCTAAAAGCAACATACAATAATCAAACTTGCTATGATAGATTTATACCTAGAAGAATTTTTAATAAATATCTATTTGAGAGAAAGATTCATGTGACTCTAAATAAGAAAAATTAAAATTGAGCACAGCGACTAATTTTATATTTGCCGAGATTGGCTCCCACGAAAGAATATATTTGAGATATATTTGATAAAAACATTCAGTTAAATAGCTTATAGCTATTGAAATAATGCAAAGGCAAAATACGACTAAAATAACATTCACAGACTTGCTCTTCTAATGTTTCTGACATCTTGTCATTAATAAAATCGTCTATTACCAGTTTCACACCCTTTTCTTCTACGACTTCATGCAATTGCTTATGATTTCAAGATTTCATTAAAAATGTGGGAAATTTCAGGACTGAGTAAGAGCTTTGATAAGTCATTAAGTTTAATAGACCAAAACTTTTTTAAAATATGTCTTCGAAAATTGTACGCTCTGAAATCAAAAGATATATTAATATTATTCTTTTTCACAATTATTGTTCTGCAGTTCGGTCCCACAATGTTTCCGACATCTTGTACAGTTTTGTATCATAACATGTGCGACTAATAATATCTATAACAAACATTATAAGATATAGGCTGTGTTCGAAAACATCACCTGTGTGCACACAAGCGTCGTTCTATCTTTGTTATTTACTAAAAGTTGAACAAAGATAGAACGACACTCGTGTGCACATGGGTGATGTTTTCGAACGCAGCCTTATCATATATTTGCATAATCTCGTTTGTTTTGTCTTGCTTTGAACGTTTATTACATCGAAAGTGATCTGATTTTTATTGATTCTCTTGCAATTCAATATGCGCATCATCATGCGTACATGCGTTTATTTTATTAGCGGGATTTTTTGTCTACAGGTTTATCATGTTGCCGAAGGCCGTGAAAAGAATCCGAGATTCTTCGATGACGATTTAGAAGATCATCAACCCTTCCCTACGCTGCAAACCGCACTCCAGGAATTGGAGCTGCACGTTGGATGCAACATCGAAATTAAATGGAACATGCAATTGAAGGTGAGAATATTTCTGATGATATGCGGTATTTCTTTCTGATAGTGAGATATAAATTAAGATCTTTTTTTTGTCGTTATATAGGACGGCACGTTCGAGCTTAATCATCCCTTTGATCTCAACATATATCTAGATATCATTCTGAAGGTGGTATTGGAATACGGAGGCAATCGAAAAGTCGTGTTTTCCTCGTTCAATCCGGATATTTGCGCGATGATCCGTCTCAAACAAAATAAATATCCAGTAGTATTTCTAACGCAAGGCGTTACATTGAAGTATCCCACTTACCACGATCCGAGATGCCAGACGATACCGATGGCCATGAGACATGCGTTAGCCGCGGACATTCTAGGAATTAATGTCCACACGGAAGATATTCTTCGAGATCCATCTCAAGTCAAGTTGGTTAAGGACGCGGGATTAATCATATTTTGTTGGGGCGATGATAACAACGATAAGGCCACTATCCAGCATCTGAAGAAACTCGGTTTACACGCAGTCATATACGATAAGTAAGTAACTCGACAAGCACCAGCGAATAGTAGTTCAAAAGAGAGCCGATAATTTGATAAAATCAGAAAATATGAGACGAAGAGAATTATTTTATTTGAGAAACTTTTCGAAATATCCATTTAATAACTATTTTTAGAATGGACGAATATAACCCAAAAGAAGTGAAGGAAAGTATATTCTTGGTGGATGCTAGAGAAAGCCAAAAAGAGCTGATAGCCTTGGCACATTGCAGTCAAACGCCACAGACACAAATCTCTACTCCTCTCAACACAGAGAAGGTAATTATTTTTCATGTAATAGATATTATTTGATATAATATGTAATATATACACACATACAAAGATGTACTTAAATTATATAGCACTCGGAACACAGATCCTCTTATTAGTTACTTTACAAAGATTTTAAAGATTTAAGCAGATCCTTTTTTTGGAAAAATATTCCATTTTGCATAAAAATTTGTCAAATTTAAGACTAAATAAATTATTTCTAAAAAATTATATCCTTTGAAAAAGATATATTTCTTTTTACGGTTACAATATATATGTATATACACACATACCTATATAGTATAACTGAATCTGAGAGCACAATAAAATTCACAATTTTATGAGAAGCATAAAAATATAAATTTAGAAAAATAATATTGATAATATTATTAAAGTTAGATTCAGAAATAATTTTAATAATACTTTAGGAATATTACTTGGACCGACCGTCGACGACCACATCGCTCGCGAAGAACAATGTAATTAACGGCGATAATATATATTCCGCACCGACCTTAGAAGCTAACTGCGAAGAAAACAGGGAGATCAACGAGATAACCAAGGATTTCAGTACCTGTGCAAATACTTTTGGCAACTCGGCGACAAATACGAAAAATGTCTCTGATCTAATGTGCGGACCGACTGCTCTACCTGAAATTTACGGAGAGGATGAGACCGCGAAGGATTGCCTTTGATGCTTTTCCTTCAAGAAGCCCTTCTTCTCATGGTTTTGATAGAGACGTATTACTCTCAATGGAGAGGAGTCTATGCGATGCGACGACAGGAAAAACTTGTTTTCTAACTTGCGCTATATTTGTAGCTGATAAGCCGAAGTATTACCGAGATTGTTACTTTAAAGTATAATATGCGATACGCGAAGAAAAATCATCCGATTTCTCTCTTACGATGATATTCCTTTAATCGGTCCATTTTTCTCGCGTATTGTACAGCATGTGTCGGAAAAATTTTATAACCGGAAAAATTTGTTTAAAAATTTGAGATCGATATTTCTTTAACGAGAATAATTTGGAGATCATAAATATGTTATTTGATTTATGTATCGGAAAGTCTAGAATTCTCAATCTAAATACAAAGGATTTCCAACAATTTCGAAATCTTAACAACAACAAATAAACTTTAGACATATAAGACCTTCTAGACCTGTACAAATTTTAAAATTCAATTTTTTATTGGATTCAAAAACTGAAATATAAGCTTTTACAAGGATGCATCATGCAAAGATTTAGAAATTTAAGAATCTAGCAATTCGAAGATCCGAATACTTAAAACTATAAGAATCTAAAAATATATATAGTTTCATTAATATAGTTTATCAATTAATTATCAGGTTACATTTTCTCTAATAATAAAAATCGAATGCACGTTTCGGCGTAGTGTGTTTCCTAGTATCCTGTATGCATCCTAATACTTTCTAACAAGGATCTTTTAAATGCTAATGAATCCGACGCAGGCTGTAGAAAACGATTCTAACTCCCGCGTATCTACGCTCGTGACAAGGAGCTGGCGCGAGAGTTATGTTTTTAGTACAAATGTCTTCAGGTATATGTCTTTATTTAGAATTGAGGAAGAAACAAGAACATTCTCTCCTTCTCTCTTCCGCTTTATCGCTATTCAAATATTATAATACGAATCGAGAAAAAAAAGAAAAAACAGACAAAAAAAGCAAGTCCCTTGTACTTTACGAGAGCGCGATATCATTAATTGATACATTTTTTACAAGCTGTCGAACGAAAAAAAAAATATACAAAGGCGAGAGCGAATGATCGCGCCTCACTTTTTCGAATTGCCTTTTTGACAGCGGCATCTCACGTTTTAAGATCGTACAGTAAACTATTTTTCGTAGTTAGATAGAATAGGGGTATTACTTCATATTCATTTATTTGTATCGTTCAACAATGTGGGACAAGGCGCTTTATTCGATCAATGTGAGCATGATCGAAGAAAATAAATAAAAATCTTTCAAAAAAAACACGCATATTTTTTAAATTTTGTTTTCTCACATTTTTAGCATTGACGAGTGCTCATTCTGATTAGCTTTATAATATTGCTGCGAATAATTTGTGGTCTTTTAGTGATCGTGTCACACAACTTGACGGACGCTCGTTCAGGTCGACTGTTTGTTCGAGCGATTTGTCGTATCGGGTAAACTTGAAAACATCGGGAACAGCCTCTCGCGTCTTTAACGCACTAAGTGCGATTGAAAGCGTTAAGTGCATAAAGCATAAAGCATTCGCTTTCTAGAAACAGTTTCTCGAGTACACAATGTTCCTAAAAAAAAGAAGGAAGATAACGCTAATCCTTCAACCGATAGCTTTGCCCATCCGCTGATGATACGAACGAGCCAAGCTCGTTGCACCGTCCGCTTCAATTTTTGATATCACAATAATTCGCATTCTTTATCGAAACAAGCGAAATATTTCGCTAGGGATAAATGGAAAGAAAATAGAAGTTGATAAAATTAGATTACTTTTGAATCTTTGGACAGTGAAATTCAAATTAGATTATCCCTTGAACTCTCTCTGACACATTGAAACAAAATAAATTAAGGAATCTAGATATCGAGGAAACACGTATAAACGTATATTATAGAACATTTCGCCAACTAATTTCGTTAAAAGTAAAGAAAATATAGATTTTTAAAATAATTATTAAAATATAATAATTAAAAATAAAGAGAGAGAAAATATACTCTAATTGTTATAAAAATATTATAATAATGTATTATACCACGAATATAACGTGTGTGTCATAGTACGTCTATACTGTTATAATAATTTAATAATATACAATAGCTAATGTGTTAATATTACACTGTAATAATAATAATAATACAATACTATTGTGTAATATCGGGACTGGGTCGACACATCGCAGCGCAAAGAGTTGATCTATTGGTTGAGGAAAGTTCAATGAGAGAGGTACATATATCAGGTCTACCGGAAAGTTCTGTCCGTTTTTGGAATAATGCGTGTGCACCCATACAGCGTGAAATATTGTAGTGACATTGCCGCAATGTTCTATGCTGTATGGACATTGTAAGGCAGTAAAAAGTTATATACCGGCTATAAAGCGATTGTATCAATCGTCGAGATAATGTACAGTACATTTGTTGACGGATAATAGCAAATATACAATCTGTGTATATTATTACGAGAGATTATCCTGCTGCGCTATATGCGGGGACGTTTACTTTTGTGTTTACTTGTCTTATTTTTATCTTATCTTAATATCTTTTTTTTTCCAATCTATCTTTTTAAATCTATGCATCCAATGCGAATGGTATCGCAATAAGTCGGCGTGAAAAATCTTCGACCATATATATAAATCAAAAGGTTAACCATACGCATGTTGAAGAAATCGATAGAAGTCGGGTATATAATTATTTTTTTATAGAAAAAAAATGGCAAAAAATACGATAACGACTGCACATTTAATAATAGTATGATATCATTAACATTACAATAAACGTAAACAACAAAGGCTTCGCTTATTTGAGAGAAGCTCATGATTTAAACATCATGTTTTTATGTTGCATGCAACATATATCTTGCAACTACAGTAAATTCAGTTTTATACGTATAATTAAATCTTTGTATAAGACATTATTCCTATTTTATTGATTTTTTTTTTTTAAATACAAGTTTTGCCTGAGATGGGATGGAAAAGAGAAATTAAATAATTATTGTAAAATGAGAATCTCTCGAATAGAAAATTTCGATCAAAATTGTAATGTACTCAAAGCCGACACTTATAATTGACTTTAAAAAATACGTAATCGAAAACTATTTTGTTTTTTTTACTATATATATATTCAATGTTAAAAACTTATCAATAAGCGAACTTTAAAAGTATTGCAAAACTGACTTATCGCGACTAAAATATTTCGGTCTCCGAATTGTTTAACAGTTTAATCAGTAAACTTCGACCATAGTTAAGATTTCTAAGAACACCTTTATCTATATATATATTTTATCATTTCTATCTTGTTGTTTACGGTAAACATATGCAAGGATCGAGAGAAGAAGTGAAATTATTTATTCTTATCGAAATAATAAACCATTTGTATCACATCATTATGCCTCGCAAATTAATATTTTAGTTGTTCTAAAAAGTTCCTGATCATTGCCTTTTCTCCCTCCCTTTTTATGTTCTTATTTTTAAATATAGTATTAAAATAAAGACGAAATTTTTTACGAATTATCTCCATGTTGAATGTACGAATAAGTATAATCGTAAGAAATATTATATCTTTATATTATCTGAACTCAAAATGAAATAATTTTGGTGTCATCAAGCACATATACGCACTAACACGCAATTGCGAATTAAAATGTTTTGATGAATTCTCGATAACTGGTTAAATTTTAATGTATTAATATAATACATATGTGTTTATCAACGTGCGTTTTTTTTATAAATAATTTTTATATTTTGTCAGCAATTCAAGATTGAAAGATGTAACTTTTGCAATTATTTGGTGAGAAGTGGAATATCTTGCTAAAATCTTTCACATATCTATAATATATATTTTTTCAAAAATACTTGGGGTTCTGACGTCAAAATATCGAAAGTACGCCATCGTGGAATTCAACCGGGAAGCTCCGAGCTCCGATAGCGCGGAATCGGCGTAGATATCGGAGTATCGTTAACGTCCTTACTGGTTCCCCCTCCTCCTCGTCCCCCTCTCTGAATAAGCACAATCATAAAAACCGAGGCAATCGAGGTGTCAACGACGAGGCGAGGCACCGTGCAGGCTGGAAGTTTTTGTATGACATTTACGTCACGCCCGTCTGACATTTCGTGCTCGACGCGCGGGTTTCGCGATCGTGACAAAAAATTTAAGGTTACCGTCAGCAGCTTTTGTCGAGCAAACTCCGGCAAGGCAAAGCCCGCGACTCTCCTTCCGCGATGTTTTGATTCACGCTCGCCGTTCCGTGCTCTTTCCC